>NC_063335.1:81090583-81141366 GCF_021869965.1 Rhincodon typus | reverse complement strand
TGAAGAAAGGTCCTGACCTGAAATGTCAACTTTCCTGCTCCTCTGATGCTGCCTGGCCTGCTGCATTCCTCCAGCTCCACACTGTGTCACCTTCATTTTGTTTCCTTTCAGTAGAGGATAGATGTTCTCACTGAGGCCTCATCTATCGATGATCACCTTAAAGAGTAAATGTTTGTTTAAAAAATTTAAAGCCATAATGATCTCACCTGAATTTCATTTCAGCAAATTCCAGGAAATGTCGACCAAAGTAACAGTCGAATAGACCACACAAATCACAGCCATACAGCTGGGATTCCTGAAGAAGCCCATTGAGTTCTGTCCAATCTTGTCAATATTTGGTTTACGCAGATGTCTAATTTAGCTACACAATATCTTTTTGTGCCTCTTAATAGTGCTGGGTTTTGCTGCTTTCAAAATGCCCAGCATATTTTAATTTTAAAATGAGCTTTCTTTTTACCTCATCAACACTTTATTCTCAGCTTCCCAAAGCATGCTGGGTAATTGTTTGATTTGAAAAATTGTGCTAAAAAGGGCTGTCTTCCTAACTGCTATCTCGGTTATTAGCTTCAAAATGGACACTGTTGAAGCTTCCACAACAGGTCAGTTTAGTAGCAGGAGTTGAGCAAATAGAAGTCCAAAGGGGTAAAGAGTTAATTCTTGCGTATCATTTCCCCTGTAGGCTAAGGAAAGCAAGGCAAATATCCTTCCTCATCCAGGTTCCCATCCCACGAATTGTGAGACCAGATCATAAACTCCTCTGATCTAAGTGGCAGATTGTTTCTTTTGGTGTCGGTTTCCTGTTTACCTGCAGAACCCTCCCTCTGAAGGAAGGCTGCAGTTTTATCCCAGCTACTGCTGGGAAAATGACCAAGGACGATCTGAAGTTGAAGAATTAAAATTGCTGATATTTGGGTGAAAGACGTACAGAAGCCAGGTATCCTCATCGATAGAAGCCCTCATCATATTTCCTTTATTTTTCTCATTTTATTTGGTTTAGAACTGTGAGTTGAGGGTAACAATTAACCTTTGAATGTCAGCTTGTTTTAAAGGGGAAAAGAACAAAGACAGATGCTTGTTGTTGGCAACAGGCCTGGAAAATAGTGCAACATGGATACTGTTCTAAAAGTGCAGACGTAGATGAACCAGCAGCAAGTGGTTGCTATGCTCAGGGCTGAATGCTGGCTGAATATTGAATTGATCAGTAAAGGAGTGGCCAGTAAACAGCAGAGAATGTTGATTGATAAGTAATCAAGGAAGAGAACCAGTGCTTACTGGGTTTAAGAGGAGGCAGAATGATTCTTGAAAACCTCCCATGGCTACTGTTGTGTTTTGCACTCTCTAGTTTTCAATTGAGTTACTGAATTATTGAATGTTCCAAGAAAAGAATCCCAGACTGTATGAAATAACTAAATATTTCTAGAAGTTTGCTGAAACTGGTGACATTAGAATTTAAGCATGACATACAGTGCTCCTTGCCTACGAGTAAACCATTGTCCAAAGATTTCATTGCAGGCTTGGTATCCATAATTTGAAATGGATTATTGAACTGGCAAAGTACACTTATTTTATTATTTTCATTTGTCTCTTAACTCTGTGCAAGCAGGGCTTATGATCAAAGAAGATTAGACTTTAGATCCTAGATATTAATTAGATTACCCTGTTGTTTATTCTTGTTCTGCTAAAGTTATATTATTAATAAATTATTAATGTTTGGTTAAGTTACAAACTTGGTGTCTAAGATCTATTATTCATAAAGTCTGATTAGGAACAATTGGGCAATTTTGAGGGTCATTGAACGTCGTACTTTCATTGTGCTGTGAATCCAGCGATGGTGAGGCTGATTTGGTTTGGCTTGATATCCCTGTATTGTAACATACCACACTCATTTCCGCCCCGAGTTGAAATCAGGCCTTTGCTTTAATTTTGAAAATTCCCAGACTGCCCTGCTTTAATCTCCAGTGCTAAATTGAAAATTATCCCCAGACAAATAAATTGTATTTATCAAAAACCATCTGTAATTCTGGAGCCGGAAAATCTCTGTCTATAAGTATAATATTTAAGGGAGTCACTTATGGTTAGGAGTGTGTGTACTGTTGTAACAGAATTCAGGGAGTTTAAGCACTGTCACAAATTATTTGCAATTTGGAGAAACAGGTAACACATGAAGTGGTATTTTATTTTTAAGATCAGAGATCAAAGCCAACCTGGATTAATGGGATTCAAGTAATTTCTCTCTGATAGCCTGAAGGGTTGAAATATGTTTGGGCATTATCAGTCCATAATAGGCCTTCTGCACAAAATTAAATTAGAACTAATTGGCAATCTCGCGTGACTCAAGTGGGGAATAGGAAAATGTCACAGTCTGCAGAGAAACTGTTGGAAACAGCACCAATTAGTGAGCATCTGTAAAGTGAAAAGTTAACATTTTGGAATGAACCCTTGTTGGAATTGAAAACTGAAAGATAAGCAAGGATTTAGATAGGGTTGGTAAAGAGAAAAGGAACAAGAAAAGCAACAGGTTCTGAAATCTTCATGAGGCAGTTTTAAGAGCTGGAAAATGTCAGGCTTTGCTCATTGGTGCAATTTTCATCACATGCAAATCCTTTGAATCAGAAGTTTAAGTGGGATTACTCAGGATATATGGCACAGAAGCACCTCAACCACGTCATGTTGATGCTCTGTTCGAGCCTCCCCTCCATCTTTCCTCATATAAATCTGTCATTGTAACCATCTACTCTCTTTTCCCGATGTGCTTGTCTGCCATCCCCTCAAATTCGTCCATGATATTTGCTTCAACCACTCACTGTGGAGGCACATTTGACATTTTCAAACTTAGGCAAAGAGGTTTTTTTAAATTCCGCATTGGATTTCCCAATGACTGTTGTATATTATTAGTCAATTGTTCTGTCCATTTCACAGAGTTCAATGTATTCAGCTCTTGAGTCTTTGTTGGTACAGCATCAGGACAGGATCCAGTTATGAATGCTTGGCTGATCTCCAAATTTCACTGATGGAATCAGCTCTCTCAGGTAGTATTCATAACTGTGCAGGGGACTTTGTGGCTTGTCTTATGAACAAATTTATAACCTACCGAAGGATTGTGTGTCCTTTACAGTAGCTTTTGAAATAATGTTTTTATTTAATAGTTTTATAGCATATGATTGAGCCATTTGTCAAGGGAAATTTAAATGTTTGTGTATTTTGCCTAAATTTATCTGAATTGTGCTAACTATCCCTAAAATGCTCCCTAATGATATGCCTTCCACTTGCTTGGGTTCATTTCCAAATATTAGGTCTAGATTTTTACTTCTCTTGTTGGGTTTTCCACATATTGGCTAAAAGAATTCTCCTGGATACAATTTAAGAATTTTGCTTCCTCTCTATCCCTACTACTCCATTCTAAATCCAACATGAGAGCATTTGCCAATCTTCTGGTGAGCATGTTTCCTCCTGTTCTTGTTCGTGTTACCCATCAAATTTGTACATTTCCATTCCCCCAGAAACAGCCCCAGTGCCTCACGAATCTAAATCTCTCCATCCGGTACTCTCTCTCCTACCGTGCTCATCTGCTCTATCCTTTTTTTTCCTATAATTTTCCTATATTTCCTAATGTGTGGCAATGGGAGTAATCCAGAGATTACAATCTTTGAAGTCCTGCTTTCAACTTTCTCCCTCACTTCTTCTTAAAGTCTGTTTATAGGAACTCATTTCTCTCTCTAGCTGTGCCATCGACCACAACATGAATTACAACCTCTGGTTTTCCACCCTCTCCGTTCAGGATGCCCTGCAGCAATTCTGTGATAAGCCTGGTCCTGGCATCTGGGAGGCAAGATACCATCCTGGAATCACATCTGCTGCAACAGAAGTACCCCTCTACCCTTCCCCACTCTAATGAATCTGCCACCACTGCCCTTTCGTCCTACATCCACCACCCCTGACACCCCCAAAACACCTGTGGATACCCACAATGCCTTGGTTATTGACTCCACACAGACCAACCATTACTCTTAATTTTCCCAAAGCTGAAAATGTTTTACAAACAAGATGTACTCAGGGGATTCCCTCATTGTCTGCCTCATGCCCTTCTACTGTCTGGTGGTCACCTATTCTCTTTCAGCCTTACCTTTCTTTAGCAGTAGGGTGACCACATCCTGAGCATACTGTCCATGAACCCCTCAGCCTCATGAAATGCACTAAGCTGTCTCTCAAGTTCCAAGATTTGAAGTTTGAAGTATGTACATACATAGTCATCCAGACAACCAAGAACATCAAGGATCTTCCACGTAGCGCAGTGTGTGTGAATCACAAGCCTGAACTCCCCAGGCGTACCCTAACATAATAGAATAGGGTTTTTCTTTCAACCTGACTTCGACTTAAGCATTGATCAGAAATATCTTACTCCCATTTGTGTCAGGCAAACAACCAGAAACTGTTGCATCTATCAAGCAAAGAAATTTAGTTTGTATGTTCTATAACATTAATCATAGAGTTGTAAAATTTTACAGTACAGAAGGAGGGCATTCAATCCATTGTGTCTGTACCAGCTCCCAAAAAAACCTCCCCAGCCAATGCCATTCTCCAGCCCTCTCCGTAGCCCTGTAAATTCATCATTTTCAAAGATATACGTCCAGATCTCTTTTGAAACCTCCTATTGAATCACCTCCAACACTCTGCCAAGCAGTGCTTTCCAAATCCTAACAACTTTTGAATAAGGAAGTTTCTCCTCCTCTCATTCATAGCTGTCTTGTTGGCAATCTTGAAATTGTGGCTCCCTACTTACTGACATACCAACTAATGGAAACCGAATATCCTTCTTTATCAAAATTGTTCATAATTTTACACCTCAAAAAAGGTCACCTTTTTATTCTTCTCTCCTCCAAGAAAAATAAACCCAATTTCTCTAATCTTTCCTTGTATCCAAGAATCCCTCATTCCTGGTATCATTCTAGTAAATCTCCTTTGCGCTGTTTCCAGGGCCGTAGCATCCTTCCCTAAATAAGTTGCCCAGACCTGAACACAATACTCCAAATGTGGTCTGACCAATGATTTGTAGAGGCATAGCATTGATTCCTTCCTTTTATACCCTGTGCTTCTTTTTATAAACCCAAGGATCCTATAAGCCTTCTTAACAGCTTATTTGTCTTTACTTAATTATCTTTGCAAAGTTTTAAAACTGTATTTATGGCCTTAACTTAAGTCAGTGTCTAGTCACAAGAAATGAGAGGGAGGAATGATCACCAATTACCTATCTGTGCTCCTATGATGAGACACTTTGATGTTGAAGCAGTTCCACCCTGGTCTGCCTGTTCCTATGACAACTGGACATGACCCTTCCATTCACAATGCCCTCTCTAACCATCATGTGCTATTCCTTAGCCTTGCACCAGGAAACCATTACATCCTCTTGGCATTCACTTTCTTGGTTGCATCCCCAAATTACTGAGCTTTGATTAATACCTATTTCTATTATATTCTGCCCCTTCCACCCCACCTCTGGACAGCGTCCTGAGCTATATCTTGGTCTCACAGTGGCTGTCCTTTCTGTATTCTTTATTCTTTTGTCCTCATAGGTAGCAAATGCATTGAACCTGCTAGATAGGCTCAGAGATTCTGCCAATCATGCTGAAAGATTGCAACAGTTGACTGGAAGAACCACTGTAGAAGTAGATCCAGTTGTCTCAAAAATATCTTGTGTATGTGAAAAATTAACTCACTTCCCTTTGTCATTGACTCTGAAGCCTCACTAGAATCTACAGCTGTGAGGAAAATAAACAAGAGAGCCAATGTCAGAAGTTACTTAAGTCAATGATTAAACCAAAAAGCTAATTTTATTCTTGGGCATTTGGTATGATATTGACTTTAATAGATTGTATATTTCCCATTTCTGCAGAGAACATAGAATGCTGTCTAGGGGATTCAAGTCATGTCACATGAATTAAGGAAAAATCTTAAAATAAAACCTGAGAAACTTTTAGCCTTGTCTTTGCCTCAATGCTTGGCATTGTGATTTTGATCTTAGGAAGTCTATGATGGAAAATGCTTTGTTTCCCAGCACCAACATTTCTCAATATCATGAGTCATGTAAAACATCAGAGTCTGTTAAGATTCTAAAATGTTGATTTTTATTTTGTTTAATAATGCATGAAGTTTAGTTTCTTATAAAAGTCATCATCAACTTCAAGCTTTGTCTTGGTTAGCATCATAAATGATCTCTCAAGCTAAACCTGGTAGTGGAGACCTTCATTGTTGAATCTTACCTTTAGTCCCCTAATCTGTCCCCTAACGAGAGTTCGTTCGGTGCTCGTGGAATTCTCACTTCTAACCATCAGCATTGAATTCTTAATCCTAACTCCAACTCAAGAACTCTGCTGTCTTTGCCCACACATTTTACAAAGTTCAGCAAATCTACCATTTCTGAGCAGGCACATTACATTTTTAACATAGTCAGACATCCCAAAGTGCTTCACAGGAGCATTCACAAAAAGAACTGTCACTAATTCCTGTCAAAACCCTGCAAAGTACCTCAACAAATCTACCATGAGATTCTCGTGCTGCCTTTGGCCAGTTCTACAGCGGTTATCTTCTCTCATAATGTCTCTACAACTACAACATCATCATCTTTACCTCCAGATTACTTACATCCTCGTCTGCTTCACAATTTGATGCCAAGCTTGTGGTTACTGTGCTCTGGAATTCTTTCCTACAGCCACATTGTATACACCCACTGGGTCTTCAAGCACCTCAGGAACATCATTGCAGATAAATCTGTATGCACCTAAAATGTCTCCTTTGCTTCTTGATTTTCATACCACTTCATGTTATAATCTGAGTATTTCTTTTCTTCAATGAAGAGTATGAGATTATTGTATATTATTGTTGCTGTAATAGAGGAGTAATAGATAATTCATGGTGAGATTCACACGCCAACATTTGTCTATTGATCTTAGTATCCATAAACTGCTAAGATCTTAGAATCATATAATCGCTGTAGTGTGGAAGCAGGCCATTCAGCCCATTGAGTTCATACCGATTCTCTGAAGAGCATCCTACCCAGGCACATGTCCTACCCTACCCCTGTAACCTTGCATTCCCCCCTAGCCTGCACATCCCTGGACCCCATGGGCAATTTAGCATTGCCAGTCAACTTAATCTGTATGTCTTTGGACTGTGGGAGGAAACTGGAGCACCTGGAGGAAACCCGGGCAGACACAGGAGTAATGTGAGACTGTTGCCCAAAGGTGGAATTGAAGATAGGTCCCTGGCACTGTGAGGCAGCAATGCTAACCACTAAGCCACTGTGCCACCCCAAGATCTTCAATGTACCACTTACATTTCCAGAACGATAAGTGAACATTCACCCCATTAGTCAAGATTTTATGTTTTGCTGGAGTTCCCATCTCCCTGGCCAAAAGTCAGTGTTGAAACATCCCCGCTCTGGCACATTGTCCTGCAGCCATTGCAATTTCAGCACATTGAAAGTTACAAAACAGGACCTTTATCTTGGGGAATGTTAAATCCTGACTACTTATCCATTTTGATAAATCTATTTGTAGAGCATTAGCATGCTGCCAGGAGTTCTCATTTTCTAAAGTGAGAGATTCTCATAGCTGATTGTTACTTTCATTTTTAATGCTAGTGATCTGCAGCATATTCTTGCCCTGCTGGGAATCTGAATATAGCTGATTTGATTAGTGAAAGAAATCGATCCAATGAAGTTCATCATAGTTTTTTCAATCTGATAATTTTATGTGAAAAGCAATGGGTACAGTCGGCTAGGATATCAATAATAATTGGAATGTCAACATTTATAAACAAATGGGAATCCAATATCAACATTTTCAATTTAAAAAATGTCTAATATGGAGTCAGGTCAGGTTGAGAAGACTGAGATAACAAGGTGTAGAGCTGGATGAACACAGCAGGCCAAGCAGCATCAGAGGAGCAGGAAGGCTGACGTTTCGGGCCTAGACCCTTCTTCAGAAATGTGGGAGGGGAAGGGGGTTCTGAAATAAATAGGGAGAGAGAGGAAGGCGGATAGAAGATGGATAGAGGAGAAGATAGGTGGAGAGGAGACAGACAGGTCAAAGAGGCAGGGATGGAGCCAGTAAAGGTGAGTGTAGGTGGGGAGGTAGGGAGGAAATAGGTCAGACCAGGGAGGACGGACAGGTCAAGGGGACGGGATGAGGTTAGTAGGTAGGAGATGGGGGTGGTGCTTGAGGTGGGAGGAGGGAATAGGTGGGAGGAAGGACAGGTTAGGGAGGCGGGGACGAGCTGGGCTGGTTTTGGGATGCGGTAGGGGGAGGGGAGATTTTGAAGCTTGTGAAGTCCACATTGATACCATTGGGCTGCAGGGTTCCCAAGCGGAATATGAGTTGCTGTTCCTGCAACCTTTGGGTAGCATCGTTGTGGCACTGCAAGAAGCCCAGGATCGACATGTCGTCTGCGGAATGGGAGGGGGAGTTGAGATGGTTTGCGATTGGGAGGTGCAGTTGTTTAGTGCGAACCGAGCGTAGGTGTTCTGCAAAGTGGTCCCCAAGCCTCTGCTTGGTTTCCCCGATGTAGAGGAGGCCACAACGGGAACAGCGGATGCAGTATACCACATTAGCAGATGTGCAGGTGAACATCTGCTTGATGTGGAAAGTCGTCTTGGGGCCTGGGATGGGGGTGAGGGGGGAGGTGTAGGGGCAGGTGTAGCACTTCCTGTGGTTGCAGGGAAAAGTGCCGGGTGAAGTGGGGCTGGAGGGGAGTGTGGAGCAGACAAGGGAGTCACGGAGAGAGTGGTCCCTCCGGAAAGTCGATAAGGATGGGGAGGGAAAAATGTCTTTGGTGGTGGAGTCAGATTGAAGACTCCCTGGTTCTTAAGAAACCTGGATTTGGATATTTCACCATCGTTTCTTATGGATTCAATTTTTGCTAGCAGTATGAACATGCAAAACAAGGATTTTTTTTTGAAGAACCCGAAGCCAGCACGATCATTTGAACTTGGTGCTATGTTCAAACAGAACCTATTTTCACTGAGCCAAGTACCTTAACCTGAAGTCTGTTGGTCATAAATTGATGCAGTAGATTTCAGTGCTCTTGAAAGGCATATAAGTTTCTTATCTGTCATGATCTGATTTTTAAAAAAATCTAATTCATGTTCAATTGAAATAAACACTTCATCTTAAGACCACCCATGGGTGACTGTCTGTGTGGAGTTTGCACGTTCTCCCTGTGTCTGCATGGGTTTCCTCAGGGTGCTCTGGTTTCCTCCTACATTCCAAAGATGTGCAGGTTAGGTGGATTGGCCGTGCTAAATTGCCCATAGTGTCCAGGGATGTGCATGTTAAGTGGATTAGCAGGCTTACGGGAATAGGGTGGGATGCTTTTTGGAGGGTTAGTGCAGATTCACTGGGCTGAATGGCCTCTTTCTGTACAGTAGAAATTGTTTGATTTCTTTGTCAGTGACAATCTTAAAAAAAATCTATTGGATTGCTTTGATTCACAGTCTGTCTCATGTAGGTTAGAAAAAATACTACGCAGTTTTAATGTGCCATTTCCAAAGGGCTATTACCATGCCATTATGAATGCTTGGCTGGGGTTCAAACCTAACTTAGCAAGGGGTTCACAGTTTGATTTATAGTATAAAGAAGCTATCAAATAATTCACTGTCTTTGATGTGGGGTCTGGATCAAAGTTTATTTTTATAAGAAATTGGAAGACTCAAGATTTATAAGCTTCAAATGGAGTTTCCTGAATAGAGCTTTTTTTTTAACTAACAAGTATCTTTGAGTTGGAGTTGCAGTCAATTGTTTGAATTGTATTATTTTTATTTCCACATATCACTCCTAAGATCTGCCCAAGTTGAATACGGGAGGCGATGGCCTAGTGCTATTATCGCTGGACTGTTAATCCAGAGACCCAGATTATGTTCTGGGGACCCGGGTTCAAATCCCGCCACAGCAGATGGTGGAATTTGAAATCAATAAATATCTGGAATTAAGAATCTAACGATGACCGTGAATCCATTGTTGATTGTTGGAAAAACCCACCTGTTCACTAATGCCCTTTAGGGAAAGAAACTGCCATCCTTTCCTGGTCTAATCTACACGTGACTCCAGACCCACTGCAATGTGGTTGTCTCTTAACTGCCCTCTGGGCAATTAGGGATGGGCAATAAATGCTGCTTAGCCAGTGACGTCCTCATCCTGTGAATGAATAAAGAAAGTTGAATACTGAGTGAGTGGTGATGGAGGTGGCAATGGGTATGAGGGTCCCAGGATAGGAGGGGTGTGGCAGACCATTTGGAGTGGATAAGGGGCATCAGCCAGAATGGGCTGTGAATGTGTCGAGGTGGCGTGGTGTGTGGGTAAGAGGCTTGAGTTGGAGTGAAGAGGCCATTGAGGTGGGGGTATAAGTTGGCATGGTGGGGCCACTAAAGCTATGGAGGAGCTAGGGTGTAGGTTGAGGATGTACGTTGAGGTAGAGAGGGGCAATAAGAGGTGAGCAATGATGCCTATTGGCCTAACACTTCCTAAATTTCTGAAGGAGGGTCCCTACTCGAAACGTCAACTTTCCTGCTCCTCTGATGGGGCCTGGCCTGTTGTGTACCTCCAGCTTCACACTATGTTATATCTAAAACAGCTGAAGTTGCTTCCAGTTGTTATCAGGCCTTCTGAGCAGCAGAACATTCCTAGTCAATAGTCCGATCAGACCATAGTACTGCTCTTTCTTTAGACAGAGAGAGAGGACAGATGGTGGTTTAACTTGAGGGTCACCCATGCCTCAGGTGAGGTGAGAGGTTGATTGAGAAGGAGGGCCGTTCATGGTAACCTCCACCAGTGCAGGAGTTGAACTGCAATTCTTTTCTGCACTATAGTCTTCTGTCTCAACAGTGAACATGTTGCTTCCCTCAAATAATGTAACTGTTATCTTTACAAACATGCTGTGTTATAGGACCTCTGATTTCAGAGTTTGTATTTTTTTGAGGCAGTCCGGCTGAAAGGGGATCTGAGAAAGGAAACTAACCCTCTCAGCCTGTAAGGAAATTAGTGAACCTGAGATGGGGAAAAAAAACACATCTGGGAGCCTGAAAATGGCCAATCTTCATTCTGATTCTGTATTTATGCTGGAAACAGCAGGACTGGCATCTCTGGAGCTAATGGACAATGGATTTAGGACATGAACCTTTCCTCAGAATGTTAGAGTCCATCGCTGAGACAGCTTGTCTATTCTACCATGGATGCTACCTTCCTCGCTGAGTGTTTTCATTTCAGATCGCCATCAGCTGCAGTACTTTGTTTCTACCATTCAACATGTGAAATGCTGTGCTACCCTTGCTCGAAAAGTTTAGTTATTATTTCAGAAAATGATTTTTTTGATTTTAATAGAAATAATAGACTGATTGGCATCTCTTCTTATTTTCCAGATATGGTTACAGAAGTATGGCTATCTTCAAGCTAGTGAACCCAGAATGTCAGTATTACGCTCTTCACAGTCCCTGCACTCAGCTGTAGCTGCTATGCAGCAATTCTATGGAA
Source organism: Rhincodon typus (assembly GCF_021869965.1). Taxonomy (NCBI): domain Eukaryota; kingdom Metazoa; phylum Chordata; class Chondrichthyes; order Orectolobiformes; family Rhincodontidae; genus Rhincodon; species Rhincodon typus. The sequence goes on along the minus strand of NC_063335.1, from coordinate 81,129,847 downwards.
TTAAAGTTACGGGGACTTTGGATGAAAACACAATAGAGTAAGGAATACCTGTTTTGCCCTTCCACCAGCACCAGCTCACAAGTGCTGTCTATGCCTGCTAGAGATCTATCATCTCCTATTTGTAATTCACATGAGAAACAGTGCTGTCATTTTCAATGAAACCAGAAAATATAAGATTTCTCCATTTCATCTTAAGTGAAAATGCATTTATTAATGTAGTTAGAATGTCTGAATGTAGCAGGAAATGTAAAATATTCATTTATATTCAGTATGTACCTTCCAATCATACAGATGAAGGTTTTGCTTCTGTTCAGTTCCACAGTTGTGCACAGCCATCAGCCAGGCAGTCTAAGCTCTAACGAAAATACTTGCCAGTAAGTTGCAGATGCAGATAATTGAGAAATAATTTTCAACCTTGAGGAAAGACTGGAAAGGTAGCATTAGTTCCATAATAATTTAGCATTGTGCAATGACTGGACCAATCCTGAGAATCTAAAATTGTCAAAAATCCAAGCTGACTTTTACATGAAGGATGTTTGAGACAGTTTCCAGTCTGTATATATTCACACAAACTATTTTATTGGAACAGCTGAAGGTTAAACATTTCAAATTGCCCAACATATCTCATCGAAAATGCATCTCCTGTATTCTCTGTGGCCTTTTAAAGTTCCAAACAAGCTCCATCTCTTTCATAAATTGACCAGTGAAACCTAACTGAGTCCTACCAAAGGATGGCAGTTTGAAGTTTAAGAGCCTCAAAGCTATTTTCCTCATTGGAGTGAGTTTTACATTTCTCTTGGCCAAGCCGTTAGATTCCACGTGGGAGGCTGGAAGATCACTTGTGAGGTAGTGCAGAGAGAAACTTGTATCTGTCATGTCTTGTCTTGGTATGAGCAGTGGCCATACAATTTCTCAGGCCAGCTAGCTCTTCCCACCTGGCACTTGTATAGTATTTTATAAAGGAAGAAATACATGAGGTATGTTGTCACATCTAGCTAAAACTCAGTCTGGTAGTCACCTCACATAATGTCTTTATCTCCTAGAATTAAATTGGAATTCCATCTGGCCCAACTAGTTGAATGTCAAGTCTGAATTTTGCTTGATAAATATCCTTGCACAGCAGTACACTTTAACGGTTGACAATAATCTCAACAGAGGAGGTGTTAAGATTGCATTTTACCATAAAAACAGAGATATTAATTGTCATCATTATCTTGAAACAGCACCTGAACAATCATAAGTGGCTGTTAGTCTGTGCACTAGATATCTTGAAAAAGAATGACCATGTCTATATTGTCACCTTTCTTTAAAAAAGAAATTCAACATTACAGAATGAATATTTCTCTTAACTCCATAATAAAAGTTCTCATTGCATTAATATTTTAAGTTGAAAAATTTTAAGTGACAGCTGAAATTCCAAGCTTGAAAAATTCCAAATTTTAATGAACAATTATGGAAGAACTACTTCAGGATATGAGAAGAGGCATTCATTACATTAATTGTGATAAAATCAGCACCACAAATCGAACATTATATTGTTGCGGGGACAGAATTACAATGTTTTATTGCAATTAAGATTAGCTGATGATGCTATTTGAAAGAAGAACAAAGCCATATTTTGACAGATGGTTGATTGTCCTAAAAAGGAAAATAAAGTCAATATATTGTTATTAATTGCAAAATGGCAATAAAAGCGTTTCCACTCGAGTGTCTATTGTATTATGCAGTTGATGCTCCCTTCCGCATGCTATGTAGAGCATAGGTCATGCGGAGCCACACTGTGCAAAACAAGATTTAGATCTATGCACTTGATATTTTGCCAAAACCACCATTAATATAATGTCTGACTTTGAATTAGTGCTAGGCTTTAATAAAGTTGATGCATCAAGTTGAGCTGATTTTGACGGACTAAGCAACAAGACCATACCTGCTTGATGCTGAAAGTGGACTCAAGGGCACTGCAGTGGTGCAGTACAGTAGAGCCCAACAATGCTGTAGAATAGCAAGATAGCACATGAGGCCACACTCACAGAAAAAGGTAGTAGTGTAGTGGTAATGGGGCTAGCCATCCTAAATGCTCAAATTAATGCTTGGCGTCACAAGTTCAAATCCTGCCAGACAGCTGGTGGAATTAAACAAATTTGGAATACAGAGCTAGTGTTAGTGGTGATAGCCATGAAATGATCACTGAGTTCTCCATATAGAAGTACATAAAATTATGTTAGGGGTGTATAGCAACAGCCTTTTTCCCAGGGTGGAAATGTCAAGTACTAGTGAGAGGGGGAAAATTTCAGAGAGATGTGCGACGAAATATATTTTGCAGAAAAGGTAATGAGATCCTAGGAGGCACTGCCTAGGGAGGTGGAAGGAGCAGATAGAGAATGTTTAAATGCCTTGTAAACAGATACATGAACAGGTAATGGAATAATGGGTTACGGACCATGTGCAGGCAGATGGGATTAATTTAGAATGACATCATGTTCAGCACAGACACGGTGGGCTGAAGGGCCTGTTCCTTTCATGTATTGTTCTCTGTTCTACAATCTATTAAACATCCAGTGATAAACTTATTGAAGTGATTGTACTGAGGTCAGCTAGGTGGACCTCATAGAATATGAGTTTCCTGATTGGGGCTGTTAACCTGGTCCATTCAGGGATCCCTGCCTGACAGATAAGAATGGGAGTGTCAGACATCCTGTTCACTCTGATGGAGCTGGATCAGTGTCAAGGACTCTCCAGGTGTAAATGAAGGGTGACTTGGTGGTGAGATACCAACCTCTGTGGAGTTATTTCCCTGGCGACGAGAGAAAATCATGCTCCTGAGAAATTAGCTTGCAAATCGTCTTTGAGTTGGGGTAAGCATTTCTGGCATCATGCCATTATCTTGGAAGCTTGACTGATTCAATTCTGCCTTTGAAGACTAGGCCCAGTAGATGGAAAGAATATGTTATTTTTTCTGAGCAAATGACATTGGGGCAGATGAAAAGCAATGAGTAATTTTCCTGACAGCTTGTGGACCCGCAGCCTTTTTGGTTATTAGGAGCCTAACTTTCTCTGAGGCATCAGATACTGAAACCTTTTAAGAGTTGATGGATTTAGCTAAGGAATATTATGATCCCAAACCTCCTGTAATTCTGAGATGCTATCAATTTTACTTAGCAATTCAGAATTTTTGACTAAGTTAAGACGATTGGCAGAAACCTGTGACTTTGGTTTAACCATTAATGAGATGCTGAGAGATCATTTGGTATGTGGGATTAATGATGTAACCATGCAAAAGCACCAAGTAGCTAAAGCCCAACTGGACTTCAAACAGACACTACAACTAGCTTTATTATTGGAAAGTGTGGCAAGTGAATCTTATATGTCGCAGGGTATTCTGATGGACGTGGACACCCCCGCCAGTCCAACTGAACTTGGGGGGACACCACTTGAGCGCAGGCAATTGAATAGCCTCACTAAGGCCATATCCTGAACAGAAGAAGCAGTTCCACAATTCAGCAAGGCCTGCCCAGTGTCATCTGCCTTCCAGCAAATCAGAAGGCTGGAAAGCGAAGGAATTATCAAACAGTCCAGTTTGTGGACTGCACCAGCCATACTGAGCGTAAGCCCAATGGGTCAGGATGCCTTTATGGGGATTTTAAACAAACGGTAAATAGCTTTTCACAGTTGGATAAATACCCAATCCCAAGAGAATTTATTTGCAAAGCTGGCAGGGGGCGCTGTCCTTCATGAAGCTGGAAATGAGTCATGTGTACTTGCAATTGCTGTTAGATGAGGATTCCCAGAAGTATGCTATGATTAATACCCATAAGGGTTTGTAGCAATATACAAGACTGAATATTTGGAGTATTGTCAGCCTGAGCAATTTTTCAGCAGACAATGGAGATTATTTTATAAAGTCTACTCCAGGACTCCATGTATGTAGATGACGTACTATTAACAGGGAAGACCCATCAGTAGCACTTAAAGAACTTGGGCATAATCCTTAGACATTTCTCCCAGTCAGGTGTATGCCCTAAATAGGGAAGAACGTATGTTCCAGGCACCCCAAGTGACATACTTGCAACAAGACCAGGTTATACCCATTGAAAGATAAAGTGAGGGTGATCAAAGGCGCCCCGGCTCCCACATCACGACCAGAGCTTCGGTCCTTTCTTTGGCTGGTGAACTTATTTTTTATTTGTTTGTGGCATGTGGGCATTGCTGGCTGGGCCAGCATTTATTGCCCATCCCTTAGTGCCCTTGAGAAGGTGGTGGTGAGCTGCCTTCTTGAACCGCTGCAGTCCACCTGCTGTGGATTGACCCACAATGCCCCTTGGGAGGGAATGCCAGGATTTTGACCCAGCGACAGTGAAGGAACGGCAATATATTTCCAAGGCAGGATGGTGAGTGTCTTGGAGGGCAACTTGATGGTGGTTATGTTCCCATATATCTGCTACCCTTGTCCTTCTAGATGGAAATGGTTATGGGTTTGGAAGGTGCTGTCTGAGGATCTTTGGTGAATTTCTGCAGTGCATCTTGTAGATAGTACACACTGCTGCTACTGAGCATCGGTGGTGAAGAGAGTGAATGTTTGTGGATGTGCCAATCATGTGGGCTGGTTGGCCTGGATGGTGTCAAGCTTCTTGAGTGTAGTTGGGGCTGCACTTATCCAGGCAAGTGGGGAGTATTCCATCACAATCCTGACTTGTGCCTTCTCGATGGTGGACAGGCTTTCAGGAGTCAGGAGGTAAATTACTCGTGCAGCTTCTGACCTGCTATTGTAGCCACTGTGGTAATGTGGTGAGTCCAGTTGAGTTTCTGGTCAATGATAACCTGCAGGTTGTTGATAGTGGGGGATTCGGTGATGGTAACGCTGTTGAATGCCAAGGGATGGTGGTTAGATTGTCTGTTATTTGTATTGGTCATGGCCTGGCATTTGTGTGGTGTGAATATTACTTGCCACTTGTCAGCCCAAGCTTGGATATTGTCCAGTTCTTTGTCCATTTGAACATGGACTGCTTCAGTATCTGAGGAGTCGTGAATGATGCTGAACATTGTGCAATCAACTATTACAGAAAGTACACACGTAACCTGGCTTCCATCCTAGCACCTTTGCATCAACTCTTAAAATAAGAGTCAGCCTTGGAAATAGTCGCATATTCAAGCCATAGCCTTTAGGGAAGTGAAAGAAACAGCTATCATCCTCAGGGTGTTGGCGCACTATGATCCCAAGCAAGATCCAGTATTGACATGCGATGTCTCCCCCATAAGGTATTGGGGTAGTATTAGCTCATAGGTGGCCCAGTGGAGAGGAACACTCAATACCATATACATCCAGGACTATGGCTAATGTAGAGCATAAATACACCCAGATAGAGAAGGAAGGTTTGGCGGTTGTATTTGGAGTCAGGAATTTCCACCAATACTTTTACGGATATAAATTATAATAATAACGGACCAAAACCTCTGCTAGGATTGCATAAAGAGACCAAGACAGTGCCGCTCATCGCTTCAGGCTGAATTCAGCACTGGGCTCGAATGCTCAGTGCATATAATTACAAGTTGGAACACTGTCTGGAGACTAAGTAGTAAACGTCGATGTGTTGAGCCACCTCCTACTGGCAGATACACCACCGCTGGTACTGCCACTGGAAGAGTCTGTGATGGTTTTAAATTTTCTGGAGATATGTCAAGTCACAGCTGATAACATCAGACTTCGGACACAGTAAGATCTGGTCCTGGCAAAACAGAAAGAGCTGGTAGTGATGGGGGGAACGAAAGGGCCGTCACAATCAAAATTGAAACCTTTTTGGATCCAGAGAGACCAGATCACAGTAGAAGACAGCATATTATCATGGGGGAGCAAGAGGGATTGTTCCAAGTAAAAGTCACCGCCAGGCTGAACTCCACCAAAATGAAGGTGTTTGGAAAGAAGTTATGTCTGATGGCCAGGATTGGATGCAGACATAGCCACATTGGTGTGGCAGTGCCCAGAGTGCCAACAAGGACAAAAATTACCACCAGCAGCTCCCCCACATTCATGGGAGTGGGCGGGTAAACCTAGACCCGGTTACGCACTCACTATGCCGGTCCTTTCATGGGCTCAATGTTCTTAGTCGTTGTGACTCCCTCTCAAGGTGGCTGGTTGTGCATAGAGTTCATTCGTCAAACACGGGGACAATGATAGAAAAACTGTGCTCGTCTTTTGCAATACGTGTACTCCCAGAAGTATTAGTCACAGATAATGGGACATCATTTACATCAGGGAATTTGCGTATTTCCTGAAGTTGAATTGTATTCATCATATAAGGCCAGATCAATACAATTCATCATCCAATGGTTTGGCAGAAAGAGCAGACCAAATTTTGCAGGCAGAATTAAAGAAACAGCCTACAGCTTCACTAGATACCAAACTGTCCCAGTTGCTATTTGATTATAGGACCACCCTTCATGCAGCTGCAGGGATAGCTCCAACAGATTTGCTAATGGGGTCAAGAGTCTGCACCAGGTTGAATCTGATCTTCCCTTTCCGGGTGGAGGATTAAATGGTATCAGGAATGCCAATGCTGGATACAAGACTCCTCTAAGCGAGAGAGTCAGTTTACTTGAGGGGACGAAGCTTGGTGTAGGAACCACAGCAATAGTCCTGCATGGGTAAGAGGCACAGTCCACGCGAGATCAGATCCAGTGACGTATAAAGTTTGTGTAGGTACGACGGTCCTGAATAAGCACATGGATCATATGAAAGCTACAAACACGCAAATGGTACAAGAGCAAAATGTGCCCAGCTCCTGGACAGCCTTTCCAACTGTTCTAGAACCTGTGGGTTCTCCCTTTCCATCAAGTGTTGAAGATACCTCGGAATCTGAGATGAACATGGCAGATGTCACCGCATTGACGCCTTTGCCACCTGAAGGGGAGAATAAATTTCTTTCAAGATGCTCCGGGCACAAGAGGCGAGCCATTGTGCATTATACACCAACCATATCAGAGGTAGAGTTGGAGGAATATGATCTGGTTCTGAAATGCCCAAGGAGGAGCTGCAAAAAATAACAGAACCAGCCTCTGGCCTCGGACTCAGAGCAGGAGGTATGGAGTGATTGTAACGAGGTCAGCCAGATAGACCTCACAGAATATGAGTTTCCTGATTGGGTCTGTTAATCTGGTCCAATCAGGGAGCCCTAGATGACAGATAAGAACACAAGTTTGAGAGGTTCTGTTCGCTCTGAGAGCTGGCTCTGAGGGAGCTGGATCAGTGTCAAGGATACTCCATGCGTAAATAAAGGATGAGTTGGTAACTGACTTCTGTGGAGTTATTTCACTTACTTTACCTGAGTGGAACTACCGACCAAAAGCAATGTGGAAAGGTAGATATTTAGAGCTTTGGCCACTTTGTACAGTAGTTATTACCTGTGTACATATCCATCCATACTTTATGACCTGGAAGGAAGGAGGGCGGAAGGAGGGTGGAAGGAGGGCAGGTTTAAAACAAAAGAAATTAGATCTATTCTGCCAAAATAGTAATTTGAATGATGTCTTTTTGTGCACTCAGGACTTTAAACATTGTTTAGAAGAGTTTCTAACTTGTTTGTATAGATGCTTTTGATTAACCAGTTCAGGCATATGAGGGCATAGGTGGGACTTGAACCTGGTACCTTTTCACTCAGAGGTAGAGGTACTACCACTTAGACCACAAGAGCCCTATTTTGTTGTTGTGTTTTGCTACACAAGGATGATATGAAGATGCTTAAGCGTTAAAGATTACAGCATTGGGAATGACACTCTGATAGTGTACCTGCTTCAGGCTTTGGATTCTCTATTGCTGCTCAATAGTGCCTAATTCAGACTTGCTGAAGTACAGGATTTCTTCTTGCAGAACATAGAAAGGTCATAATTCCTTCGCTAAGAAGTGTGATTATTCTATTTTTTTTCTGTAATCAACTTCCCATTAACATTTTATTTCATTTTTTTCATATGAATCCCACACTTTAGAGACTTGTCTGACCACAGTTTTATGAGTGATTCATTCCTTTTGGTGAAAAGCAGGATTCTTTAACTTTTCATTAAAGTACACATTTTATAACTGTGTGACAGCCAGCTGGTGAAGTGCAAGGTGTTCAACTCTTTTTGATAAGTCAAATTGTGTTACCTTGAAAAACCACTGACTTGGTTGAGTCATGAGAACTAATTACTAACTGGCAAAGTATGTGCCAGTGGAAATGTAATAACTTTTTTTGACTACTTTTCTGAGGAAAAAATATGCTCTGTAGACTCCATAGCATTTTGGAGAAGGAGAGAATTCAGTCCATCATGTCTGCAGACACTCTACAGGACCATTCCAAAACTGGCTTGTTTTTCCCATAGCTCTCCATCTCCCTCTGTTTATAATGCTTATCGCCCATTTCTTCCAGTTTTCTGTGTGATGTCCACATTCTCGATTTATGGCACTTGGCATCTGCGCTTGCCAACTCACAACTGGTGTCTGTTCACTTGAATGAGCAGAAACTGTGGAGAACCAAAGGCCAAAGTCAAACAATAAACAATTACAATGTGCAACTTCTCTAGCGTCTCAATTCTGTGACTGTTTTCGGATTTTGAGGTGTGGAGATTTGGTGCAATGTTTTTCAATTATCGCAGAAATGGCTGAGAACGCCTGGACCAATTCGCCGCAGCAAATGAATAACAGTGTCTGCTATTAGTCAGACTGCAGCTCCAAAAAAAAATTCTCACTAAGTTCTTATAAATGGAAGCTGATATCAGTGCAGTGATGGTAGTTGGGCATCCTGCAGTCTGAGCAAATGGGGCAAGCAACAGGATATCTCCTTAATCAACCAGATTGAGAAATAAGCAGTGGAAGACTGGCGAATAAAATGTAAATTAGTGGACATATTTTGTGCCAAATCAATTACAGAGAGGGAACATTACAAAGAGAACAAAGAACATTAGATTGAGAGAGAAAAAGAAATACAACAGAAAAACGTACATTTAGAAATATTAAAATTGACATTTTTAAAATCTCCAATATGTAATATCTGTAGAAATTTTCAGGCCAGGTTTTCACTATGACAGAAAGCTCAAAATTGGCAAAGACATTAGAAGTAATATGTCCCCACTCTGAACCTGGAATTACCATTTTTATGAGAATGGAGTTGAGGGTGCTGCATGGTTCAAGCGTGATATCACTTCTGGAGACAGCTTACCATTTAACTTATCAACTGTTTCCACTGAATTGGTATTCTGGAATCCTTGATGCCTGGAGTTCAAGTTATGGAGATAGACCTGTTTGCAGTGTATTTCTTTTGGATAGCCACAATACTGCATGGGGGAGTTGGGTGGTGGTGGCAGGGGGAGGGGATTTCAGGTATCATTTTGGGGGTGTGGTGTTGGGATCAGGGATTATTTGGAGAGGGTCAGGCGGCCTTCTGGGATTTTTAACTTTGGAGGATGGTGCATCTTCTGTCCAACTTGTGAATTCACGTCAGAAAGTGTCAAGAAGAGTCAAATTGTCAAGAACTGTAAAGAAGTGTTGAACTTTTCAAGAAATGTCAAGGTGACTTAAGAACGATGAAGCACTATCAAAATGTGTCAAGCTATTAAGAAGTTTCAAGACATGTTAAAAATTATCAAGCTGTCAAAATCTGTGATAAAGTGTTTTTGTGAATGAGAGTTCTTCTCAATAGAGGGTGATCTGCAAATTGGAATTTTAAGTAACAGAACTTCTTTTTCGTGTGTGAATTGATACATGTGGTTACTAGATAGGTTGGCATGAAGGTGAAGGAGGAAAGCGTGGAAGTAGGCACTAATTTGGCATAGAATTATGAGGGGTTATGCCTAATGTGTAGAGGGACATTGGTGATTTGGTAGTAGATTGGTTGAAGGTCATAGAGTGGCATGAAAAATATGAGAAGTTATAGGGGATAGGTGGAGGGTATTAGTGTCAAAGGTTGGCATGGATGCATCATGGGAAATTAGAGGGATTACGGGGTGGGTCTGAAGGTGAGGTCTGGAGGAACCTTTTATATTTTATTTTTACTTCAGTTAATGAATGCAACGCCACAGCCCTTCTGCAGGCTTTCTATCAAGCTCAGCTGAGGATTTGGCAGCCTTCACCGCTCTCCCTGGGTAAGCTGGCCTACCTCCCAAACCAGCCTGCATCTACCTGCACTGAAAATGGAACGTATGCGTAGCAATTTTTAAAGATCACTTTTGCAGAGCCAGGATTTCTTCCACCTGGGAACAAAATCTGGTGCGCACATTTTTAGATAGTTTTTAATCAACCTGTTCAGACGTGTCATGAAACACGTCTGGAGCAGGTGGGATTTGCACCCAGACCTTCTGGAAGCTACCACTGCAGCATAAAAACCCCAGGCTCATTTTTTAATGGTTTTCTTTAGTGTCAGATGAGTTGATTACCAATGATTAGCAATCATGCATTTAAAAAATAGTTACACTTATAATGATAAGACTTATCTTCCCATTGCAAATTTTGTTGGTGTCTGCCCTGCAAATCATAGAATCCCTACAGTGCGACAACAGGTTGTTTGGCTCATCGAGTTAACACCAACCCTCTGAAGACCATCCTAATTATATCCAGCCGCCACCCTATCCCCACATTTCTTACCGGTAATCCACCTAATCTACACATCCCTGAACTCTATGGGACAAATTAGCACAGCCACTCCACCTAACCTGCACATCTTTTGGGCAAGTCTAGCAACCTTGTGTCATTCATTGTCTGTCTCACCACTGATATGCAAGTGAAATACCAAGTCCATAAAGCTAATGGCAGAATGGTACAATTCCAGCAACAATTTTTGGTTAGTGGCACAATACCACACACGAGCTCCCTGTCTGAAATTGATGTATGTTAGAAGCATAAATAACAGTGAACACCATTAACCTCATTATAATTTGGACAACAAAATGCAGCTCATTGAATTTGCCTGAGAACATATGGCTGCAGTTGCCTTAAAGGTGAATCTCTTCAAGTGTCATAACAACAGCAAAACTAGTTTTTTTTTGAAATGGATAACATTTAACCTTTCTTTCCTAAAGTTTAAAAATGTGCAACTACTTACTGCTACATCTGCCTCACATGACACAGTTACAAGTCCCTGTTAATTGTGCCACTGTCTTGAACAGACTGCTACGCAGCAACTGCACATAGTTGGAGTAGGAAGTCAACCCAATTTGCAACAAAATGAGATGCTGCCCTTAATGTGAGACCACCTGGAGGAGGTGTTTTTACATGTCTTTCTTTTCTAGTGTAGCACGCTTGTTATCTCAAATGAAAGTGATTCAAACAGTCATGTTTATTTAATTAAATTGAGACAGGAAAAAGGGCATGTTATAGTGTGAGTGGAATATTTTGCATATGCCTATTTGTAACTTTTCATTGTCTGAGAAACAAAAGCTTCAAACCAGCTGCTACGTCTGACATATCTATGGCTCCCATTATTCTTAGAGTGGCTGAAGCAGTTTAACAACTGTAAATGATCCATCCATTTAGTGGTCTAGCTGATCATACAACGAATTAAGTGTTCTGAAGAACATTTTCTTTGGCCCACTTTACACTTTTCAATCACTGAAGCATCCACTTCTTTTTTTACGTGGTGCTTCTCTATTCCCTGAAAAACTGTTGGGACCACCAACTTGCCCAATCTCTAAACTAACACCTAAATTAGCATTAGAGTGGAGGAGGAGCAGTTGCAGCCAGAAACACATAAAAGGCAGAAGAATCAGACAGCGTACCAAAGGACAGAAGACGCAAATAGACTGCATTTGTCGTTCTGGAATATTTTACTTGAACGGTGCACCTGATGGTTTCATCTAGGCTGATTTTGGGCGCTTGCAGGAATTAAAAGTGGCAAGAAACCTCGACTTTTCCAGGACCATACCCCTCTAAAGCACTCTCCAGGACACCTATATGACTCCATGTCGATGATGTATGCTGTTTCATTCAGTTACTCAATTCATCCAAATTGGCATCACTTTCAAGCAGCAGATAAAAAGATTCAGCAACTTCTTTACCATCTGATCGCATGCATTGGCAACTCCTGAGCCTCACTTTCTTCCTGCTGGCACTATGGCAAGCCACAATATCCAATGTGACTTTGCCACGAAATGTTACTTGAATAACAAAGAATACACTACCTAAATTCTCCTTTTCCTGTAAATAACTGCGCAAAAAGGATTGAAGACCAAAGGGCACTGATTTAAGGTGATTGACAGAAGAAGTAATGGCAAATTGAAGAAAAACCTTTTTACACAGTTTGCAGTTAGAATTGGGAGTCAATGTGTGACAGTATGGTGGAGACAGATCCAATCATGGCTTTCAAAAGCAAACTGGATAATTACTTTGGGAAAACAAAAATTGCAGGGGTCCAAGGAACTGGGACTGGGAAAGTTACTCTTGAAAAGACCCAGAACAAATGCAAAGTGCCAAATGGTCTCTGTGCTACAACCGTTCTATGTTCATTTGAAAAGCACAGCATATTCCAAACAAGATATTAATTTTATTTACAGAAAAACGAATTCTATACCTTGCTGATATTTTTAAAAACAGTGCTTCCCTCTGCTGCCCAACTATTGTTTGACAAAGACTGCCAGAGGCTTGGCATATATTGCTGTCCTAAGATTTTGCACTGTTAGCCAAATGGGCTTCAGCACTGCAAGTACTCTACCCAGATCTGTCACCTCCTAGATCCAGTACTGTCAAAGTGACATAGGGGTTTGTCACTCATCTTGGCCTAAAAAAGATGACACTGATCACTAATAGCTCCACAGCTATAGTGATGTGTCACACTGTGCGAATCTTGGTCTTCTACTTGTAGGGTGAAGGTGCTAGAATGATTGTTTTTGATTGTCATTGCACTGATGCGCTATCATGGAAGAGAGATTTTTGGCAACAAATGCCAGTGTCATCTCTCTTCAGGCTTACTTTTTGTTCGTCCTTGTCCCAAGAGGTTGTCCACTTCTTTTCCCCAATGTCATCTTAAAAAAAATCTATGTCCTGTTGTTACAAGTTTATGCATTTCCCTCATCTGTCTGTTTGCTCAGTGATGCCTGCATTGCCATTCTGCTGCCAGTGTAGAATAAAGATCTGGGTTATTGAAGCCATGGATATATTCAACCAAAACTAGGGGAAGAAAAGATCCTCAAAGGATGGTGAATATTGAATCTGCATAGTGCTTTAGAACAAGGTGGAGGTAATGGCCTTGTGGTATTGTTGCTAAACTATTACTCCAGTGACCCAGGCAACATTCTGGAGATCTGGGTTCAAATCCTGCTATGGATTGAAATTGAATTCAATAAAAATCTGGAACTAAGAGTCTAATGACAATCATGAAATCATCATTGGGGAAAAGCTCTTCTAGCTCATTAATGTCCTGTAGAGAAGGGAGCGGTTATCCTTATCTGGTCTGGCTTATGTGTGACTCTAGACTCACTGCTGATCTAGGCAGCACATCCTGTGAATGAATAAAAAGAAAAGTTACCCTGTTATTGAAGTATCCTGGACATTTAGCATTTTACAGACAAATTGAGCTAAAGGCAGCTCTTATGCTAATTAGCTGAGGAAGTTTTCATTGAACTTTCTTGCTGGTGAATGATAAACCTTTTAGTGTTGTGGTGGCTTAACGACAGCCTAACAGATAGGGAGGAGTTAGGGAAGACAAACATCTGGGCCACTGTATGTGACAATAGTAGCCTTCATCAGGTCATCATGGAAGCTAGCGGACGAGAAATGGTTTCATCAAGGCCCTGTATAATTGCAGAAAGCCATCCCTGCTCTTATACTGAAATCCATTCTCTGTATAGTGAGACAGCAGCCAGTTGTAGCCCCTTCCCTCACCACCTGGTGGAATTGAGCCAACTTGTTCAATTGAATCTGGTACATTCTTTGTTAGCATTAAATCGCGCAATGAATTTACTCAGAATTATTGATGATTTACTATTTGACCTAACTTTGAACACTGTATACAATTGTTAAATCATCTGAGATCTTTTCAAAATTTAGATTGCACTTGCATAATTATTAGTGAATGATTATACTTGCGTGCAATTTTACTTAACCACAACCAATCTAGTGTGTTGTTATGATGTTAGGTTTGATATGATGATGGAAAAAGTGCGTCATTTTGGCATTGTACATGTTGCAGCAAAGAGAAACATGAAATGATTATGAACATTCACAATTTCCCAAATTCAGATTGCAATAAGTGGACACCTCCACTCGTTCCAATGTTTAACAAACATGCTTTGAACATTTCTCTAAAAATAAACGTATGCCCCTTAAATCAGGTTAAGTTTGTAAGCGTATGTGTTGTACCTTACCCTTTTTCTGGCAATTGTCCATTTTGGTAAAGTACCTTAGCACAAATCGCTTATAAGTCAGACTGTTGGTTCTATGTAATTATGTTATGTGTAGAGTTTGCTTTAGTTCACTTTATTATGTGAATAATGACACCTTAATAGCTTCATTTTTTTTATTCTGTCCCTTGCTTCTTTCATGTGATATAGTGATATCACCTTGAGGTGAGAACCTGTTTTGTTTGTCTTGTTTAAATATCTCCTCATGTTCAGAGATATTTCAGTTTTGCTGTGGTGTGTGAACTTGTTTATTGTAAACAGTGATGACTGCCATCCAGATATAGCTCTATATTTTGAAAGTTAGGTACTATAAATAAGATTATTTCAGAACTGTTTATTGTCATGATATACAACAAATATTTCAAAAGTGATAGGAAAAGAGCTAGACTGCCAGAATTTGAGTTTCTTCATGAAATAATTAAACCAGTTAACAGTTATGAATTGGAAAATATGTTAGCAAGTGGTTAAAGCACTTAGTCTAGGATCAACAAGGATTAATCTTTAATTAATTGTGCTGTTAAATGCAGACCTTCTACATTACATCATGGGGATTTTTTTTGCTACTTAATCACCATTATTATGCAAAAGATGATTGAAATTATAGCTTCTGGCTTGTTTTGTTTCATATTTTAATTATTAAAATGACATTTGTTCCATTTATGCATATTCACCTGAAGGTTTATCCAGTGCACCAAAAATTTTATCATTGATACTTCAACATTGAAAGAAAGTTTCCTTAATTATTCGGGCCATTTAGCAAAATGAAAAGGTACACTGAAATGTTTGTAATCAACCACTGTTTTAAAAGACGGACATCAACTGATTGAGGAGGGTGGAGATGGCTGAGTGATAATCATGAGTAAAGAATGGATTATGATGTTATAACCGAATTATTAAATGGCCTATATATAACTTGTTGATAAATACAATCAGATTTTAATCAGGCCCATTAAGCTTTCATAATTTTCAGTTGGAATCTTTCTCCGGGAACTTTCCTGTGATGAAGCAAAGTCTAATTCAAAAGGACTAAAACTCTAATCAGATCTGATAAATAAGAATAGCAATTATATATTAGAATTCATGGGGTGGGGTGTGAGTTTTGAGTACCCCTGCCAGGTGGGAAATGAAACATTGGTTGGGTGCCTGTTTTGCAGTGATCCAACCCCCACTCTTAGCATTCTAACCAAAGTGGGTTAGTTCTGTTGGATGGATGGCTGGTTTCTGACGCAGAGGAAAGCTAACAGCATGGATTCAAATCCTGCACTGGCTGAGGTTAAGATCTAAGTCCCGCCTTCTCAATCCCATCCCTTGCCTGAGGTACAGTGGCCCTCATGTTAGACTCACCACCAGTCATCCCTCTAACGAATGAGAGCAGCCCTCTGGGACTACACTTACCTGATGTAAAGTTCTAATTGCTTCAAAGGAAAATTACTCAAAGTGTTAATCATGTGGTGGGTCTACTCTTGCTAATTTGTCAGGACAGTTAAAATCAGCCCTCTCTCCTTAAAGAACTGAGGAATAGTTCCACAAGCTCTTGAATTGAGGTTTTCGTTCAAAAGAGCATTGAGAAAAAAATAAAGCAGTGAAGCTCGTTGTTAAAAAAGGAGAACAAATGCAACGGTTTAAGGATGTGTTCTTTTATCTTTCACAGCTGGATGAAGAAGCCGCGCTGTGGTGTGCCTGACCAGTTTGGCACCAACGTTAGATTTAGCGTTAGAAGAAAGCGTTACGCATTAACTGGACAGAAGTGGCACCACAAACATATCACCTACAGGTACCTGTATACACACATCACCAAATGAACACTGCGTCACATTTATTCATTGTATGTGTCCCATAAAAATGAAAGAAAAAAGAAGTGTCAGTACTGTAAACCTGAAATATAAGCCGGAAATCCTGGAAATGCATAACCTGTCTGGCAACTGAAAGAGAATGATTTCAGACAAAGGTCACACTCAAATATTCCTCTTTTTTTAATCGCTGACCCTCCCAGCACTTTCCTTTGACTGTCAGTGATCTGTAAAATATTACTTCCTAGAAATCTGCCATGAACCAGTGAAAAAATTGTTTTTTTCTGTAGGCTATGTGTAAACTAGAATGTATGCTAGCAAGCTTGTTATATACTTAATACGTTTGGTGTGAAAACAAGCATGATCAATTGTTGAGTGAAATAAAAAATATTTCCTTGCTGTCCAGATTTGCTGTCATTTCAGCTGTTTGAGATGCAATTGTTTGAACATAATTTTGACAAGAAAGCATAATGATGATAAGCTCCCAAGACTGGAAACTGTAGTAAATGCAAACATTTTCACTATAGGGTAATCGCTGTGTGTTCCTAAAAGGAAGCCTAACCTGCTGTTAGTGCGTATCGCAGTTTGGATATCACTGTTTAGATGTATTAAGTATGACTTAATTTCAAGGGGAAGATAGTAGTGGAAGTATCAGCAATTTTGCAATTTTCCAACAGATTTGATGTTTTTACACTTTGTGTGGAGAAAAGCAGGGACTTCAGGTGGGAAGGATAAAACTACCACAGCTATATGGTGCAGGAGCCATTTAACTGAGGGAGTGAAAAGGAATGTCAAGCTGGTCGGGCACAGTATAGTTCACGGAATATAGACACTGTAACTGACAGCTGAGAGTTAGAACTGAAGGCAGTAGTGCCGGCCCACTGCCGGGATTAAGGCATGCAACAGGGCTGGGGAGGAACTGGTGTGAGAGGGAAAGGATACAGGGTGACATAGAAAAATAAGAAACATGAGTAGGCCATTTGGCCATTTGGCCCCCCCATTTCAATATGATCATGGCTGAGCATCCAACTCAGTATCCTATTCTCACTTTCTCCCATATCATTTAATCCCCTTTGCCCTAAGAACTGTATCTAACTCATAGAAAACATTCAAAGTTTTGCCTCAAACACACTCTGAGGCACAGAATTCCACCGGCCTACCGTTCTCTGGGTGAAGAAGTTACTCCTCATCTGAGTTTGGAATGGTTTACCGTATATCTAAGACTGTGACCCTGGGTTCTTGATCCAATTATTGTGGTGCCTATGGATAGCAGCAACATAGGAGAACTAAGACAGCAGTTCTGCTGAGAGAGTGCAAGCAACAAGGCTTCTGATTGCCAAGCCTTCCACAATGGGGGTTACTCAAGGCACTTGCTGACTCTTCAGAAGATGCGTAAGATTTCTGTCACTTGAATTGATATCTTCCCTTTGTTTTGCTCTTGCTTCACATTCTCTTTGGTGCTGCACAACTAACTGTCTTGTCATTTAATTCCTCCTGTCTTCCACCCATTCACAGACCTTCCTTTTTGTTATTTTGCCATCCTGCGTCTAAACTACATTTTATACCAGCATCTTATAGTAAATGTAACAGCAAAACCTCTAACTGAGGAACCTCACATTTCGACAGCTGAGCATTTGTTACTACAATTCAGTGTGCACAAGTTTTATATGGACAGTAAGCCATTTGTTCTAAATCTGTGAATCTAACACAAACTTAATCAATCAAAAATCTTATTCTTGCGTCAAATCAGTGTACTTCAGACTGACACTTGCTTGGAGACTTTTTTGTTAAATTTATTCATGGGATGTGGATGTTGCTGACCAGGCCAGTATTTATTGCCAATCCCTAACTGTCCAGAGAACAGTTGAGAATCAACCACATTGCTGTGAGTCAGGAGTCACATGTAGGCTAGACCAGTTAAGAATGGCAGGATTCCTTCCCTAAAGGGCATTAGTGAACCAGATGGGTTTTGCTGACAATAGTTTCCTGGTCATCATTAGACTGTTAGTCTGAGATTTTTTTCATTGGATTCCACCACCTGCAAAAGCAGTATTTGAGCTTAGATCCCCAGAACATTACCTGGACCTCTGGTTTAATAGTCTAGTGATAATACCACTAGGCCATCACCTCCCACTAGTGCCGTGTTAGCAAAGAGCAGAACATAGATCAAGGAGCAGTGAAGTTCTTACTGCATGCTTTGGTCATTGTCACTTATGCTTATGTTGTACTATAGTGCATTGCTGCTGTTCTGTGGTCCTTTCTGATGACATTGTACCATGGCTAAGAACTGCATTTTGAGAACACAAGAAATGGAAGCAGGAATAGACCATGCGGTCCTTGAATTATCCCATCCTCCCCAATCTCACTTGCTCAAAAACTTATTGTATTTCTAACCTTTCACAGTTCTGTTGAGAGGTTGATGACCTGAAATTTATGGTTGTGGAGACCCTGTGGCAACTTTCCTATGAGCACTTCTGGGAAGTTCGTCAGCATTAAATCAGAGTTAGGTAATGTGCTGGTATCCTGGAGGGTTTCCAGCTCCCTGCACGGTGAACAGTTTGCAGGGATTTCTCCTGCTGGGTGGATGGCCTACCTCTGAAACCTGTGAACTTACCAGTACCTTGCCAGAAACATCAGCAGGCTGGAAACACTGGGAAATAGGGCATGACCTCCATCTTGCTACTCTGTTATACACCCCACCTCCCCCCCTCACAACCTACTCCTGCCATTCAGGAGGATTATTAAATACTGCCCATTTATTCAATATCTCCCTCCATGGATGCTGCCGGACTGTTGAGTTTTTCCTGTCTTTACTGCAAATTTCTGGCATTCATCATATTTTGTTGGAATTACTACCCTTTATTCCCAGTAATTTTATTTCATCAAACCAATAAAATGCAACATAGAGTCACTAGAGTGTAGAAGCAGGCTGTTCGGCCCATCGAGTCCACACCGACCCTCCAAAGAGCATCCACCCCCATACCCTATCCCTGTAACCTTGCATTCCCATGGTTAACCCACCCAGCCTGCATATCCCTGTACACTAGGGGCAATTTAACATGGCCAATCCACCTAACCTGAACATCTTTGCACTGTGGGAGGAAACCGGAGGAAACCCACACAGACACAGGGAGAATTTGCAAACTTCACACAGAGAGGCTCCTGAGGGTGGAATTGAGCCCAAGCCCCTGGTGCTGTGAACCAGCAGTGCTAACCACTGAGCCACCACGCTGCCAGTTTGCTTTCTATTCATTTTATTTCCTTCCCATAATAAGGAACTAACTATGCTAAATTGCCCCATAGTGCCCAAGGATGTGTAGGCTAGGTGGATTAGCCCTGGCAAATGTGGCATTATGGGGATAGGGTGGAGGTGTGCGGATCTGGGTCGGATGCTGTTCAGAGGATCAGTACAGACTGGATGGTCCGAATGGCTTTTTTCTGCACATTTGGGATTCTGTGATTCTAACATGATGCAGATTATATTGAGAACATTTTTTTCACCTTTTATCTAGAGATTTGTACATCATGACATGGTTCGTGGACTACTAACACTGTAACACTGGTATAATTAATTTCATGTACCTGTTTATTACCTCTATGCTTTCATATTCTAATCCCCTAGATGCAAACCAAGGATTACAACTATACCGCGGACATTGCCAAAAATGCAGAATGATTTGGCACTGTCCTGTTTTTGAACAAGGATTTCTAACATTGGGCACTGTTGACAAGTTTCATGAGCAATCTGGTGAACGTTATTGACGAGGTAGCATTTGCAGCATTTTGCATAGTCAAAGTCATTTGAAATTTGCATAGTCAAAAGACTTATTACTACATTTGACTGTGCACTATTGTTATGCAGTCATTTACCTATTTGTTCTAAAGCTGTGTATGTAGCAACCTAATGTATGAACTTCACCAAACTGAAGTCTTACTCTGTTCAGTCATTGTACTTCAGTCTGGTATTTGTTTGGAGTGCCCTGTTAGCAAAGAGCAAAGCACAGGGAGGAACAGTGGATTTCTGACTGCATGATTTGGTCATTGTTACTTATGCCTATGTTGTAAGATGCTATGATAGTACATTACTATTGTTCTATGACCGTTTCTGATGAGATTGTATCATGGCTAAGAATTTTGAGAAGGTAAGTAGAAACAGCTCTTCCTGCCTGATAGACTATTTGATGCGCTGATACCTGACTTTCCCCTTCAGTTCCACCTTTGCACATTTTCTAGATGTCCATGGGATCAGGATACTGCTTTATGGAGCTGCTTGAGATGAGTTTCAACTAAAGCTACTGTATCCCTTTCCAAACTTTCTTTGGAAAGGCACATTCCAGAAAAGTTTGCACAATGACCCCTTTCCCATTGTAGCCACTTCATGAGGAGCGCATATTGATATTGAGACACCAGGAGTGCAGGGAGGGTATGACAGGAGTGCCCTACCCCACCAGCCAGGTTACATCTAAGTGCTTGTTTGAAACTTCTGTAAATGAGGGAGACTCTACCAAATGACTGACTATTTGTTTGTTCAGTAAACCATCCAATATGCTCCACCATCTCCTTTTCCCACAAGCCTTCAAAAACGGTATGTGCAGATTACTCCCTGATGGACATGCGGTCAAAGGTGTTTTTCTTTGCAAACCTTTCCACCAGAGTAAGAGGTAATACCCAGTTCAACTGAATGGAGAATTCTGCAGCAATATGGCCAGACCTACTGTTTGTAACCTGAGGGACATTTGGGAATCTGAGCAACTAGTGAGACATGGTGTTTGTGCATTGAGGCTCTATCCAAAGCTTGATACATCTGCAGATAAAAATGGGCATCACAAATACCAGTGATGAAGACACAAGTGGATTTCCACCAGGTGCTCTGAACTCCCACAGTCCAAAGGTGAACTGGCCCCATAGTGTCCAGGGATGTGCAGGCTATATGGCATTATATAGTAAATATTGTAAATATAGCATAATGGGGATAGAGTAGGGGTGTGGGGGGTCTGGGTGGGATGCTCTTCAGAGGGTCAGTACAGACTCAATGGGCTTAATGGCCTCTTTCTGCACATTAGGGATTCTATGATTCTTTTATGATACAGATTACATCAGAACAATTTTTCACCTTTTATCTAGAGATTTGTACATCACGACCCTAAGGACATAATTCATTTTCGATCTCCAAACAAAGCGGTGTTGGTTCAGGTGAATAACACTGCTACAGAGCTGCCACACATATACCAACATCAACAGTGCCTTGTAACTGATGACAAGATCCTTTCCCACAATTGGATTTTGTTTCCACATGTGCTGTTCCTGTTTTACCATGGCTTTTACACTCCTCCCACTTTTTGGTGCACACCTCATCCCCTGCAAACCACATCATCGGCATCTTTAGTTAATCTAACCTGGTGGTGTAGGGGACAAAGGATCGTTCAGCCCGGTTCTGCTTAACATGTCACTCCCAAAGCCGGTTCAAACCGATCAGTCGGTAAAGACGAACAAGACAAGGCATTTAGGACAGTGCCTCCTGACTCCAGATTTGATCTGAAAATTTTCCAGTTCCCACTCATTGGTTGAAAGCGCACCGTTAATGTAGGAATAGAGCGGTTAAATCCAATTATACATTCCCTCCCCGAATCTAATTCAGTTAGTTTAGACTCTGCTCTGTACAGTTGCCCAAAGACCTCTTGATAGAGGACAGGAAGAACTGACAAGCTGTGCTGTCATAAGAATATAAGAACATAAGAATAAGAAGCAGGAGTAAGTATTCAGCTCCTTGGGCCTGCTCTGCCATTTAATCCAATCGTAGCTGATCTCATCTCAGCCCCAACTCCATTTTACTGCTCCATCCCCTTGACCCTTTGATCTGTTACTAATTAAAAGTCTGCCCATCTTCTCCTTAAGTTTATTCGGTGTGCCGGGGTTTTGAATTCCACGGATTCACGACTGTTTCTGAGAAACAATTCCTGTTCATCTCTTGTTTTGAATCTTTCACTCCTTAGACTAAGGTCATTGAACTTCACGTCACATAATCTGGAGTAAGGAATCCGCTGAGTTAGACTCCATCAATGGTATTCTAACCTCTAGTTCAGCAAGCTATAGAAGCAAAAGAAATATCAGTGTTGGTGCTTCACATCTAGGCTGGTACTTTCAACGTAGCACTGAGATGTGCTACATTCTCAGATGTGAATATTCAGCGAAAAGTGTTGAATAAAGGTTTAAAAAACAAGTGCTGGAGATATTCAACAGGTCAGGCAGTATCTAAGAGAAGCAGTGTGAGCAATTTGGATTTAATTTAGAGAGCAATTTGGAGATAGGAGGTGCTGAATCATGGAAGTCGTGGTAAAGTCAATGGAGTGGCTCTCCCATCACTGTCCTACCATCTGCACTGTGAGAGGAATTGGCAGCCTACTCCATTGTGGTGAACAGCTACTAGCTCCCATTAAGGCCAACATAAGGGCTATTATCCCTTTCCTGGCATCAGGAAGGCTTACTGCTGAATCTAGAGCTCAGAAACTGTGTATAGACAACCTCTAGATAGCAGATTGATTGACCATTGGAGACTCCTCACAAATATCAATGATGAAGACACTAGGCTGAAACAGTTACAGCTGTAGCTATAATCATTCCTATGTAACCAATGGCTCAAATATCTCTCTTCTGTAAACATTTTCAATAAACCACTGGGGAAACCTATTGCAAAGTGCCATCCTGCACATTTTTCTCCTTAAGCAGCATTCATCTGTCCTGGTGGGCCGTTGACTCGACTACAGGTCTTGTGAGGTATTTCATTTTGGTAAAACAAACAAGAGCAGGACTTACACAATTAATGGTAGGGCCCTGGATAGTGTTGTAGAACGGAGAGACCCAGGGGTTCAGGTACATAATTCTTTGAAATTTGCATCACATGTAGGCAGTGTGGTTCAGAAGGCATTTAGCACACTTGTCGTCATTGCTCAGATGTTTGAGTACAGGAGTTGGCACATCATGTTGAGATTGTACAGCATATTGGTGAGACCTCATCTGGAGTACTGTCTACAGTTCTGGTCATCCTGCTATAGGAAGGATGTTATTAAATGGAGAGGGTTCAGAAAAGAACAGCCAGGATTTGCCAGGAATGGAGATTTTGAGTTATAAAAATAGGCTGGATATGCTGAGACTTTTTTCACTGGAGCATAGGAGTTTGAGGGGTGACCTTATAGAGGTTTATAAAATCATGAGCATAGATAAAGTAAATAGCAAGGGTCTTTTCCCTAGGGTGGGGGAGTTCAAAACAAGGAGGCATATTTTTAAGGTGAGAGGAGAAGGTTTTAAAAAAGGACATGAGGACAACATTTTTATACACAGTGTGGTTCATGTGTGGAATGAACCGCCAGAGCAAATGGCGGATGCGGGTACAGTTACAACATTTAAAAGACATTTGGATGAGTACATGAGTAAGAAAGTTTTGGAGGGATATGGACCAAATACAGGCAAGTGGGACTAGTTTAGTTTGGGAACATAATCAGACTAGTTTAGTTTGGTTGGATTGAAGGGTCTGTTTCCATGTTGTATGACTCTATGACTCTATAACCTCTTGCATGACAATGCTGCCCATAATCGTTAGCTGGGCAGTGAAAGTTCAGGTGACAAACCAGGAGAATACCTCATTTAAACTTGCTATGGTGAGTGCTCTGATGCTATACATAACCTTGGAATCAGCACATAGTCTTGATGCTGGGTTCTTGATACTTCTGGGAAAATTATGCTCAAGATGATAATCTTTCATCAGAACAAAGATATTTCCTAATGGTTATGATTGAGTTTAAAAATGCCTTGTCAATGTTTGAAGAGCAGGAGTCAGTATTTTTCTCTTAGTCATTGGGACACAAGGTAATTTATCTTGACATTTTCACATTGTTATTATTGGGATTTCTTTCTCATGTACTGTATGTGTTGTATTTGCTTACCTAAGAATGGATCCTGCAGGTTTAAACAGTGAATTTAGTTGAGGCATTCTGATCTCGTAATTGCAATTCTTTGTTTTTATTTTATACAGTCATAGAGTCATACAGCATGGAAACAGACCTTTCTGTCCAACCAGTCCATGCTGAACATAATCCCAAACTAAACTAGTCCCTGCTCCTGACCATATTCCTCCAAACCTTTCCTATTCATCTACTTATCCAAATGTCTTTTAACCATTGTAATTGTGCCCACATCCACCACTTCCTCAGGAAGTTCATTCCACACGCGAACCACTCTCTGTGTAAAAAATTTACCCATCATGTCTTTTTTTTATGATTTTATGATTAATGTTCTGGTAAATTACTATACTTGACATGGAAATTCAAACATTAAACATTTCTGTCTTAAAATTTATAGTCTGTTTAAGTTTCCAAAATTGTAAGGAACTTTAAGAAGATTAAGACATCCTTATTGTGTGGAAAATGCATTAGTCTTCACAATGATTATGGCAAACTCTTATCTTCCATAGAGCTAGTCACAACTTTTGTTGAGGCATTGATTTTTTGTTTCAAGTTACTGCTTGGAAAAAAGTCTCTAAAAATAAGTTATGAATATTGTTGAAAAAAAACATTTTGTCAGAACTTTTCGCCTTGGACTCACAATTTGCAAGAAATATCAATGTTCAGCGGAAATAACTTTTCTATACTGTATGAGAAGAGAAGGCTGGTGGACTGTAATTGTTAGAGGCATGGCCATGGAGAATGCACCAGTTAAGTAATGACTGATATTTAACTGCCAACCTATAGTTTAAGTATGCATTTTGACTCAGATTGGTCAAGGCATTGTTCTGTGAAATGAACCAGAGAATGGCTGCCAGAGAATATCCAGTGAAACAAGCACAAAGTTATTGTACTTGATATTTCAATCCCAGTTTATCAACATACATAACTTCAGTGCATTAAAGTGCACCATACTGCAAGTTTGAAAGGCAGTCATAAGGTTCATTGTCAGTGTAATTCTTATCATACTCTGGATTATTTTGCAAATGTTATCCAATCATGGCATCATATGGAACATTGGTCATAGCATTTTGAGTTTTGTAAACACAGCTAGTTGAATACAGTTGCTTGTTGCAAACAGCTGAAGACATATTGATGTTTGATTCGATCTGCCAGTGTTTGGGATGTATGGTCACACCCACAGCAAATTTCATTGCCACATCACTCACCTGTGTGAGAGGAAGGATGTCTTCTTGACTTGATGGCAGCATCCTTTTAGTGACAAACTCCATTTGTGTTGCTACTGCATAGTAGCAGCGTAAAACAGCTAGCTTCAGTTGTTGCTCAATCTTTCGAGGTATGCCAAGAGATATAACCAGATTGGTGTATTCTCCATGGAAATGCATCTACCAAGCAGAGTCCACTTGCCAACTAATTGTTAATCCCTTTTCATTGTATAAAAACATTGCTTTGCCTTCACGTTGGTACTCCTTATGATTTATCCTGATGAATACAAATGAAAAGCTTTGACATAATATGCCTTTTCTTAGCAATACTTAGTAATACCAGACAGCTATATGAATATTTATGAGATAACACATAGCCGTTAATGATCATTTGTTTTTCAGTAGCCCAGACAAGCTGTTAATTGACCAAGAGCAACCAAAAGAAATTGTTCTAGTTTAACATAGTCACAATCCTTTTGTGAAGCTTCTCATTTCCTTTCTTATTTCACCTACAGCATTAAAAACTTCACTCCTAAAGTAGGAAAACTAGAAACACACAGAGCGATACGTCGTGCCTTTGATGTGTGGCAGAACGTAACTCCCCTGACATTTGAAGAAATTCCATACGTGGAGTTGGAAAACAAGAAGAGGGATGTGGACATTACAATTATGTTTGCCTCTGGTTTCCATGGTGACAGCTCACCCTTTGACGGTGAAGGGGGCTTCCTTGCACATGCCTATTTCCCAGGACCTGGCATTGGGGGTGACACTCACTTCGACTCTGATGAACCATGGACATTAGGAAACCCAAATCATGATGGTAAGCACTTTGATTTACAAAAGTAACCTGTACAGAGTTTGAAAGTCCTATATATGCAGACCTTATTACAATTGACAGAATAATTGCGACTCATCTTGCTTTGAAGTTCTCTTGATGTTAATGAACATTGCCTGGGATCCAAGGGAGAAATTGTTGTAACAGAAGGCTTTTATCAACAGATAATTTATTATAGGAGCTGATATTATAAATACATTAAACACTGACATTATTGCTTTTCCTCTTTAGAGACTACACTAAACTAAACAGTAAATCCAGGCCACAGCTGTTTCCTTTCAAAGGATTCTGTAAATGAAGATACATGACTCTGACGTTTCTCTAATAATTTCATACAATGTACATCCAGTCATATATTTTCCAGAATTTACATTGCTAAATAGCCTTAAGTAAAATTGTGGGGCGGTGGGGAACAGGGTTGCTGCATGTAATGACAAGAGTAATTTTTCAGTGTTATGGGAGATGCAGCAAAGTTCCTATAGTTTTGAATGGGTAATTGGTAGCACCATCATCTTAATGACAAATGTTCTGGGTTAAGTCCCATTTCAGTGCCTGAGAACAGAGGGCATGGTTGGCACTCCAGGCAGTCCTGAGGACACACTGTGCTGTCAGATGTGACACGTTTCAGATGTGACGTTGACCTGAAGACCATCTGCTTGCTTGGGTGGAGGTAAAAGATCCTGTGACACCATTGTAAAGAGCAGACGTTATCCCCAATGTCATGGCTAATGTTCATTCCTTAATTACCATCACAAAAACACAGATTAGCTGGTCACTATCACACTACTGTTCTTGGAGTTTACTGAGCACATATTAGCTACTGCATTTCTAAATAACAACTATGATTACATTTTAAAAAAGAAAATTGACTGGAATGTGCATTGAGACATCTGGTGATCACAAGAAGTTCTGTATTAAACCAAGTATTTTTTATATTGGTGAACGACCAAGATTCAAAGTGTTTCATATTTGTGAGGTTGAAACAAACAGCTAAGGGTGAAGCTTTACAAACCACTTGAAAAGCATATACTTGGGTGCAGAATTTAAAACTATTCATTTTGCATTGTATATTATGTGGTGAAAGTTTCAAAGAGTTTAATGGACCTAAAAATCCATGTGCTGTAGGTAGACCCACAATGCTGTTAGGGAGGCAGGTCTATGGTTTTGACACCAGACACTGAATGAATGGTGATGTATTTCCAAGTCAGGATGGTGAATGGCAGCTGGTGTTGCAGCTTGTGTCCTTCTATATGGTTGTGGTTATGGGTTTAGAAAGTACGTTTTAAGGAGCCTTAGTTTATTTCTGCAGTGCATCTTGTAGATGATGCACACTACTACTAATGAATGTCAGTGGTGGATGGATTGAATGCTTGTGTATGTGCTGTTAATTGAAAAGCTGCTTTTTGACACCTGATAGTGTCAAGCTTCTTGAGTGTTGTTGGAGCTGCACTCATCCAGGCAAGTGGGGAATATTCCATCACACTCCTGACTTGTACCTTGTAGATGGTGGACAGGTTTTGGGGAGGCAGGAGGTGAGATACCCACTGTGGGATTACTAGACTGAGATCTGCTATTTTTGCCACAGCACTTTGAAGACTAGTCCATTTCAGTTTATGGTCAGTGGTAACCCCAAGTATGTTGACAGTAGGGATTCAGTGATTATGATGCCATTGAATGTCAATGGACGATGGTTAGATATTGTTTTGTTGGAGATGGCCATTGCCTGGCACTTTTGTGTTGCAAATGTTGCTTGTCCCTTATTAGCCCATGCCTGGATATGGTTCAGGTCTTGCTGCATTTGAACATGCACTGCTTTAGTGTCTGAGAAATCGCGAAAGGTGCTGAACATTGTGCAATCATCGGCAAACATCAGCACTTCTGACCTTATGAGGGAGGGAAGGTCATTGATGAAGCAGCTGAAGATAGTTGGGCATCGGATACTGCCCTCAGGAGTACTTAGAGAGATGTCCTCGAGCTGAGATCACTGACCTGTAACAACCACGACCATCTTCCTTTATGCCAGGTATGATTCCAACCGGTGGGGAACATTCCTCCTGATTCCCATTGACTCCTTGATGTAGCTTTGATGTCAAGGAACACTTTCATCTCCCTTCTGGAATTCATCTCCTTTGTCCATGATTTGTAATGAGGCCAGGAGCTGAGTGGTTTCCGCTAGGGCCAAACTGAGTAGGTTATTGTTAAGCAATTGCTGTTTGATAGCACAGTTGATGACATCTTCCTGCACATTACTGATGATGGAGTGTAGACTGATGTGGTAGTAATTGGCCAAATTGAATTGGTCCTGCTTTTTTAATACAGAACATACACTGGGCAATTTTCCACATTGTCAGGTAGATGCCTGTATTGTAGTTGTATTGGAAGAGCTTGTTTGGGGGCACAGCAAGTTCTGGAGCTCAAGTCTTCAGTACTTTGCGAGAATAATATCAGGGCCCATAGCCTTTGCATTATCCAGTGCCTCCAACAATTTCGTGATATCATATTGAGTGAATCGAATTGGCTGAAGACTGGCATCTGTGACGCTAGGGACCTTTGGAGGAGGCCAAGATGGATCGTCCACTTGGCACTTTTGGCTGAAGGTTGTTGCAAATTCCTGAGCTTTATCTTTTTGCAGTGATGTGCTGGGCTCCCTCATTATTGAAGATGGTGATATTTGCGGACCCTTATTCCCCAGTGAGTTATTTAATTCACAACTGGAAGCGACAGGACTGCAGAACTTATATCTGATCCATTGGCTGTGGAATCGCTTAGCTCTGTTAATCACTTGCTGCTTATACTGTTTAGCTGACACGTGGTCCTGTTTTGTAGCTTCACCAAGTTATCACCTCATTTTTAGGTATGCCTGGTGGTGCTCTTGGCAAGCCCTCCGGCATTGTTCAGTGAACCAGGGTTGATCCTTGACTTGAAGGTGAGCCTACCCAAATATTATTTCATTGTAATAAAGAGAACGGAACAGGACAGGTTGTACATTCAAGCTCTCAAGGTGTCCAAACTCTCTGTCGGATTACCAAGAAGTTTGAAAATTTCCCGAAACAGTCTTCATATTCTTCAAATATTAAAGTTTGAAAGGTAAGAGCTGACAAAGTTGATGAAGTCCCTGAAGCCTGTCCTACCATTGAATACAAAATTGAAGTGGAGTTAGACTATTTGGCATCTCCTAACTGCTCTGACATTCAATAAGATCATGGCCGGTCTCTTTGTTGTTCAAATTCCATATTCCAATCTCTGCCTAGTAACCTTTGACGGCCTTTTCTGACAAAAAAAATGACCTACTTCTGCCTTCAAATGAACTCGCCTCTACTGCCTTCTGAGACAGGGTTTCAAAGTCACACAACCATCTGAGAAATAAACAATTCTCCTCAACTTTGTCCTAATCAGGTGGCCCCTAATTTTAAAATGATGCCTGCTAGTTCTTGACTGATCCACAAGAGGAAGGATCTTTTGCATGGCCATCTTGTCAATACCAAGAATCTTATAAACTTCGATCAAGTCACAATCACTCTTATAAACTCCAGCTTATCTTAAGCTTTCTCTTAACATTGATGAGATTCCTGGCTTGTTTTGTTTGTAACTGAAGTGAAGACGGATAATTAGGGTTATCATGTTTTTGAAACAAATATTATTCCATATTAGTTTTATTTGCAATAGCAGGTAATTAATATTCATCTTGTTATAAGTCTGAAACCCTTGTTTATTTTAGTTAAAATATCATAAGAAAAGTAACAAAAAAGTGTGATGTATGTGTACATATGAGATCAAAACAAAATAGGTACCATTACAAATGTGAATGGAGCCATATCCAGCAGGTCACATTAATTAATAGTCAAAGAGACTAATTATAATTTAAATACAAGAAAACTACTGTGGATGCTGGAGATCTGAAATAAAAACAAAAAGTGCCTGAGAAACTCAGCAGGTTTGGCTGCAGATGTGAAGAGAGAAAGAGTTAACTGAGTCTAATATAATTCTTTAGAACTTGAATAAGATGTCATATTGGACTCAAAATGTTAACCCTGTTTCTTTTTCCACAGATGCTGCCAGACCTATTGAGTTTCTCAAGCACTTTCTGCTTTTAACCTGCTCAGTGGAAAATTGACGTGACTGGATGAGGCACATATATGACTTCAATGGAGAGTAAATCAGATGGGTTATAAACAGGTACAATCCCATCAGTTTACAGCAGATAAATTAGATTAAAATGATCCCTTTAGATAGCAATTAGAAAACTTAAGTTATTAAGCATGCTGTTGACTAGAGTATATATAAGTTACATGATGTTGTTTTATATATATTTGACTTTTATGTACAACATCTAAACGAAGGAACATTCACTCCAGAAGCCAAATATTTAACTTACTGAAAATTTATGTTAGAGAGCTTGGGCAGAACAATTGAACAGAGTAATATTTGTTTTCTCCATACAGAAGCTGATACTCATATGCATTTTTTCTCAGTATCAATGCTGTACCAAACTACTCTTGATAAATTGTTCAGTTTATTCTGCTTTATTCCCAAAATAAACAGGTGTATGGATATACAAAATTCCATGATTGTATCTTGTAGAAGAGCAGGACAGTTATACCTGAAGAACATTTATCCCTCAATTAACACTACAAAAACAGATCATCTGGTTATGGACCAGATCAAAACAACCCAAAACATATCAAGGAGATAGCCAAGACCCTCACTTACATCTTATTTACAGACAAGTATAAGATGCTGCGTTCCAGATGTGAGTCAATTGGTCACACGAAAAGGCTTTAAGCAAAACACACTTGATTCTTACACTACAGTTAAAATACAAACAAAAAAGAAGAATTGGTATAACTTTAACTCTATTAGAAAACTTAACCGAATAATAGATTATTTAACGACTAAACAGCAACTGTTCCAATATAGTAACGTCCCACAAACACTCCCTTGGCAAAGGTAAATTCAGTAAAATAGATTATCTCACATGCAATTCTTCAGTCCAGGAGGAAAGAACGTCGAAAGAAAATTCTGGCAGAGAGAGACGTATAGCAGTTTCCACAACCAACTTCAAAACTCCAAAACTGAAAACTAAACTAAAACTCTCACCCATTCATGGTGCTTCTATTGTTCTAAATTTTAACAGAAAAAGGTCTCACAAGCTGTTTACTTTATTGGCTTGTCAGAGACAGCTCGGTGCCTCTGTCTTAAAACCTCTCTTCAACTTAAACAGGACCAAATACACCTTTTAAAGTTTGGTATCATCACACTGGCCATTATTACATTACTGTTGTGCAATTGGCTGCTGCATTTTCCACATTACAACAGTGACTATGCTATAACATGTTATGTAAAATAAATATAAAATACTTTGGGACAGTTTGTGGTCACGGAATGTTCCACATAAATGCAATACTTTTCTCATACCAATAACCGAATGCATCATGTTTGAATGCCAAAAACCAATCAACTCAAGGGAGCCATGATAAGCTAGATCACTTGTCAAGTACTTCTGCACAAACTTTCTCAAGGTCACACAGGCTGAGAAAGTCCAGCATTTTCTGTTTTCATTTCAGATTTCCAGCATTCATGGCATTTTGCTTCAGAATCATTTCTATCACACCGGTATTAATGCCACAGGTCCAAGCACTTAATGAGCTTAAACTGGTAGAACGTCAGTAATGCTGCTATGAAGTGTTGAAATCTCTAGTGTTTTTTTATCTGCCTGACTTGGTTAAGTATGCACAAAACCGATACGCTCAGAAGATTCTGAATTCTCTTGGACCGTGTGAAGTAACTCATAGGGCTTTGGCTAATAACATTTTGCAGCTATTATTAATTAAAAAGATTGCCGGCTGGTGTGCTTGCAGTAAGTTATAATAGCAGCCTAAATATTTTCTCCAACTCCTCAGCCAGTTAATCTTTTTTTGGGACTGTGTGAAGTAAAGCATCTTCATGTCTTCATTATGCCTTGGAGAAATGTAATGGAATATTTTACATTGAAAAAGAGGAGAAATATGATTAATTGGCAGCCAAGATTGGATGGCTTGAAAATCTAGGCATTTTTCTGCATCATCTTCAATAACATGTTCATTTTGTACTACAAGTAATCAACAAAATGTTGGATCATTCTTGTATTGAATGGAATATGAAATGACAAAAAAAAGTTTGGCAAAGCAGTTGTATATCACATATATATGAAAGATAACATGGACTGGATTTTCCTCTGTTATCTCATCTGAGATGAGCAGGATAAGACATTTGATATAACACATCAGACATTTGCCGTAGCTAAATGTGGCCGGCTATTGGGTCCTGGTTCCCAGCAGGTAGTCCTGTCACAAATCATTCTCACCATCACTTTCAGGATCACTCAGAGGAAGTTGCAGTCAGTCAGCACAGGACTGAATGGCTCCAGCAGAAGCACCTATAATGGCTTAACTTTTCCTTGGAGCCCAACTTGTGTGGAAAATGAGTCTGGTTCAAAAAAAGGTTTGCGGCAGTGGCAGGGTCAGAGAATCTATTATATGTTTAATTAAAATTCACTAATTGCACCCTTTCACAGGCACATATCTCAATAGAGTTAAATTTGGAAGCTCTGAAAAAGTGTGTGATTATCCCACACTTCTTATTTGCAGGCAGTGTGTCACCTTTATGCTGCTGCTCATTTGAGTGATCCCTTTGTCCCACCAGCACTAATCATACTCATTCTTGGCTGTTGGCATCAGCTGGCAGACAACGTCCTGAGTGGCTGGAACTTCTGAAAGCTAGCCTGTGCTACTTTAAGCTAGTCTGTGTCTCTGAAATGGGTGGTATTTGTAGCTGGTGCAGCTGTTAGCTTGCTGGAAAGGATAGATTATGCAGCAGTTTTGCTGCTGAACGACTTAAATGAGATATCACTGAAGTCATCCAAAGAAAGAAACTGATTTATTGCAATGCATCATGAATCCTGCCAGAAAGTCTGTGTAGCAGGACAAGGAGCGTGAGCATCAACTTGTCATTGCACAAAGCTTAGAGTCATCTTTGTCAATGTGGAAATGACATACAACTCAATCAACACTTGAGGACCCAACCATGATGCGGTGACTGATGGATGCTGTCACAGCTAGCAACAGCCATCCAGTCTCTGAACACTGCCATGCATTTACAGCTGTGGTTCCTTGGAGTGCAAATGTACTGGCCTGTCTCTCAGGTTGACAGCATTTGGTTTCCCAACACTGCCAATGTTCCTTCTGTTACCTATCCACCAGATCATACTGACTGCTGATATCTCTGCTGAGAGTGCTGACCACACTTCTGCCCTCTAAGTGCAAAGTTACTTGACATGGCTCCTGCTAGGCCAATTGCAGTCTTCCCCCGTGAAAGCCAGCAGACTTCCATCCTGCAGGCTGGAATCACTAATGTAGCAAAGTGTAAAAACAGGACATTAGGAAAAGTCCCTGGTGAATTGAAAAACGGTGATTAGTTGACCTTTAAGTATATGGCATGATTTCATTTGTATTTTTGGATTGGAATAATTGTTGTGTGATATTTATTTTTTTTGAATTGTGGTCAAGTGATGGTCAGTAATAGAAGAAAGATTGAAGTGTTGGATTGCTGGTGAATGGGGCTTTGTCCTTGGTAGTTGCTATGATCACAGATGGATGAATTCTTTGTGGACAGTCCAAGCAGAAAGGATTTGTCTCAGTTGCCTTCTTTCTTTTGTTTCTCCTCCTCAGCTGTTCATCGTACACCCGGTGACATGCCCTCTGCCTTCATATTAAATATACTTAGGCACATGAGTTGCCAGAGACTACCACGGATCTTGACTCCTGCTCTGTGGAGTATTGGAGGACTCTTCAAGAGTGGGCCAGGCAATGAACGTGTTTTCTCTGTCACATTGTATGTGGCGGAATGACTGGTATTGAATGCACGTTGCACACCGGTGTGTGTATGGTGCATTGGGGTCATTAACCATGTCAACAGTAGATGGTTCTTGTCACCCAAAAGGATTCCTATAGAACATAGAACATTACAGCGCAGTACAGGCCCTTCGGCCCTCGATGTTGCGCCCACCTGTGAAACCAATCTGAAGCCCATCTAACCTAAACTATTCCATTATCATCCATATGTTTATCCAATGACCATTTAAATGCTCTTAAAGTTGGCGAGTCTACTACTTTTGCAGGCAGGGCATTCCACACCCTTACTACTCTCTGAGTAAAGAACCTACCTCTGACATCTGTCCTATATCTATCACCCCTCAATTTAAAGCTATGTCCCCTCATGCTAGCCATCACCATCCGAGGAAAAAGGCTCCCACTGTCCACCCTTTCTGATCATCTATGGTTTTAACTAGTGATTTGAATGCAACTGGTACAGGGGAATGCAACAGTAAGAAAGTGTTGCGATTGCTGCCAAGATACTAGACATGATTTGTTGCCTATGCTCAGATGGACAACGTAGGTTCAATGCTTGTATGTATATGTCAGTTAATGGAGGTCTGCCCCCATGCTTTATGCAGTGTGGTGCTATGTAACCACTTGACTTATGAATTATGGCTAATTACCTTAAGGTGGAAGAGACATGTGGCACCCAGAAAGGGGTACGAACATTGCTCTTCCAGAATTGCAGCCACCTCCTAGCCACAGGGATATGTTTGACAATGTGCTTGCAGTATGTGCTTGGTTTTGGACAGAGAGAATAGAATGCGGTGAGCTCTCAATAAATATAGGGCACAGGTGACCTTTGTTATGCAATAGTGGATGGCAGACCATAACCAGTTGCTAGTGCCTCCAGATCCAGCTTGAAATTAGCCAGGCACAAAAAGTTCATCACCACATCACCATCAGTGCCCTTCACAGTGACTGGCCATGTAATTCTCATCCTGCTGTGAATTTGTAGTTGTAGCTGCAGCAGGTGGCACATACAGCGAGAATGTCCTTTGTGAAGTTATGACTGACTGGTGCATTCTCCTCGGCAACATCTTTATCAATCCACTTGCTAACAAATCAGCACTGTCTGCTCATACAATGTAAATGTTGATTCCATAGGACTTTGGCGTTTTCTGTGAATTGTGCCAATGAGTGCAAGATAAGAAACTCCCAAGAAAATATGTCTTTTCTCAGCAGTACTGAAGTGAAAACATCAGATGCATTGTTCGTCATTAAGGTTCAAGTTGGAGAATTGTTCCCAGGCCACTCTTGGTGGATGTAGCCTCAGGTTAAGAACTCTCCTCCTCCTCTTCTTCCCCCTTCCAGCAGCTTAACCTGCTTTGCATGGTTTCTATTCATTTTCCAGGTCATGCTGAATCCTGAAGGGGATGACTACGAGCAAGGGCAGGGACAGAAATCACAGGCCCTGGTGCTGCTCCTGATGGGCCCTGGCCCTATCTCCAGGTCCCTTGCCCAACCTCCAGGTTCCCACCCAATCATGGTGGCCTTGCTCCTAAGCCAAGCACAGCTATCCCCCTAGAGCTCCAGGCTCTGGTTATTTTGTCCTCTGTCCTGGGCCCTACATGCTGTAGGTCTGTTCAAAGGTTTTTAAACACTAAACCTTGAAAGTCCTTGAGTACATGCCACAATAGTCACTTTCGACTTTAACAAGTTTAAATAGCTGTAGAAAGCACCAATTATTTGTGGAATCATGGCAAAAGCCACAAGAAAATAACCAGCAGCACGACATTGCTTGCACAATGTCACAGCCATTCTTGCTTCTGATACATAACTCTTCAGGCTGCCTGATGTATATTAATGCTGCAAGATGTGACTGCATTTAACTTCATCCTTGAAGATGGAAAAACTTTAGCTCTTAAATATATCAGGATTTGACAGTAGCAATAATAATGTTAATGGTATGTGAAGTACTCTAATATCTGAAAAAAGCTGAGGATTAGTCTGCTCAATGTAATTCTGTGCACTGTACTGTTTCCTCACTGTACTACATACACTGTGCCCTGAATTTTCTCTCTCAGATCAGGACCACAGAGTCAGGGCAATGCCCAGTGTTGAAAGTACTCCAGAATTTCACATTTTTGTTTCAGGTTTGTGGCTGGAAATCTAGTTTTTCTGGGTCTGAGGCTTTCCTAGCCATAGTAACTCCAGCTGTGAACAAATGCTATCTAAACAAAAGGGGTCGATTGGCTGAGTTGGCTGGTTTGTGATGCAAAGGGATGCTAACAGCGCAGGTTCAATTCCTACATTGGCTGAGGTTACACTGAAGGGCTGTCCTTCTCAACCTCTCCCCTTGCCTGAGATGTGGTGCCCTTTGGATTAATCCATCACCAGTTCTGTCTCTCTACTGGTAAGAGTATGGTGACTTTACCTTATACCTTACCTAAACATTCAGCAAGTCAGGCTTTATCTATCACGAAAGATTAATGAAGTTCCAGCCTATACTAGGGATAAACAAACTCTATGCAAGTACAGAGATGTATGAAGCAGGGGGCAAGGGCAAAAACAAACACTGATGACAGGGTGACAGATGGGAATGGTAAAATGTACAAGGGATAATGGTGTTTTGAGTAATGCCATTTTAAGAGAAGTGTTATTTGAATCAATAATGTTGATGTTGCACATATTGGGACTGAGAATGCACAGACTTGCTGCACTGGTTTAAGTATGGCAGAACTACCATCAGTATCATGCACTTGTGATGCTGTTGCTTGTCTGGAATCATGACGAAGCTACCTCATTATAATATTACTGGTGGATACAGTAGTGATTGGAATGAGGTCAGCCAGGTAGACATCATAGAGTATGAGTTCCCTGATTGGGGCTGTTAATCTGGTCCAATCAGGGAGCCCTGGCTGACAGATATAAACAGGAGAATCAGAGATTCTGTTCAGTCTGAGAGCTAGCTCTGACGAAGCTGGATCAGTGTCAAGGACAATAAAGGGTGACTTGGTGATGGGATAGTGGCCTTCGTGGAGTTATTTCAGATACCTGCTTAACATCACAGATATCCACCATAGGAGAATGCAAGTTGTAAACAGAAGCAATGTCTTAAAATACAAAAAAAAGTTACCCTGACTTTGTTATCTCTAAACTTGGCCATTCCAATATAATGCTATGCCTGGTCTCTCAGATTCCATTCTCTATAAAATTGAAGACATCCAAAACTGCTGCTCATATCCTTACTTGCACCAAGTCCCATTCACCCGCCAGCCTTTGTGTGTTTTGATAGATATTGACTTCTGATCAAGAAACACCTTGACTTTAAAAATTTAATCCATATTGTTAAGTACGTCTAATGGCTTGCCTACCTATCACTGTGATCTAGTGCAATCCGACAAACTTCTGAAAGATCTGGACTTGTCCAATTGTTGAAAATCCATTATTTTAAATTTTTTCATCGTCCCTGGCTGTGTCTTGACACCTGCTTAGGTCCTAATGTCTGGAGTTTCTTCCCTAGATCTCCCTGTGTCATTACCTCCTTAAAACCTAGGCCTTTGACCAAACTTTTAACCATCTTCTTTAAGACCAAAGTATATGGTTCTGTGCCTAATTTTACTTTATAATGCTTCAGTGAAGTGACTAAGGACATATTATCATGTTCAAGGTTCTAAATAAATATGAATTTTTTTTGTAGTAATAACAAGAATAGGATCAACTTGCTGGTCTGCAGTGTAAATTGGGATCTGCCCCAGCCATTAGATATGAACATGTATGAACATAGTTTTAAGCCACAATAAAGCAATATAGGTACCTTACTTAAGAACGAAAGAAATAGGAGTAGGAGTAGGCCATAATGCACCTAAAGTCTGCTGAACTAGTCAATAAGCTCATTGGTCTCCTGCCTCATCACTATTTTCCCAGTACATTCCCATATTCCTTGATTCCCTTAGAGACTAATATTTATTGATGTCTGTCTTGAATACACTAATTGACTTATAGCTGCAGTCTCTGGGGTGGATAATTCTGAAAGTTCACAATCCCTTGAATGAAGGGATTTTTCTCATCTCAATCCTAAATAGCTGTTCTCTGGAGGAGAGGGAAAAAAAAACTACTGATTTGCCATTCATGTCAGTTAGAGAGGGCTGACTGTTAAATCTTTACATTAAATAGTATAAGGGCAAGATTTTAACTGTAAGAAAGAATGCAGTTGATTGGAATGTATTTACACACTCCATGCTCAAGCAGCTTCAATCATTTTGAAAGGCTGTACCGAAAGGAAGAGAGTGTGTCAGGTAATTGGCATTTGAAGGACTAACTTCAATCATACAGTAAACGGTTTTCAATTTGTTAATGCCTTTGGAATATGGCATGATTTATGAATCTATAAAAAAAACTTATTTAAGCCATGAAATCAGTGCCCAGCTTTCTGAGCACATGATCCTATGCTACACCAGTGAATGGATCATGCATAATTATATACTTTTTTGAGTCAGACAGTTAACATAGAATTTATAGCAAACGCACTATTTGAACCCAACTCATCTCTGTCAGAGTTTATGCTCCGTACATCTCTTTCTACCTGATGCTAACAAATCATTATCAACATATCCTTCTATCTCTTTCTCTCCCTCATGTACTTATCTAGCCTCCTCATAAATATATTGTGATTAAGCAATTCCAATTTATTTTGTGCTTCTTGAAATGTGCTATTTGCATTTGACAACATAATTGCTGAAATTAAGAAGTTATATTCTGGTGCATTAGTATGTACACTGCTCTTTGAATGATTTGCAGTCACCTGAGTGCAGCAAGCCTGAGAAAGGGGGACAGACCTCATTGCTATCCACTCTGGATCCTTTGCAAAATATCTGTCAGGGGGCAGATTCACACAGATCCACTCAATTCATAACGTATTTTACTTCAGAACGCTTACTACTATGTGGAACTTAGTCAACCCTACGCATTTCATTATAGCAGGTGGTCTATCTTTCTTCATGCAAAGGAAGGGCTGAGCTCACCACTTTGTGTTTTTTTGAACCAACACTAAGAAGATGGATTTCTGCAAGGTGTTCCACTCTGCATGTTTACAGTTTTTCCTTTTTTACCGAAGTTATGTTAGATGAGTAGGTAAACTGATGTAGCGATTCATCCTCAACCTGTCTGTGATATAATGAATCAGAGATAGTAGGAACTGCAGATGCTGGAGAATCCGAGACAACAAGGTGCAGGGCTGGATGAACACAGCAGGCCAAGCAGCAT
>NC_063335.1:81056695-81090183 GCF_021869965.1 Rhincodon typus | reverse complement strand
ATGCTGCTTGGCCTGCTGTGTTCATCCAGCCCTGCACCTTGTTGTCTGTGATATAATGAAGATTTGTAGTTTTTCTGCAGCAAAGTTTGGGGCTGTAACTTCAGTATTATGGACTTTGGATGAGAAGCGCAGACTAGTCATAGTGAAAAAATGCTAGTTGGACCTTTTATTTTGTAATATTTCATGTTTCCCTTCCCCAATCTATCTTTTCCCCTCATTCGCCATTTCATTTGTTTCTCTCTGCTCCTTGGCTTCTTTTGATTTTTCTTTATTTCCTCTTCTGGTTTAATCCTCTTTCCACCACAGTCGGGGAGAAACAGCTTTGTTGGAGCCTGGGTAGACAGCAGCTGAGAGGCAGCATTTCAGCATTGTGCCTGTGTCTGGACGAGAACATATATGCTGCTATATGTTGGAGAGGGGTGTGCGGTTTATTATGCTCAAGTTTAGTGCTGTTTGTTTTATCTAAGTTAGCCATTCCAGAGGTTAGCTGCCCCAAAGTATCATTGAAGGGCCTGTCCATTTTGAGGACTGGGCTTCATTTCCATCTGGTCAACAGACTGCTGGGAAAAACCAATCATTGTGAATGAGCCTGCCGACTCTGGCATTCTTTAGTATCAGGCAGTTTGATTCACATCTCAGCTGCTTGACATTTGGTTTCTTGTAGGGTGTAAAACTCCACCTATTCCTAGGTGCACAACACAGTTTCTGATATTCTCCAGACAAACAATTTTATCAAAGTGCTGCACATTCCTCATTTTCAAAGCTTAAGAATTGTGGCTATACACTATGTTCTGGAATTCCCTCTGCGACCCTGTTGCCATCTGTCTCTCTCCTCTTGAGATATTCCTTAATACCGATTTGTTCCCTACCAGAAAATTTTGACATTCGTTGTGTGTTCAATTGCTTTCAAAATTATCAGTACATCCTTTGACATCAACAGGTTTTAATTTGGAAGTTATTGATGACAATTAATAGTACAGTGCCCAATTCGCCATCTTTTAACGTGATGATCTTCCCACTTCCAGAGTCAAGGGAAGTGGTGGTTTAATGGAAATATCATTCTGCCAGAAATCCAAACGGTCTGGCAACGTGGGCTGAAGCCCCAACATGGCAGAGAGTGAAATTTGAATTCAATAAGAATCTGGAATTAAAAGTTCAGCTAACAGTGATCATGGAAGCATTGTCACTTGTCATCTGCTTCATTCATACTTAGCGACCAGACATAACCCAGTTTGGCTTATATGTGACTGCAGACCCACAGCAACGTAGTTGACTCTTTACTGCTCTCTCAGATCAATTAGGAATGAGCAATAAATGCTGCTTGTCAACGATGCCTGCTTCCCAACAACTCAAATTGTCACTTTGGCGATTCTTTCAATTTTCTGTGCAAACGTTTGTTTCAAAAATGAGACCATGGGCAATGGACATGCTCTCAAATGGCATTTTATTAAGAGAACACATTCAGCTGTGAGAACAGACAGAATAAAATAGAGGAGGAGCAGGGAAGATGAACACTGGCGATGAAAGTCAGTTGATAATAAAAAGACCATTAATTAGTGCCTATAAGCATTATAGGACCAGATGAAATTGTGTTTGGAAAGTTTGCCGAAATTTGTTGAAAGCACCATTCCTCCAAAACTTGCACCCCCATAATAGTAATCACCACAGTGATCTGAGCGCCAATGCTATCTAAAACAATCTACAAAGTGCAGCAACTAGGACCTTAAGTTTCATACATCAGATTTTTGTTTTAGTTATGTTGCCATGATCACTAGAGATTTTCCATATGAACAAGCTCCTTGATGGCTTTTCACATCAGATAAGTACCTTCTGATTACTTAAATGATGCTAGATGATCACAAATGATGTTGTTGAGGTTTGAATTGTATCAGTGCATGTCGGTTTTTGACAATTCATGTCATTTGATCACAGTTTGATGGCAACTGATGACTAAATGATCACTTTAGAATCCAGATGATTGCAAATGAATGGTACTGAATGCAGAAAGGTGTCAATATTTTCTGACAGTGTTACCTGTCCTAATATTTACTTATGTATCTTGGTGTCAAATTCTGTTTGAATGTACACCTGTGAAGCATCTTATTATGTTTTAAGTGGATGCTGTAATTCTTGCAGTGTTGAATAATTATGTTTGTTATGCTAACAATCTCTTTATCTCATCCAACATTTCTTTATATAAGAAGAAAGAATGAGTCAGTATATTATAAGATCAATTGCCACTGTCCCTTTATTTGTGGAGTTCTTTACAATGGATTATTCTTTTTTAAAAATCACATTACCCTTTGCAAAATAGCAGATATGTTAAAATAGATTTCTTACTACCATAGGAATAAATATCCATCGAAGAGGATTCAATTGCAAAAATTAGTTCAAACAGGTTGGAAAAATGCACCACCTACCGTTCAGCTTACAACAGCCCACTGAGCAATCAGACGGAGATGATTTTCACTGAAGAATCTTGTCAGAGTTTGAAGGATCTTGCCACTGTGACCACTGGCATGAGATTGTTTTATAGGAATGTTGTTTTAACATTGCACTGCTATATCCAAGCGGAGACTCGGGGACCGCTTTGCAGAACACTTACGCTCGGTTCGCAACAAACAACTGCACCTCCCAGTCGCGAACCATTTCAACTCCCCCTCCCATTCCTCAGACGACATGTCCATCCTGGGCCTCCTGCAGTGCCACAACGATGCCACCCGAAGGTTGCAGGAACAGCAACTCATATTCCGCTTGGGAACCCTGCAGCCCAATGGTATCAATGTGGATTTCACAAGTTTCAAAATCTCCCCTCCCCCCACCGCATCCCAAAACCAGTCCAACTCGTCCCTGCCTCCCTAACCTGTTCTTCCTCCCACCTATCCCCTCCTCCCACCCCAAGCCGCACCTCCATCTCCTACCGACCAACCTCATCCCACCCCCTTGACCAGTCCGTCCTCCCTGGACTGACCTATCCCCTTCCTAACTCCCTACCTACACTCACCTTTCCTGGCCCCATCCCCGCCTCTTCGACCTGTTTGTTTCCTCTCCACCTATCCTCTCCTCTATCCCTCTTCTATCCGCCTCCCACTCTCTCCCTATTTATTTCAAAAACCCCCTTCCCCTCCCCCTTTTCTGATGAAGGGTCTAGGCCCGAAACGTCAGCCTCTCTGCTCCTATGATGCTGCTTGGCCTGCTGTGTTCATCCAGCCCTGCACCTTGTTGTCTCGCACTGCTATATCTGCCTGATGCGGAATGATGAATAGTAAAGTTGAAGCCTAGATCACTGATCAAGTATCTAAAGAGAAGGTAGAAAGATTTTTGGGAGGTGAGGGTTATGAGGAGCTGGCACAAAACAGAAGTTGATGCCTGGGGCAGATCAGCCATGATTTTGCTGACCTGTGGGTCACGTTTGAATGGCTGAATGGCCTACTCCAGCTCTTATTTTGTGTGTTCTTAAACATGAATTATGTCAAACTTGAAAAGATTGGGAGCATTCAATTGTACAATGAATAAGCACAAGGTTAGGAGAAGGACAGATTTCCATTTCAATTTCAGCAAGTAAATTAAATGAATCATCGGGTTTTAATGCTTGGCTGTACAGTTATGGATAGCATTGGGGAGTGACTGTGGTTATGCCAGGCCTATTTAAATGGTTGGGCCTATTTAAAGCACCACTGGCCAACAGAAATGATTGGGAAGTAGGCTTGGCTGTTAAAATCATGTACCCTGTTCAGTCATCTATTCAAATACCATCCAGTGCCTAATGGCGTTAAGAGGTGAAAATTTGTCTGTATTAATAACGCTCTTGTCGGAGCTAGGCAGCCCCCAAGCTGTCTAAAAGAAAGTTGGCAGAAGTTGAACATGAAACAGGACAGGTAGGTAAATTTTTTAACACAATTATTTTGCCTAAATCCTGATCTAACCTTCACGACAGAAACAAAATATAATGGTGCTGGGAGTCTGCAATAAAAATGAAAAATTCTTAAAATTACACAGCAGGTCGGCAGCATCTGTGGAGAGAAACAGTGATAACATTTCAGGTGGACAACCTTTCAGATTGTGCAAGG
The DNA here is from genome assembly GCF_021869965.1 of Rhincodon typus. Classification (NCBI taxonomy): domain Eukaryota; kingdom Metazoa; phylum Chordata; class Chondrichthyes; order Orectolobiformes; family Rhincodontidae; genus Rhincodon; species Rhincodon typus. The sequence continues at coordinate 81,086,113 of NC_063335.1, read as the reverse complement.
GGAGTCTGGAATAGAATCAAGAAGGGTGGAAATAAGACAGGAGTACACTAAAAAGATTGGTAAACCAGAGCAGTATTGTTTATGGGTTTTGTAAAGGAGGTAGAAGTGGGATTTTTGGGATTGCCAGTCAGTAGGGATGGTTGAAGAGGGGTGATCTCTGAAAAGTTGAGGCTAAAGACAGTCCTGAAGCCAATGGCTTGATGTTCTACAGTCAGGGTATGGTCCAGGCAGTGGGAGGACCGAGTGCCAAAGTGTTGGCATTCTGCCTCTGCTAGGTAGAGCCATGCTTTGTCCATCACCTTTCAAAATGCCGTAATCAATATCTTGAGAGATCCACTGGTAAGACCAGAAAAATACATCCTTTAAGAAGTACTTAATGATAGATGCGTTCAGCAAGAACATTCATTGGCTGGTGAGGGGAAATATCCAAAACACCAGGCATCGTTCTTGTTATCTTGGTGCTTCTATGAAGTTTACATGATTGCATTGTGGGTTATATTTAGGGTTTGTCAAGCATTCTGCTAGAAAATAATCCCTTGAATAGAGGGAGTCTCATCACTGTATACCCATTTGTTTTTGATCAAACCCTATGTAGGTCAGCAAAATGAATTAAGGGATAAAAGCTGCAGACAGAAGCAGATCAAGTGATGCCTGAGGTGTTCCTGCTGAACACAGCCATCCATTCTCTCACTTGTTTAGTTCTGGATAGAGGCAGGGAATGTTGAGAGTACAAGTCACTGTATTACTTCAGTAACTTCGTTAAAACTCATGATCAGTTCAGCAATTATTACAGCATTCAATGATTTATGTACAATCCCTGCAGGGCAGCTACAGAATGAAAGGAGGTATTAGGACATGAAGGGAGGTCGTTGTGTTTTTTAAATTGAGAAATTAAGGCAGGAGGTCAAGGACAATGAGATAGGACACCACTTAATTTGAAAGGAATAAGGATAGAACAGGTATGTTAGGTGGAATTTAGTGTCCTGTGCTGAGGAGGTGGCATTAGATCTGGGGGACACTGTCAGAAAAGGACCCCATTCACTTCCTTCCTCAGCCCTGATGAAGTCCAGGAGGTCTTGTGAATGTCCTTCCCTCTCCAATGCCCATTTCAAGATTTCATTGCTAGCTGCTTCATGTATTTAACCAGCAGTGGGCAGTGAAATGGGCAAGCAGGAAGCTGAAAAAGCAAGACCTTTTGGGATTAATTAAAGGCTTCTGGGGGGAGGCTGGGAGGTGGTGGGTAGGCCTCTTTCAAAGGCTGTCAGAGTGTGATTGAAGGACCCAGCATTAAGGAGGGGAGGGAGCTGCTGAGAGCCACATAGCTGCCCATGCTCGCCTGTGGCCTGGATCCCTCAGCAATCTTATTACTCGCCCTGGGATATTGAAGGCAGCTACCACTGCTCCCTGCAGCGTCTCATTGAGCAACAACTCTAACGGAGGCAGTTTCTGCCCCCAGGTCAGGAACCCCAGTGAGGACCTACCGGTGGCCAAGATTGGTATTTCTTTGCAAAAGGAGCCAATGTGGGACTCCTGCCAGCTCTCTAGATGGTGGGTAAACACCTCCTCTCCCATCAGCTGCATTAAACCCTGCTCAATGTGGCAGAGAGATGATTCGACGCTTGGGTTTAAAAAGCCTGAAGACTGTGGAGATAACTTTAACCGAACTCACCCAGCAGCAAGCTGGTGGAATCAAATCAGATGTCTGATGTATGCATCACCAGATTTTATTTTCCTTTGGCTGCCTTCCTATAACCAAACAATGCATCGAGTAATACTATGCAAGAGCAGCACAGCACAACTGGACCAGATTTTATTTCCAAAAGTATATTCTGTGCATTGTGCTAATGTTTGCTATCACTGTGTTTTCTTGTGACTGGAAGGCTTAATTCATGGAGCATCACCGACTGGTTCTGATCTGGGAGCAGATCACTCAGCCTGTACCAGCTCTCTGGAAAAGCAATTAGCTAATACACATCTCACCCTTTCCCCACAACCTTGCAAAATTCCTTCTATTCAGTTGCTTATTCAATTAATTTTTTGGAAGTCATGCTCAAATCTGCTTTAACTGCACTCTCAGACATCACATAGGAGAATTTCCTCACTCACTGCAGATAATATTTTCCCTTTCCTCCCTGCTAGTTCTTTTGCCAATTGCTGTCAATCTGTGCTGTAGTTCCTGATCTATCTATCCGGCAATAATTTTTCTCTAAGCTGTCTAGATCCCTCATGAAATTCCATCTAAACTTCTGTTCTCTCCCAGGAGTACAGTCTCAGATTTTCTACTCATGTTGATGATAACCTTTTTTCAAACGTTCACCTCCTTCCAAAAATATGGTATGCAGAATTGGACATAATGGGCAGAATCTTGTAAGTGTCTGAGCAAAGTGGGCTATGGTGAGATGCGAGACAGAACCAGACAAGAAGTGCGACGAGACTGATCTTAATGTTGAGATCATCTTGCTGTATCTTTGACACCTTTCACAAGCGGCCTGGCGGGATTTTCACCAGAGAGCAGCAAGTTGCCATTTGACAAATGCTAACATCTGGCCCTCCTCCCAGTCTCTGTAACCATGTCTGTGACAGCAATGTAACCTCTAACCAGTTGCAATAAAATATAACAGACCCTTTGATTTAGACCAGGAAATGCTTTCCCTCCAGCGCACTAGACCCAAGCAAGCCTGGTAATTTCCTACATTTAAAACGGATGACACCAACAGCCTGACAAAGGGTTTCGGCATGAAATGTCGACTCTGACGCAGTCCAACCTGCTGTGCTTTTCCAGCCTCACACCTGTAGACTCTGGCTTCCAGCATCTGCAGTCTTTATTATCACCACACCAACAACCTTCATTATGAGCAGAAGCTCATACACCAACATATAGTACCCACATTTAAAAAGCCCAAAATTCTATTTCCCTTTTTAACCACTTTTCACCTTGCACTGCCACCTTCCACAGCCATGTCCAGGTTTGTCTGTTTCTGCACCACCTTTAGAATTGTATTCTTTCTTCTATGCTGTCTCTTCTTGTACTTCTGTGCAAAATGTATCTTTTCATACTTTGTTGCTTTAAATTACACCTGCCACTGTCCATCAATTTCAGCAGCCTCTCGATGCCCTCTTGAAGTCTACCTTATCTGCCTCGTCATTCATTAAACTTCCAAGTTTTGTGACAAATTTTGGAATTGTTCCCTGTACACCTAAGTTCAATTCATTGACATTTACCAAGAAAAGCAATTGTCCTAGTGCTGACACCTGGGGAACGACTCTATTTACCATCCCAAAAAGTAATTGTTCACGACTACTGACTGTTTCCTGTCAGTTATTCAATGTCCTACCCATGAAGCTACTATCTCTTTTATTCCAGGGGCTTCAAACTTTTCAGACAAGTCTATTATGTAATACTTTGATAAAGTGGTCTGTTACCTGCTGTAATGTTTCAGCTATGTATGCCTCAATATGTACTTCAAAAAAAATCATTCTGTGTAGCTTATTTTCCTCAAGTTATCCGCTGATGTCTGAAAAAACTTTAAGCGATTTCTCAACTGACATTGGCAGGAAGTCAGACACAGATAATCATGTAGTTGTGAGCTGTTCAGAGAGGATGAGAGGATAGAAACAAGCATTATTGTGGTACAGTGGATGAAAGGGCTTGTTAGGAAGCAACAGATTGTTAGGAATTGAGCTCTTATTGTGAAAGAAAGCTGTTGTAAAATGTACCTTGGAGCATAATGAACAATCATAAGAAGCTATCAAAGTGCTTTAGGACTGTGTGGGTGGGATGGAGCTACTCATGTTATGCTTGGTGAATGCACTCCATTAAAGCAAGGTTGTGGGTGGGCACTTAACATGGCACAGCTAGTGAGACCACTTAATGTCTTGAGGCCCTGTAGCTACGACACAGTGCTGCTTCCTTTGATATACATTACTACCTTTTGTCATAAACCATCATTCACTCCTCTGGGCACCAGATGACCACGGTAACCACCTCCTCCAGATCTCTTAATTTAACTTTCCTACATTCCCATCTCACAAACAATACACCTCACTGCTCCCAAGATTGTTAGGTGACAGGGTCAATGGTTTCACTTTTATTTACTTTGATCACAACTGTAACAATTTTGTTTTTTTAAAGGGCACGTCTCTTCAAGCCCTTTGTACTTCTCCACAAGTCATGAGTGGAGCTTGTTTGTGGAATGAAATATATAAATGTGTTCAGCACTAAAATTGTACCAAATATGATCGTAACGGAAGTCCAGCATGAAAATTATATTGGGTTACAGGAGGCAGATGAGGAGGGCAACACTTCCTCCTCAGCTGAACTGATACAGAAACAATGGGCATGGTTAGATTCTAATCTCCAAACTCCAATTGTTATTCATGATTACGTTTCACAGGAAGATGGTGATGCCATGGTAATGTTACTGGGCTAGCAATCTGGAGGCTCAAACTAATACTTTGAGAACATGGACTCAGACATCACTATGGCCATTGGTAGAATTTAAATTCAATTAATAAAATAATACTTATTAATTATTACTTATTACGAATAATGGATGAAATGTGCTGATAATCAAGCGCCAAACTCCCACCAGTCACAACAATAATGTAAAATGTTGATTCACTTATCAAAATGACCAATTGTTTCTGTTTAATCCTACTGTCAAAATAAAAGACCCCTTTAAAGAACTCAAACTAATCAGTTTATTATAGACAAAACATGCCATGAAAGCAAGATTCAACTACTAATAAGCACCTAAACTGTAACCCAGAATAAAACTATATTCCCTTAATTTCACACACAACAAAAACACACAAGTTTCTATAGAAATTATGTTTTTTTTAAAAAAAAAGAAATAGGTGATAGAGGAAAACAACTCATGGACCAAAGATTTAGAAACAAATGACGTAATAGCTTCTCTCATCCATGTTGTTGATGAAGCTAAATTGTTGCCAGCAGTAGAATGATGATAAATGTCCAGTTCTGATTCTAATTAACTTGGATTTGAGTTGTTGAGAATTGGTCACAGTATGCCACTTCAGATTTTATCAGGTAAATACAAATGCAAGCGTTTGGAAAATCTTTTAATGTTCCCAAGGACTTCTTCGAAGAAACAGGATTTCAGGAGAGAGATTGCAGCTTCTGAGATGTCTTCTTTATCCTTTACAGCTGGGCCTGCAAAACAAAATTCTAAGACCAGAGACTATTGCTAGGCAATGTTTAGCATTGGTCCCGAGTAATCTCAAAGCCAGGTATTTTTTTCTGTAAAAATGGCAATAAGTGTCTTCTTTGATTGCCTTGGAAATGAAGCTTATCTACTTCTCCAAAGTATTGCAACAAACAGTAAGTGTCTTACAGCACACTTTAAACATTTGACTTCAGTAATTAGTAAGTAAGTGACAACTCACATTCTGTTGAACACAATTCCAAGAAATGACAAGATCCTTTCCAATCCAGAAAATGTCCAAATAATTTTCTCTTCCAGCTTCCTTCACATAGTCCTAAATGTATTCCCAAACATATAGGATTGAAAGCTGTTTTAAAAAAAGTGAACATTAGTAATTGTTGTTGAAATATACCTATCTAGTTCACTAATGTTGTATAGGGAAAGACATTTGCCATCCTTACCAATTCTGGCGTAAATGGGACTCCATCCCACAGCAATATGGCTGACTTTTGAAAAGCTAACAAATCACATGGCTTCAAGACAGTTAAGGATGCTTCAGCCCATTTGGTGTGGGTAGACCCACAATGCCGGTAGGGAGGGAGCTCCGGGGTTTTGACCCAGTGCTGGTGAAGGAACAGCAATATATTTCCAAGTCAGGATGGTGCGAGGCTTAGAGGGGATCATGCAACTGGTTGTTTTGTCATGTACCTGCTGCCTTTGCTCTTCTAGGGAGTAGTGGTCATGAGTTTGTAAGGGGCTGTCTAAAGAGTCTGAGAGAACTTATTTGGTGCATCTTGAAGATGGGACACACTGCTGCTACTGAGTGTCAGTGGTCGAGGGAGTGAATGTTAGTGCCAATCAAGTGGTCTACTTTGTCCTGGATGACGTCAAGTTTCTTGAATGTTGTTGAAGCTGCACTCATCCAGGCAAGTGGGCAGAATTCCATCACATTCTGACTTGTGCCTTGTAGATGGTGGACAGGTTTTTGGAAGTCAGGAAGTGAGTTATCACTGCAGAATTCCCAGACTCTGACCTGTCATTGTAGTTGCAGTATTTATATGGCTTAGCCAGCTCAGTTTATGGTCAATAAAGACTCCCAGCGAGTTGAAAGTGGAGAATTCAGTCATGGTGATGCCATTCAATGTCAAGTGGTCATGGTTTGATTCTCTCTTTTTGGATATCATCATTGGGCAAATGTTCTCCACTTGTCAACCCAAACTTGGCTATTGCCCAAGTCTTGCTACATTTGGCCATGAGTGCTTCAGTAGCTGAGGAGTTACGAATAGCGCCGAAGACACTATGTTTCATAATCAACAGTGTTATAACAAATGGCACCATTTCCTGTGAGAATAATCTATAAACTGTAACTATAATTTTTCACAAACTCGTGGGTTTCATATTATATAACATTTATAACAGCATTGATTTGAAGCAACGTTGTAACCATTTTAAAAGTATATAGCAATCAATCAAAATGTTTTTATGTTAAAGATCACAGTTGAGTTCTTCAGCGTTTATTTCAATTTAAATATGTTTGAAGATGTTTAGTTATGCTGTATGGGAGTGGGACAGTTTTCTGCTCATGCTTTGTATGACCTTCCTCAGACATATTCTAGAAATTGAAAGGTGCTCAGCTGTTACCATTTTCACAGAAAAAAATTGCATTCTGGACACTGAACAAGTAAACAGTAAGCAGCAAACATACACAAACTTACCTTTATATTAATGAGCAATGCACAGCTCCACATAACCCCAGGCAAGAAAGCTCTGACCCTGGCAGGCTATGCTTTCATCGGTCCTAATGATCTGGGTGCTCTTGCTGACATCCTCCTTTCTAGTTCCTTTTAGGACTCGCCGCTGGTTCTTCAAGTCATCTTCTCTACCAGGATACCTGAAGATGTTTATTAGTTTTCCATAGCTTGCCAGGCTGTTGATAATGATAGCCAAAGCATAATATTATGTGCATGTCAGTCCTACCCACTAGCTCACTGTGGCCATCTGCATGCCCTTTTTATTTGGGTTTATTGAATTTCTAAATGACTGCCTTTAAAAGGCAGGCATCAGATCAAACTGTGAAGAAATTGACCGCTACTGAGTCTCACACAAATACAGTTTTGGATTTGGAATAAGAAAAGACACTGTGAGCTGTCACACTAAAAGAGCTTATAGTGTGGGTGTCTTCGATGGAGCACTTCAAGACGTTTTGAAGTATGTATGCAAATTACACTGCAAATATTACAGTATGTTCCATGACGAACAAAATCATAAACCACAAAGACAAACTTTGCAAATGATACCCCTCATAAGATTACCACATGACAGGGACAAACTAGAACAATTCTTGTGTTGTGACCAACCCACTCATTGAAGCTGTATCGCACGGCCCACAATTACATGAGCCAAGGTCAGTTAGTCACAATAACTGAATTTATATTTGATAATATTTGACATACATGAAGTATTTGGTAGGTTTATAAGAATTTATTGTTACACTGCTAAGTAACTAAGCCCCCTCCTCAGCCAATATTGAGGAATATCACAAATATTCCCTTTGTGAAAATGCTAACTTAAAAACAAATTTATCTTAATCACTGGCAATGTGACACGAGGCATGCATTCATTCATAAGCAGTTTATTGAGGTAATGTGTGTTTCTTGCCAACTTGGGGTAGTGCACAGCAAATAATCTGTTTGGTTTCATGAGGGAAAGTCTTGAAAACCACCTTTTTATATTAAAATATTCAGTTTTAAATAAAAGGTTTCAAATCAAAATGAAATGACAGCCAGAAAGTTGAATTGCCGCACGCAAGCCTCGTGCACTTTACATACATACCACAATGGATATGCCTGAATGCAAAGGGTTTGGGTTTGGGAGTGGGGGAGAACCAGGAGAAACAATTAGTATCTTAAGTGAAAGCGTGAAGTTATGAAATGTTCATCTTTGCAAAAATGAGTTATTTTGAAAATATAGCTCTCGCTCCTATTTCCAGTGACAAGAATCAAGGGCTCCCTCTGGTGTGTGCCAGGCTGCTCAGACAGTCACACAGTACGTGTTTTAATAATCAATGATGTATGTCAGTAGCACGTGTCTCCAAGAGAATCATTTAAGAGATATCAATGAACAATTTGCAGAGGCAAGGAATATTTGCAAAGACTGAAGGGTTCCTTGTTTTTTTTGTTGCATGAATAGAAAGAGAAAAGTTATAAATATTGCATGTTGTTTTCATTTAACGACTTGAAATGTAATCTGTGATGGGAGTCTTGTGCTCCAATTCTAGTTCATCAATATCATGGAAGATGCTGAAAATCTGTGGCAATTCCATTAATCTACACATTCAGAAGTATTTGTCCGTCCTTGGACCTTTTGACATGTCCTGAAAGAGAGAAGCTACCAACTGACTCTTTCTAAGGAGGAAAACCAGCAGACGTAGTAATCACCTGCACAGGGGCTTCCACTTGTTCAGCTTAGTCAGATTGTAGACTGATAGCTCAAAAGAGAGGAAGAAAGTGGCCAAGTCCTTAAAGAAAGTGAACTCTCTTCTGTAAATACTTGAAGGAGACATTATTAGAGTGTGGAGGAGGAGGCAAAAGAGGAGACTCTGCATTTTAGTCCCATCCTAACACCCCTGGGGATGGGGGTCACATGCAGTAAGTGTATTTGGCTCCATGGAAAGGGGTAGGGAGAGTAGAAGTGCTGTTTGAAATACTGCTTCTTTTTACCCACCTACTTCAGACAAATTAAATACCCACTCATTTACCTCAGACTTTGGCAAGGTCAATGCTGGAGGGAAAAAGCTGACATAATTCCAGTTTTTATCACCTCCCACTGTTTTGTAGGTCATTATTCTTCTTGATAAGAGCTACCGTGGAATTTGTGGAAATATAATATAAATAATAATAAATATAAATATAATAATATAAATCTAAATAAGTATTGTATCAAACTTGAGTTAAAAGTAGTTTTATTGACACCCTGAGGGGTATGATTAAATGAATGTGAAGAATCAACAATTTATCACGAATAAGGCTACATAAATATTTCAGCTCATTCCCATGTAGTAATGGTCACGATCAGTTTGGCATTACAGGACTAAACAAAGTTTCTAGTTACCTGATATTCAGCTTCTGCTTTTTCTGATGGGTGACATGGCAATAATCTATGTAATCGTCTGGTCTTAGTCTCACCTTTCATGGAAGACTACGTCAACTTGACATAAAATGTTGATACAATAACTGGTTTCTCTTGGCTCAGTTATTGAGTACGACAGTTATTCTAGCATTACATGAATAAAATTTTGGGAGATTCACAATTAGCATCAGTGAATAATGCACCCTACTTACCTTGTTGGCATACCCAGTAAAGCAAACATCTGTAACTATTTTGACCCAAAAATATACTGCACAATTTTGCATGAATCACTATGGGATGGTTCAGGTGAGTGTAAATTATAAAATTAACAAGAAAGGATAAGTCAATAGTTGAGGGTAGAGGCATGTGGAATGGTGTAGGGTCAGTGTATGAAAAATAGTAAATAGAGATAATCAAATGCTCTTTATCTGAATGCATTGCAGCCTTTATGGCAAGAGATATGAATTTATAGCACAAATTGAAATAAATAGATATTATAACCATTGCAGAGAAATGGTTGCAATGTAAGCAATGCTAGGAAATGAACGAGGGTACTTGGTATTTCAGTAAGATAGAAAGAAAGGAAAAGGAGGTAGGATAGTTCTGTCATTAGAAGATGAGATCAGCGCAATGGGGAGAAGTAATTTTGTATCATAAGATCAAGACGTAGAATCAGCTTCAGGGAAATAGCAAGAGAAAAAGAATCACCCGTGTAGTTTATAGCTCCCCTGATAATGGCTATATTGTAAGGCAAAGTATAAATCAAGACATTAGGGCTTATAAGCAAAATACTGTAAGAGAACCTGGAGAATGAACTCAGAGTGTATTCATGTGAGTTTCTTAGAATAATACATTCTGATACCAAACAGGAAACAGACTTGTTTAGACATAGTAATGAATAATGTGACAGGGTTAATTAATGATCTCATAGTAAAAAGATTTTCTAGGCAAGAGTGATCATAAATGATAAAATTTCATAATTTTAACACAAATTGAATCTGAAAAGAGTGTCTTAAACTTAAATAATCAAAATTAAACAGGTATGAAGAGCAAATTAGACTGGAGAAATAGATACAATGGTAAAGAGACATTGGCATACTTTTAAGGAGATATTTCAGAATTCTTGACAAAGGTGTAATCCATTAAAGAAAGATGCCACACCCATGACTAATTAAAGTAGTTATGGAAAGTATCAAATTGAATGAAATGGTAGACAATTCTGCAAAGGCTTGTTGTACACCAGAGGATTGAGAAAACTTTTGAAACCAGCAATGGGTGGCTTTAAAAAAGGAGAAATTAGAATATTAAAGGAAATTACCATGAAATAATAATAGTATCAGAGATTCAAAAAGTAGGTAGGTACGGAGACCAAACTGCACAGAGTACTCCAGGCATGGTCTCAGCAAGGGCCTGTATACTGCAGTAAGACTTCCCTACTTCTGAACTCACACCCTCTTACAATGAAGGTCAGTATACCATTTGCCTTTCTACTTGCTTGCTGCACGAGCCTGTCTAGTTGACTTTTGTAAAAGACAATCAATGACATTAAGGAGTTGGAAACAGACTGCCTTAATAATTAAGAGATATGCAGTTGGAAGCTCATCATTGGATCAAATAAGAATTGTGTCAGTAACAGTACTTTGTGGTAAGGATTGAAGGCAATGACTTTGTGTATTTGGAGAGAACTTTGATTCTGCCTTTCTTGTGATACCTTTCACCACTGGTGCTCCGTGGCTGTAGTGTCTACCATTTACAAGGTGCAATCAGCAAATCACCAAGGCTTCTTCACCAGTACATTCCAAACCTGCAAACTCTACTGCCTGACAGAATAAGGGCAGCAGATGCAAGGGCACATCAACATCACTGAGTTCCCCTCCAAGTCCTGCCATTCTGACTTGGATATGTGTCCTTATTCCTTCAACATCACTTGGTCAAAATTCTGGAACTCCCTCCCAGACATTACTGTCATGTACCTTCATCACAGACTGCGGTGGAACACGCTCATCGTCGTCGTCTCAGGAACAACTAGTGATGGACAGTGATGGCTGACCTTGGCATGGTAACAGCAAACTCCATTAATGAACAAAATAAAAAACCTTGTTTAAAACTTAAAGTTTTGGTTTTCTCTGCTGGAAGGTCCAGCTGCCTCTAATGCAATGGTGGATGATTGACAAGGGTAGAAGGTAAACAGTGGTTTCAGTTTTCAATTCAATGCGAAGACTAGCTGCCTTGGAACCTTGGCAACAGCACTGTCCAGATTGCTGAGACAGATCAGGGACCACAAGGGTGCCTCAATCAGGAGGTTCACTTGGAAGTGTCATGAAAGCATGCATTCAAAGGTAAAATTATTCAGGCAGATGATGTTAGACTCTTCAAAGTAGAGTGTAGACAGCTCTGGATGGATCCCCTCTTTGCAACATGGAATTTTTGGCTGTGGTGGCCCCTTGTTCTGTTTTTGAGAAGCTGCCTCCACTTGTAGTTGGACACTGATCAGCTAGCATCAAAAATAAAATTGTATGATTGGGTTTGAGATTGGCTTAATTGGCTATCCATCTCTGTGGTCAGAGCAGCTAGCCCAGGCTCCTGTCCACCCCATGGTAAAAATGTTCAGCAATGGGCATGCTTTATTCTCAGCTCTCTTAGCCTCCCAGCCATCTATCATTGTGTGAGAAAATTTAGCTAGTGAGCATGTAAAACTCACATTCTAAGAAGTGAGGTGGTTGAAGAAAAAAGGAAATAAATACAATAGAAGTCACTTTAAGTGGGCACATATTTGATGAGGCAAATGTTCTGTTTCCTTAGTTGATTGTGAAATTAAGTCAAGCTAGTGTGATGTGTTGTCATGCAGTGGGTGGCTTCACAGAGATCCTGAAGTTAAATAGAGCCAGATCATTTGTTTGCAGCCAACAATTTAATCATGCAATTTCATTTTATTGCAATCTTGGCAAGGCAAGAGCAAGGATTGTGAATGGAAGCCAAACTATAACAGACAGCAGAGAAAATGCAGTGCAGTATTTACCTTATGTTACTGTCTAATATACCTTCTCAGGATCTTGGAGAACACACATATAGCAAGCTGGGAGTCTGCCAGACTAACCTAGTTGCATTGAAGCTCAAGACCAGGGACACTTTTTTATTAATGTTATTAAATCATAAATGTTTTATTTACCATTTCATTGTGCAGTATTGTTTGTGGTAGATGAAGTTATTAGCCCCTCCAAAATGGAAAAACAAACATGTGGGAGTATATTATTTATTCATTATTCTAGTGGGGGTAGTTAACTTGATGAATCGGTTTCAATTTACAGTGAGATTTTAAAGTCAGCAGCTGCTAATTGAAGTGATATTTATTACAAACCTCCGGGGAAGGTACAGGAAGTGGCTGATGTAGATCTTCCAACTGCCATTTTAGAAGTGCCTTGCGCAAACTGGAAGTGAACTCTTCAGCAAACATACTGATATCTCATTGCAACAGTGACCTCCTTCTTCAATAGCCTGGAGCAGGTTTATCCAGAAGGATTTAAAGCAGAATGTCAGCTTCAGGATCGCTGGCGGAAAATCTTCTTTTCCTGGGTGCGGCAAAATCCTCAATCGATTGGCAGAGAACATTGTTACAATTTTGCTATAGCCAGTGGTAAAAATAAATGTTTTGCTGCTTTTAAGGAATTTTGTTTGTATCATTCGTGCAACTCTGTAAGCAGAATGAGATGAGTGTGCTAGCGAATCATTCACTTTGCAACAAAGTAGCTGTTGCCCTGGTTTTCTGATTTGCTATTTAATTATCTAAACATTGAGGTTGTAATATAATCACTGGAACAGCACTGTGGAGCAACTGCACAATACACTGAGAACAATGTATAATAAAGGATAAATATTATAGCCCACATTAGGACTAAATTTAAAGCCTAAAATGGGTGGGTTTGGGTGTTGAGTCTGAAGTGTTAAAAATTTCAAATCTGAACTCAAGCCATTGTCAAATCCGTTCACTTCCATCATTATTATCAAGGGATGGGTAGTCAACATGCTCTCAGAAGGAGTATCTTTTATTTGCATATTGTAATTAGGCTGCCTGCTTCTAAGTTTGAACTTAATTTTAACTCCTTGTAAGTGAGATAAAACCTCACCCAACATCTGTGTTTCAACTGTAGAACTGGTCAGTCTGAGAAACCGAGCAGCTGAAGGGGCACGAAGATTACTTTTCTATCATTGCTTGTGAACCAGAAGGAGCAGGAGTGTTTCATTCACACACCCTCACCCAATCAATGCTGTTAGCTACACCAGCTATTGCACCACCCTCTGCAATCAAACCTTTCACCCTGCAAACTGGTCTCCTAGAATGTCCTCCAGGAACCTTGATTTTTGGCTGGCACTCACTACCCCATGATCACTTCCCTAGATATCCTCCCTCCTGCCAACCTGCATCTTCTCCTTGGCCTGTGAGCACCCCAGGTTCTCCTCCCCCACTGACGACTCCACAATCTTTCCCTCCAAACATTATTCATGCTCCTTGGGCCACCGGCCTGACAGCAAACTGTTTCTCTATTTGTAGTAGGAACTGCCGATGCTGGAGAATCTGAGATAACAAGGTGTAGAGCTGAATGAACACAGCAGGCCAAGCAGCATCAGAGGAGCAGGAAAGCTGATGTTTCGGGTCTGGTCCATGCTGCTTGCCTGCTGTGTTCATCCAGCTCTATACCTTGTTATCTCTGTTTCTTTATTTGGCTGCCTTTGATCAGGAAATGGAATCCAAAATGATAATCATGTCCTATCATAAAGTTCAGATAAGTAGAGAAAAACTCATAACAACATTGTAAAGTGCTTTCTTATTTGTCAGTTTCAAATGCCATTTGATTACACCATGAACCTACCTTTCCACTATTTTAGTTAATCGTTTGCATATTGTTATAATTTTCTGTTTTCCTCCACCTTCATAATTGTATTATGAAGCCTCAGTAAATCTCTGATAATTCTTTAGGTTCCAGATTATTGGAGTTCATCCTCCTGTATTAGTGAAGAATGCTACGTTTGTCACTCAATATTGGATTCAAAATATTCCATAGTATTGAAGAGAATTGTAATGTATTAATCAATATTGGCAATGGATAGTATCTGTCTGTCAGTATAGATACAGAACACAGACAACCATCAGGAGAGAGCACTGGATCTGTTATTTACTATTAGGGAAGACTTTTCCATTGTTCTGATCTGCTACTTAATGCTTAGAGAAGGGCAACTTATTATCTAAGTGAATATTTTTGCTTGACATCTCACCAAAAATGCTCATTCCAGCATTCTGACAAAGCCTAAGCCTATGCATGAGTTCATTATTTAAATTACTAAACACTTATTCCTTTATTATCTTATGAACTGCCATAACTTTCTTACTTCCACTCAGTTAAAAAACTAAAGGATCTGATCCTTTTGGGTCTTTAAATCATACACAGTGGATGATCCAACATTGTAAGCTTCACACAGTGCTTATAGTAATGAGCCTAGATCTAACATCTTCAATAATTCTATTGCTGTGTTGATAAGGCCTTGTTTATGCTTTGCTGCTCTCTTTGATGCTGTTTCAAACTCTTAAATGGTGAAATGTCAAGAACTGTGACAGGTATTAAATGCTGGAAATTTTTATTTGCTGCCTGCTCTTTAAAATGCATTTTCTGGGATCTCTCACCTTCGTCTGTTTGAAATCCCTTTTCAGCCTTTAAATCCCTTACTTGATGAAGGATGTAATTGCTTTGGAGAGAGTTCAGAGAATGTTCACTGGATTAATTTCCAGAGATGAAAGGCTTGTCTTATGAGGAGAGATTGACAGCGTTGGCCTTTATTTGCTAAATTTTAAAAGAATGAGAGAACATCCCCAGCTGTAAAATATTAAAGGGAATTGACAGAGTAGATGTAGAGAGAGTCTTTTCTCATGTGGAGCATTTTATAAAGAAAATTCATAGTTTTAGACTCAGGGGTGGAAGATTTAAAACAGAGATGGGGACAAATTTCTTCTCTCAAAGGGTCTTGAATCTGTGGAATTCACCGTCCCAGAGTGTGGTGAATGTTGGTACATTGACTAAATTTGTGGACACAGATTTTTAATTAGTACTAGGTTGAAAGGTTGTAGAGAGTGAGCAGAAAAGTGGTTTGGAGACCAAGATGAGATCAGCTATGATTGAAGTAAATGGCTAAGCAGGCTTGAAGGAGTTGAATTGCCTACTGCCACTCTTAGTTCATATGTTCTTACATGCTGGGAATGAGAACAGTTACATGAGAGGAACTTTGGTTTCTGTCCCTCAAACCACCTTTACAGCTGTTAAATGTCTAGAAATCTTCCATGCTGCACTGTAAAATGGGTCTTCTTTGGAAAATCTGAAACATTCCAAGATGCCAGAAACTGGAAGCACTGAGGGTTCTTTGGGAAACTGCACTGCAGGTACCAGAGCACAAAGATTGCCAGAGCAGGGCGTGCCAGATTAGCGAGGTATAACCTATATGGGTAGACACCCAATACCCAAGGATACGCAGTAGTATGTATCACACGATGGCAGCAAGCATATTGAACCACAATGACATTTGTATTTAAGTAATAGGGGATTACCAACTCTGATTGGACATATTTCAGAGGATGTCAGCAGAAGTGTCGTACTGAGAGTTTCTGGAAATAACTTCATGAAATGCAAGAGTGGGTGAAATGAGTTCCTCTGTTGCGGAAAACCAAGGAGAAGACATAATCTTAAAGTTAAAGCTATACCAAATAATTGCTATTCCACTGCAATCTGCTAATTTCATTGCGAAAATAAATTACCACAATTCATTGATTTAAAAGAGGGACAAATTTCAATTGCATATTTCATGCTAAAGTCTACTGCATTTCTTAATGTTGGTTCAATAAACATGGTAATTTAATACTAAATACTGTCATGAAAAACTTACATTTAATCGCTATGCAAATGATTGCCTCCCTGTGTATATATAGCTGTCAATTGATAATTGAATTCAAAGAATGCTGAATACTGGATGCAATAAAAGTGAAGAAAACATAAGGCTATTGAATGTTTCTGTTGAAACATTTTTTTCTGGTAGCTGCAGTGCTTAGCTATGCAGAGGTTTCATTGTTGGTGTTATTCATCCACAAACCTGAAATTTTAGTGCACCTTATTATGTCTTCAGGAGATCCCAAGTACTTCAAATCTAATCAGATACTTTTGATGTGCAATCACTATTATTATGTAGTTAAATTATTTGTGTTGGTAGAAATACCATATCAGATTGAATGAACACTTATTTCAGTGAAGACTGTTTACTTTTATGTCCAAAGTGCTCTTATACATAACTGAATTTTTTTTTTCCATCACCAAATCACCTGTGGTATTTTTCATCTATTGAGCACCACCAGTTAATCACCCATGTTTTCTAATTGTTTATTTTATATTGCAAAGCCCATTAAGGACAATGTGGACCACAAAAGGTAAGGGAGGGGGCTGAATCAAAATGGAGTCAGAAAGTGAAATAACCCACAGAGGCCAGTATCCCATCACCAAGTCATCCTTTACTTACATATGGAGAGTCCTTGACACTGATCCAACTCCCTCAGAGCTAGCTCTCAGAGTGAACAGGATGTCTGACTCTCCTGTTATAAATCTGTCAGCCAGGGCTCCCTGATTGGATCAGATTAACAGCCCCAATCAGAGAATTCATATTCTATGAGGTCCACCTTGACTGACCTCATTGTAACTACTACAAGAGGGATATTGCTTGTTAAATGCCTTATTGAACTGGGACTGTTCTCCTGATGAAGCAAGATGGCGGCAGAGGAGCAGGGCAGCTTGTGGGCTCCTTACCCGAGAGGTTGTCTACTCCATCTGCTTTTTACTTTAACAACGAGTTAACATTTCCAATCCAGTAAGACTCTTGAGTTCCAAAGAAGTTGCCAGACCAGCTGAATTTCACCAACACTTCCAGTTTGCATTTCAGATTTCCTGCATTTGCAGTAATTTGCTTTCATTTGACTGTTTGCCTCATTAAATTCCAGCTTTCTATTGTACCAAGCACACCAAACAAGCTAGACATTGTGCCAGTCAGATATGGAAATCAAAGCAGATACCTGGAGGACTCACCTTGCTTACTGCTCCAATGATATCCAAGTTGCATTTGATCAAGCAGTGATCTCTGGGTGCCAGGCCCATCCACTGCTCATCCACAGACACTGGCATCTGGCATTTGTCAGCCCTCGCCATCATGACACCTCTCCTGGAATAGTTACAGGCCACTCTGTCAGATCATGCAATCTCTATGGTGTAGAAGCAGGCCATTCAGCCCATCAAGTCCACACTGACCCTCCAAAGAGCATCCCCCCTATCCCTGCATTTCCCACCCTAGACACAACAGGCAATTTAGTACGGCCAATCCACCTAATCTGCACATCTTTGGACTGTGGGAGGAAACTGGAGCACCCGGAGGAAAAGAATGTGCAAACTACACATAGACGGTTGCCTGAGGCTGGAATCGAACCCGGATCCCTGGTGTTGTGAGGCAGCAGCGCTAACCACTGAGCCGCCCAGCTTTGCATTGCATGGCACATTTTAAATTAGCATTGGAAGGCTGTTGCAAGAACACTTTTTGTGCACAGACAGGCACTCAAATTGATGGTGGAACCAGACTGTATCTCCGGGCTGTTCGCCTGGCCTCTTAGTGACTGCTGACTTAGTACCTATCTGCTTGCACCATCCATGCTTTGCCTTGCCTTACTGTGCCAATTAGCACAGTCATACAAACAAGCTAGGTGAATGGGACTGCTGACTTCTGGGCACAAGACTTCTGTCAACAGGACATTTACCTTACAGTATAGCTCCTGCTATGCCAATTTCACACCTCTACCATGTGCCCCGGCAGCTTTCAGAGCGAACAAATACCTTCACGCCTGCTGCACATAAAATGTCTCGGGAGTGGGTCACAGTGAGTCCTGTGGCTCCATAATGTTCGGTCTGGGATATAGGGCTAACACAGCCAGCAGTCAGGGGTCTGAGCCATTGTCTTGACTGGGGGTCCCTCCACACAAACCGAGAGGAAAGATTGTGTGTTAGGGTAGGGGCAGGCTCTGGGCAAGAGTGGCAATGAGACTTGGCAAATTAGTCTTCACGATCAAGTGCTGGAGCCTCGAGCGAAGGAGGGCGACGAAGGGGAATAGTGTAAAGGGTAAACGAGAAGGTGTTCATGCAGCAGGAGGTGTGGTGGGAGGGGCTGATGTTACTCACTGTCAGGGCACCCTCACTTCACAAGGGAAGGGGCAATTTTTAGCACCTCATACAGCAGGGGCTGTGTCAGAAAGCCGTGCAGGTTTGGTGGGACTTGGGAAGGTGCGAAGCCTGTGGGATTTAAGGGCAGGCCTCCCAGGGAGGGCATTTGGGAATTCGAGGGCCCCCTGACATGTTGAAGTGGTGGCTGCAAGCCACTGACCGAGGAACACTCACTGTCACCTTCCATTGTACTGGAAAGTGAAAGGGATGCACTGGGGAACAAACTGGCAGTGACTACGCGAGTGGATGGAGTAAACAACTCCCACCCGGTGAAGGAGGGAGCTTTTCAAAGGAAAGAACCTTACACACCGACCAATGTACTGTACGCAACACAGACCCACAGGGTCTTTGTTCCCTGACACCCTAATGCATTGCCCCTCCCCCTCTGTGTGTTGCACCTCCCTGCCCCCAGACATTGCTGAGACTGGGAGAGAATGGGTCAGTTGTCCCAGGAGGATAGAAGTTGTCAGCATGACCTAATGCAGTGTGCACGTGCAGACTCTTATGCTTCCAAATGATGAAGCAGGCTGTTAGCACAGACCTCCATCCATCGAATCATTATCTGTGACAATGAAAGATGCCTGATGCTGCAATAGTGCCATTCCGGTTACACAGACAACCAGAAGTAAGGTGCAATCAGTCACATTGTACAAAAGTCCAAAAACACTTGCATTGCATTGTCACCCGTGCAACTTATGTTCCATTAATAGGTCTTCTTGCTGCTCTCCTTACCACACTATCTTACTGTATTCTCTTGTTATACAGCTGGAGAGGCTGCTTGGCAGTGAAAAGCCATTGGACTTGGAGGTTTTGTCAGGAGATCTGAGGGCATTTGTGTCTGGATGGGCCAGGCACGCTGAGAGTTTTGTTGTCAACTTCAAGTCGAGCTCCTTCAGCTTCAGCTTGCGAAGGTAGAAGTGGGGATGCGGCAGGAGGGCCAGTCCTTCTCCCAAATGTCCTGAGGGGTGAATTCTGAGGGACCTGTGTGTGTCTCCCCCTCCAACTGGGTCCCCCAGGGCACTGGCCTGTCTCCTTGTGAAGAAGGGGCACCTGGTGTGCTTGCCAACTTCCACAAATACACGCGATTCAGTCAATAGTTGGCACAAGACAGCTTTCAACAAACCATAATCTTTTCTCCCTACTTTCTTCATCCTACAACCAGTGACTGGGGCAATAGAGTGCGAGTGTGTTCACCTCTCCAGCAGACGCTGAGGGTAGCAACCACCAACCTGTCCTTGAGGCAGATTGACTCACTGCACTGTTGTAGCATCTAGGAAATGAAGACCACTGCGTCCTACATCCCTGTGTGCATCTAGTCTTCTGTTCGACTGCAGTAGATGGAATGAAATATCAGACACTGCATACAACTCACGACCAATCTGACAAGGGCGTATTGTCCCCTCCTTCCCGACGTAAATTTTCATCCCAAAACAAAACACTTGGAAAAGCTGCTGCAACTCTGCTCCAAAAAAAAAACCATACATTTCTGTGCAGTGTCAGCTGTTGTCAGAGTTTTGAATTTTCTTTTGCTGTTTTTCCTTTTCAGCGTCAACTTAGATCCTGGAATTGTGATTAAATGAGAGTGGCCTTTGTTCTATGGGTCCTTCAGTTTTAGATGCTGCTGGAGCTTTGACATTTTCCACTTGCTTGGCTGGTGATTCAGGGCGAGCAAAGTGGATTTATTCAACTGTCCTACACATATCTGTACTTGTGTGGATGTGTGTGAAAAATTGTGTGTATATCTGCACAGGCAAGGGCTGTTAAAGTCTGAAATAAATTTAAGTTTATCTTCTTGAATATTAAGCATTCTGGATGATTCTACCCAAGTGGCTCACCTTGTAATTTATGGTTTTTCATGACTGTTCCTGATTTTACTTCCTAATTTCTGTCCTGAAGGTAGTGACTCATGCTTTGAATTAGGTCGCAGATAGCCTTCAGAATCTCAACTGTAATAGTTGCTTTGTTTCTATCGGATAGCAACAAGAAACTGTTCGACAGTTACTGTAAGAGAAAACTGTGACTTCGGGCTGAATTTTCCTCAACAAATTGACGCATCGTTAATTTCATGGAGTTTCACAGAGAGTTTGTCTTCATGAGCTCCAGTCAGTCATCTCATGCAATTTCACCGTGCTCGCCTCATTAACGATACAGCACACCTCCGCAATGCCACGCTGACACAATCGCATACTCATCAGTAGCAGGAGCACTCATCGTCAGCCAGAGACGTCCACATCCCGTGTGTGAATCAAAAAACAAACTGCTGAGTTTCTCTCGCATTTTCTCTTTTAATTCCAGCAAAGTCACTGTTTGTTGTGTATGCTTAACAGACTTGCTCAGCACCGTTGGCAAGATGACAGGGGCATGAGGGCCTTGGCCTCATTCTAGGTGCCCTTTCCTCACAAAGAGACAGGATGGTGCCAGTAGAACCCAGCAGGGGGGAGGTACCACACACCCTGGCCTCCCAAAAGTCTGGAGGGTGCAAGTAATTGCTAGCCATGGAGTGTGCCTTGTGCGTTTTGGGAAGATGGCCAAGATGGATTGTCTTGGGAAGCTGCTGGTAAGTTGAAGTTGCCAGGGACCCACTCAGACTTCATGTCAGAAATTGTCACCATCTCGTTTCTATCCACTGCCTGAGAAAACAGCAACCTGAATATAACTGAGAAGTGATCAGGTTATAATGCGATATTAATGTGTGAAAAGGGGCCTACTCACAAACAATTTTCACAAAATTGAGAATCTGATTTTTCCATTCATGCTACATTTTCCCGGCTGCCTCACCATTACTCATGTCATTCAAGGCTCAGGAACTTTCATCCCCAAACCTGTGAAAATGTTGAATATACTAATTTATATTCAAGTAACAAGCTGATTGCCATAGTACTTGTGTAAAGTTATCAATGCTAAAACAGCCTTTTCTCGCAGCTCATTTGGTAGCAAGGATATAGAATTATTTCAATTCCATTTATCATCCGAAGCAATGTAGTACTTAATTATTAAGCACTTCTGATAGGAAGAAAAGAACGTCCAATTTAAGCATGCTGTCAAACAATGACTGTTCCCCTGTTCAGAGGATGATGGATGCCTGAGAATGTTTAGAACCTTATGTTGGAAAATTCAAGGGTGAAGACAAGGCCTTTAGGCCAATCAAACCTCACTCGTCTAATACAATAAATATCATCTCAGTGGGCAGTTCTATCCAAACAATGAAATGTGTTTTTCCTTTACTACTCTGTCTGGCAGTTTATTGCAAATATTTATCATTCTAGGGAATGATTACAGGTGGATAATCCAATTATGAGCTTCTGATGACACATGAAACTGTGCAAGTGTGTGGTTTAGAATTCCCGAGGAAATCTTAAATTGCTCGCCCAGCCGTTTTTCCATGTTTGAGGGATATGCTGTAGATTTATGGGGTTTTGCTAACTTCTATTTTTGGATTGTGTGTGAGTTTTATTCTGAGCAGTGGAACAGTGAAACCAATGCGTTCTGGATTTGTTAAGTGGTGGCTCTTTAACATTCAAAGCTTAACAATTGCATTGTAATAGCGGCAGCTTTTAAAAGGTATCACTCAACCTTTTTATTGCCAGTGTCAGTATAGTTTTGAAAATAGTGTACCATGTTTGGCCAATTATGTGGAAGTTCTAAAATGTGTGAAGCTATCATCGCCATGATGATGCTGATTATTCATCTCAACATTCGTGTTACAAATTCAGCTCTTGACTTTGGAATAAAAGTTCAGTCGTGTGGTCAGATTGCTTTAATTTAGATAGTACATCCACTTGAGGATAAATGCAACAGCAGAATTCCCTTACGATTTGAAACAGATATTTTGCACCTGTCCCTCATCAATCTCCATGGAGGGTGGACTGAATTAATATTTGGCAATGGAAGGTTTGACTTGAATAACTGAGCTACCAGTTGTGAGAGACTAATTTCTTGCAATCAGTCCAATATATTGATACAAGGCGAATCAAGGAGGAACATAAAACAAGAATCAAGAATCATGGAACTCAAATCTTATCCAATATTTTAAGAAGAGAGATGATATATATTTTATCCAAACATTTTACTTGTTAGCTTGTCGGACAAAAATTGGGCAACGAAATGGTAATATCACAGAGCAGAAAATTGCTGCTGATTTTGATGCAAACTGTGGGATTTATTTGTTTAATAGAGTCATTGAGTCACACAGCAAACCTTTTGGTCCAACTCGTCCACGCCAAGCAAACATCCCAATCTGACCTCGTCCCAATTGCCAGCATTTAACCCATATCCCTCTAAATCCCTCCTATTCATGTACCCATCCAGATGCCTTTTAAATGCTGTGATTGTACCAGCCTTCACCACTTCCTCTGGCAGCTTATTCCATACATGCACCACCCTCTGTGTGAAAAAATTACACTTCAGGTCCTTTTTAAATCGTTCCCCTCTCATCTTAAACCTATGCCTTCTAGTTTTGGACTTCTCCCACTCTAGGAATAAGACCTTGGCTATTAGCCCTATCCATGCCCCTTATGATTTTATAAACCTTTACAAGGTCACCCCTCAACCTCTGACATTCCAGGAAAAAAGCCCCAGCCTATTCAGCCTCTCTCTATTACCCGTCCAGTCCCAGCAACGTCCTTGTAAATAGTTTCTGCACCCTCTCAAGTTTAACAACATACTTTCTATAGAAGGGTGACCAGAACTGTACACAATATTCCAAAAGTGGCCTCGCCAATGTCCCATACAGCTGCAACACAGTGTCCCACCTCCTATACTCAATGCTCTGAGCAATGAAGCCAAACATGCCAAATGCCTTCTTGACTACCCTGTCTACCTGTTAATCCAATTTCAAGGAACTATGAACCTGCACCCTTGGTATCTTTGTTCGGCAACACTCCCCCAGGGACCTACCATTAACTGTATAAGAACTGCCCTGGTTTGCGTTACCAAAATGCAACACCTCGCATTTATCTAAATTAAACTCTGTCTGCCACTCCTGGGCCCATTAGCCCATCTGTTCAAGGTCCTGTTGTACTCTGAGATAATCTTCTTCGCTGTCCACAGCACCAGGTATTTTGGTCTCATCTTCAAACTTACTAACCATACCTTCTACATTCACATTCAAATCATTTATATAAATGACGAAAAGCAGTGACCCTTGTGACACATCACTGGTCACAGCCTCCAGTCTAAAAAGCAGTCTTCTACCACCACCCTCTGTCTCCCACTTTCAAAGCCAATTTTGTACCCAATTGACTAGTTTAATGTTGGTTGCTGCAAGCTTAGATTTCTGGTGTTGAGTTAGTAACTTTGTTTTTTTCTGCGTTTCTAAAGTAAATAATTAACTTGTAAGCATTTCTGTAGCCATGTTAATTTATTTTAGAAACAGTTTTTGAAGCCTGTCCATGGGTGCACTAATGGAGATTTGTTTGTGACCCAGGTTGTTAGGGAGTTCTGGAATCTTTATTTTAAGTTGAGGGAGATGCCCTTCACTGAGAGAGAATAACTTTTAGTTTTGTTTTTAACTTTGGGTATTGTTCGCTCTGCGAAGATCTTATAACAGAATGGCTGTATGGAACTCTACATGTGAGAAGAGAATGATAGTGATGATTACTTTGAAATGAAGAAATTAGTGTTAGTACCAGACTAGAAGTGTTGGGATAAAACCCTGAAGAGGTTACTTAAAGCTGAGTACAGAGAATCCCAGGTGTGCAGTAGCTCCAGGAACATGCTAGTGTACTTCCAGTCTTAAAGTTGAAGTTGTGAATGACTTAAACTGATTGAGGCACTGGGAACAGAGTTTTGGGTATATGCATGTGGTGTTTTGGTTACTGTTTTGTTTGCTTTCAATTTGCAAAGAATTGTTTGGAATTAATGGGATCATACTTTTGACGTGTGTTTATAATCTTTGAATTTGTATTATAAGTAGGTGGATTGGATTATTCTATTCAACCTTGGTCAATGTGAAATAACTTCAGTTTTGTGTAGAAAAGAAAGTCTGCAGTATTGTGTACTTATTTTAAAACCATAACAAAACAAAATAAAATGCGGAACAAAAACAAAGTTGCTGGAAAAGCTCAGAAGGTCTGGCATCTGTGAAGAAAAAAATCAGAGTTAACGTTTTAGGTCCTCAGTACTTCCTCAGAACAAAATAAAATGTGACCTATCAAGCCAGGCTGCAGTCTAGGATCTGAATTGAGCAGTCACAACATCAGCTGGGATCATAGCATTGACATATTTTTACTTTAACTCCAACTGATGTTATAGAGTAGGACATGAAAAAGTATGATATTTGCAGGCGATTGTAATTCACTACAGTAAGAAAGTAAAGACAATATTACCCTAGCACAATAGAGTTGAGGGTGGGTAGGAACAATAACCTGGGCACTAAGACAAGGCAGATGTATTGTTCACGCATTCATAGGATGCCATCAGTTTTATGATCACAGCCGATGTTATTTCTGAACAAGTCAGATCCCAGAATGAAAGTTGCCTTGATACTTTGTTATTTTTGTGGTGAATAAGCATGAGCACTCAACGTTATAGATTTAGTTTTAACAATTCAACAGATTTATTACATGAAAGAAATGAAGATAAAAAAGAATAAGCCAAACTATTTACATATAATACGCATTTAAAGAGTTTGGAATGAATAGTAATAATATACTCCTAGTAATCCTGATAGCACCCCATTCTAGTACTCAAGTACATTGAGGGTTGACTTAGGTGTGACATCAGTTCCTGGTCATGAGAATATGATAGCTTCTTCCTTGATTCATCATGTAACTGAGCTTAAATTTTGTCAGCTTCAAGTGAGTTCTCCACAAACCTCTGGTATGGAACTTTTAAAGAAGGCCCTGACACTAAGGTGACCTATTTTTAACAATACTAAATAATCTTCTCCCTTTCTCAAGCCTTAGACATCAGCTTCAGCTAATTACCCTGCAAATATGCCTCAAAACTGAGACTAAAATAAAACTGTTTTCCAAGCTCTGAGGGCTTCCTCTAAGCCCAAAACAATTCCAGAATCATCTATTTGAAAGTTTAATGCACTAGTGTGCACTTTGTTCTCTCATAAACTCTCCCAATGTAAAGAAATCCCCATGTATCTCCAAGAATATTTCTCTCACATTGTGCTTTAAAAGAAATCACCGCACTTACAATTTAATCATTAAACCCTTTCAGACACACAGAAAACACAAATGCCACTTGTTCAAATTCAAATATACAAACTCAAAAATGCATGATATTAAGATATATATATATATATCACATTAACTTATATCACACTGAGTAGAGCAGCAATTATTGTCAATCCCTAACTGGCCCGAGAATGTGTTGCTGAACAGAATCTTGAACCCCTCTAATCTACTTGGTGCTGGTACGTCCATAGTGCAGTTTAAAAGGAATTCCAGGATTTTGACACAGCCACTGTAAAGGACCAGCAATATCTTTCCAATGAGGGCATGTGTACCCTGGTGTGAAATTTGTAGGTGATGGTATCCTCATACATCTGCTGCCTCTGACCTTATAGGTGCTAGAGGTTCTGGGTCTGGAATGTGCTGCTGAAGGAATTTTGGTGAGTTGCAGCACTGCAACATGGTATGCACTGTTTCCACTTGGCACTGATGGTGGAGGGAGTAAATGTTGAAGGTGTTAGATTGGGTGCTAATCAAGCTGTTTGTCCTGGATTGTGTAGACTTTGATTGTTGAAGTTGCACTCAACCAAGGAAGAGGAGAATATTCCATCACACTTATGCCTGGTGGACTACAAAAATTTTGTCATTGTAATTTTTGTGAAAGTTACACATGGTACACATTCCGAGGAAAAGATAGATACACTCATGGAAAAAGTATATTTATGGACTAATATGATAAATTATAAAATTAGAAATGTTATTTGTATGGCTGGAAAGGATTCAAAATATGATGTTTTTAAAGATTGTTGGGAGATAATTGTATTTGTCAGTATGTTCTTCCGTTCCCACCCACTCTACAATGCTTCAATTGCTACCATGCAATTCCAAAATAGGACAGTTAGTTTGAAAACAATATTCTCTAAAGAGAAATGTGTAACTTCCACTAAAATTACAACTACAAAATTTGAAGTTAAAGCACCTCTGAAATGTGCTTAATAAAAGTAAAATAATTTTTTTTAATATTTGTCTTTATCACAGTTTCCTTCTCTGTATTTTCTTATTTCCTTTTCCCCTCATGAGTATCATGTTTTCCACAAATTATCACCAGTCAACTTATTTTTCTTTTATGATTAATTATAATAGTTAATTTAGATTATTTTCCTTTTTTTGTCTTTAGGAAATGATCTATTTCTGGTGGCAGTTCATGAACTCGGTCATGCATTAGGCTTGGAACACTCCAATGATCCCAGTGCAATCATGGCCCCTTTTTACCAATATATGGATACAGAAAGCTTCCAGCTCCCTCAAGATGACTTAGAGGGCATCCAGAAGATATATGGTTTGTAGCTGCATTTCAAATTGTAGCCTTTCAGCTTGCCACCTAGGTATAAAACTGATGCTTCCCATTGACTTCAGTGAACTGAACATTGGTAGTTTCTCTAACAAGCTCAGTTCTATTCCACAATGTTAGTTTAATGCCCAGGTGGCAGGTCTGAAGTCTAACCCAATTTGTTTTTAATATCTGAAAGTTAGTAGCTATTCTTCTTGATTTTTTTTTGTATGTTTCTGACTCCATTTTTAACTAGGTCCACCAGATAAAATTACACATCCTACCAAACCCTTACCCACAGTACCTCCACATCGTTCCAATCCTCCAATGGATCCAAGAAAACCCAACAGACAACCAAGGCCACCTCGACCACCAACTAGGGATAAACCTTCTTATCCGGGCATCAAGCCCAATATCTGTGATGGAAATTTCAACACACTGGCTATCTTAAGAGGTGAAATGTTTGTTTTTAAGGTAAGAGTTGTTCAAGTATTAATTTGTGCAGTGTTCCTGTGTAAACTTTGGAGCAACAACTTTCCCATTGACCAAAATACCCTCTGCAGAAGAGACAGCTTCTATTCACCTAGGGTTGTAGTTATTCTTCAACTGGCGATCTCAAGCGAGTGCATATAGCACAAAATCAATTTGCAGCCTCAAGTTACGTTGCCAACTGTGCCTTTTACTGAGATTAATGGCAAAAGAGCTTTGCACTTCAGTGCATACATGCATGTAGAACACGTTACTCCTTCGTTGGTTAATTTTCAAAGTTATGAGAGTGAGAGTGGGTGGAAAAAGATGCATAATTAACTGGTGCAGTGAAAACTGGGACTGGTGTTATCTGAGCATGTTGGGAGATTGATGTGCCCTCATTGACACTATTCTTTTATGACTCAAATAAATCATATCTCCTTTCAAGAGAAGACATCTTATTTTGCATCAGTACTTCAGGGTGGATTTGAAAATTTTACAATAAATGTACTTCTCCACTTCCTCACCATCTTATTCATTTTAGTCGAGAGCAGTTTCTGAGTTTGAAAGGATGCAATTCAAATATATACATTATTAAGTAGCTAATCGCATCATGTCAGAACATTCTGTCGATTAAAACATCCAAGCCTATTTAATAAATATAGAACTCATCATATAATTAGCACATTCATGCAGTACAATTTGCTTTGGCAATATGTTTTACACCAGCCGCTATTTGTTAGAATTATATGTGCATGTTTATATTCATATATTTTTGCTGAAAGTAGAGCAGATTGGTTTTCAGGAATAGCATCTGGGTGCCTGCAACTTGAATGAACTGGACTAGCAATTGTCTATTTCCTTAATTAATAAGAAGGTAGAATAGTGAAAATTAATCACTCAGAGAAATGAAACTAGGTCACATGCTTCTTTGGAGATTCAGCACAAGTATGATGGGCTGAATAGCCTCCTGAGTCGGAAGCATTCTGTGAGGACCATTGAAGAAACGAGAGTTTGGTATCAAATCAGGTACAGAAAGAAAAGAGAGGAAAATCAATGTGTGATGAGAGTGTAAAGAGAGAAGAACAATTTAACTTTCAAATTTTACAAAATTCTTTCTATTTTCTTAAATTCTATCACTTTTAGAGCTCTAACAATACTGATGACGTGACCGATGCATGGTTAATTTTCAGTGCAAGGGGATGGCTAGCAGTAAATAACTTTAATTACATGACAATAGGTAGTTGGACTGGAGTGAATCAGAGGTAACTCTCAGTGGCAAGTTCTTTTTGTGTATGCTTCCCTCACAATTGCATTAATCTCATAACTTTCAGTACATACTAAAAGCAAAGCAGACGGTGAGAAGCCATTTATCACAAACCTAACAATGGAGTAGCACAACCTAAAACAGCAATGTTGGAATTCTGTGTTTACCATACAAGCTGCTGTCACCTGACACTACTGCTGCGTTTGCATGCGAAAGACAAAGAGCAAGATTAGTCTGTTACCTTGACAGCAAATTATGGGCCAATATGTGTAATGTTTCCAAACTCTGGAAATTCTCAGAGTTGGTACAGAACATTATTCTGTTTCAAAATTCTTATGATTCGTATTGATTAGATTAGAAAATATGTGTGCAAATTCTTCCAAATTTTGTTGTAAAGTCACCATAGTCCTCCTGGGCCAGAGAATTGCTCTTACATCAGAGAGAAGCAACTGGTATGGGTTAACCTGAGTGTCACCACACCTCATGCATACAACTAGGGAATGCAATAATTGAATAAACAAGACATCAAAGCTTTGGCAAAATTATGAAATGATTTTTAAAAGGTAGTCTCCTAGTATCAAAGCCTTGCACCGTTTCTTACTTTAATTGAAACTGATGTGAAAATAGCACTTTATGAAGGTTCCAA
>NC_063335.1:80921801-81056295 GCF_021869965.1 Rhincodon typus | reverse complement strand
CCCGAAACATTAGCTTTCCTGCTTCTCTGATGCTGCTTGGCCTGCTGTGTTCATCCAGCTCTACACCTTGTTAACTATGAATGAACTATGTGTTATTTTAAAATGTAATTTAAAAGATTTTCAATATTACAAAGAATCACTTATTCTATTCGCCCATTACTGTCCATAAAATGCTAACAAGCATATAGACACTGGTCAGCAAAACTCTGATTAACTGAGCAGAGAATGATACTGAGCTAGCAGTATAATTCAGAACAATTAATCTTATATTGTTCTAAGCAGAGAGATCAATCTCTACCTTCCAGTGGAGCAACATTGCTGAGTTAGGAATGGATATACACATTTGAAGAAGATATACTGCCTTTAGACATGCTTGCTGAACAGAAAAGGCTAATACTGGGAGGTGACATAAGTTGCTGCACTGATTTTAACTGCCAAACCTTTGACTCCAATTTGCCCCAATTCTGTAAAATAATGGAAAAATCCCATTTTGCTTGTGAATAGTATAGATTAACAGTGTTGCTTTTTCCTACTCAAGTATATAGTGTAAGCAGTTAGTAAAGGTTCCTCTGCACCATTAAAATGGCAGCCACACCTCTTTTTACATCTCACTACAATCTCACAACATAGTTACAATACTAGTAGACTCCTCAGTTGGCAAAACTTCCCATCCATCCAGAATGATGGCAGGAATATTTGAAGTAGTCAGCAGCAAAAAGACATGTTCTTATGTTTCGTCAACACCATGGATGGAGATGATCTGTGAAACAATCACCCAGACAGTCAGTGTGCAGTAGACAGTCCACAGTAGGAGAGCTCTTAGAAAACTCCCAGTCAAGGTCACAAAAGATGGCAAGCAAATGGTCAGATCAAAAGGCACTACTTGACCACAAGCAAATTAACTCACACCTTCTTGGCTGAAGAACATGTGGAGGAGTTTGGTGCTGGATAGGGTCCTCCTCTTGCTTGAGCCTTTGGACCTTTTTTACAGACAGAATGTAGGTGTTCTGAAAAATTGCTTCCCCAAATGTAAAGGAGACCGCATTGTGAGCAGCGAATACAGAAACCTAGATTGAGTGAAGTGCAGGTGAAGTGCTGGAAGGTATGTTTGGGCCTTTGGATACTGAGGAGGGAGGAGGTAAACAGGCAGGTGTTACACCTTCGCTGGTTGCATGGGAAGGTGCTGTGGGGGTAATGAAGGAGGAGTGGACCAAGGTACCCCAGAGGGAAAGTCACTGTCGAATGCTGACAAAGGACGGGAAGGGCATATTTTTGTGACATCCTGCTGGAGGGGGTGGGAAACATCCGTAAAAATGACCCTGAGCTTCCTGTTGCCTGCCATGTCAACACACCACCACGTTCTCACATCAACAAGTCTGCCTCAGGCTCGCTGTAGTGCTCCAGCAAAGCTCAGTGCAAGCTCAAAGAACAGCACCACACTTTTTTGCTTGGGGACCCTGTGCAACCTCTAGGACTCAACATGGAGTTCAATAACCTTGCAGCCTGATTACGCCCTTCCATGTTTTTAAACTCAGCACCACACCCTGGTCCTGTGATGACTTGGGTTGCTTTCAGCACCACCAACCCATTCTCACCCCCCTCTTAGTCCTCATTATCACTTACTCAGCTTCTCTTCTTACCTGGTTTACTCTCAATAATCCCCTTGTCTGCCTACCCCTTTCATCTCTATCTCTCTCTATCTCTCTCTGGGCTCCGTCTCTACCTATCCGCTGACGTCTCCTCCCACATCCCAACCCATCTTCAGCATAAATATCACCTTTTCCTCGCTGCTGTCACTTCTGATGATGAGTCACCGGACTTCAAACATTAACTGCTTTCTCTTCACAAACACTGCCACACCTGCTCAGTTTCACCAATCATTGTTGCCAACTTGTGCCTCATACCCTTGTTGTTCCATTTGTTTAGATTCAGGATCACAGTTTTGAATTTGACTGCTTTACTCTCCATCTTAATGGAGAATTCTATCATATTATGCTAGCATTTCCCCAAAGGACTGTACACAAATAGATCATTAATGAATACTTTCTCGTTTCTCAGTACACTGTCTAAAATAGCCTGGTTGGTTCCTCAATACTCTGAACTAAAACAAAAACTCTTACACACTAAAAGAAATCCTCCTCCTCAATATCATTGCTACCTTGATTTGTCCAGTCTATATGTAAATTAAAGTCAGCCATGATTACAGTTGTACCCTGATTACATGTATCTCTGATTTCTTGTTTAATGCCTTTCTTCATATCTCCAATATTGTTTGGGGCCATAGAGACAGCCCCAACAACATTTTCTGCTCCTTGGTGTTTATAGTGTCCATCCAAACAGTTTCTATATCATAATTTTCCAGGCCAATATCCTTCTTCATTGTAGCTTTGATTTCCTTCCTTACTAACAATGCTACTCCTACTTTGCCCAAATTTCCAGTTACTCCATCTGTCTCTGTCTCAGTCTCACTGCAAGGTGCAGTACGGTGATCTGTAAAGGCCAGAGAAAGTGTTAATATCATTCTTCTTGATGAAATTCCTCTGGGTAGAGCCATGGATCCCATGATGACTGGCAGATAAAGCAGCAAATGCAAGGCCTTCAAAGCAGACATTGTTTGAATATTGATGAGACGCTTTCCCGTGGGGGATAAAGAAAATGCATCCAAAGAACAAACTCCCTGACCGAGATGGAGATGAAGCAGCTTCAGTACCAAGCTCAACACAAAAAGCACCTGGAAGGAATGAGAAAGAAAGAAATATGAGGAGCCAAATTAGAATAGATTAGGAGATAACACAGGAGTAATAAAGGGTGTTTCAGAAATGTATTCACAGTAAAAGGGTAGTATATAAAACACTAGGGTTTGCTGAGAAAAAGAAGGGAGATTTTCTAGTGGAGGCAGAGGGCTTGCTGAAGTAATAAGTATTTACTTTGAACCTGCCTCCACTAAAGAAGATGATGGTATTAATATCAGAGCAAAGGTGGAGATTTTGAATAAAAAGGAAAAAAAAATGGATACAGTGAAGATACTTAAAAGGTGGTAATGTCCAAAGTAGAAAATCATCTGATCTGGGTAGGATGCATTTTAGAATATCAAGGAAAGTAACGGTGAGAATTGGGCAGCTTACAGAACAATCTGTCCATCTCCTTGGATGTGCAAATGATGCCGGAGGGCTGGAGGTTAGGAAATTGACCAAAGAACAGAGAGCGGTGTTGAATAGTTGCTTTTTAAACAGGAGGGAAATGTGCAGTAATGTTCTCCAGACGTTGATGCTGAAATTAATGTTCTTTTCGATATAAAGTGGGCATAATTTCAAAGTTTGCAGATGACAAATAAGTTAAAAACTGTCAAACAGTAAGGGACATAATAACAATCTTCAGGAGGGCATATATTGGAGAAATGGACAAGCACGTGCAGATAAAATTTAATGCAGACAAGTGTGAAATAATGCACTTTGACAGGTAGAATATAAATGGTACAATTTTAAAGAGAGTACTGAAAAGTACAGGGTGTGGGGTTTGATATACACAAGACCTTGAAGGTGGCAGGATAAAATGCTAAAGATGTTAAACAGACATGCAGGATCCTGGGCTATGTAAATAAAGGCATACAGTATAAAAGCAAGGACGGTATGCTAAGTCTTTATAAATCACTGATTAGGCTCCCAGCTGAAATAGCATGACCTGTTACAGGCATTGCTTCAGTAAAGATGACAGAAGATGAAGAAGAGATTTCATGGAATGATACCGGGGCGAAAGACTAGAGAAACTGGGATTATTCCCATTAGAGCAGAAAAAGGCAAAGACCTATTTATTTAGGTCCTATAAACTAGAGTGCACTTCAGTTGTATTCCACTTGAAATATGAAGTTGGGAAAACTGTGGGGTTTAGGGATCACTCTGACTTTTGCCTTTCTAAGCAGATTTTTAAACCATGTTTATGAGAACCCATCGATTTGCAACTACTTCTATGGTCACAATAGTTCTGAAGGCTTTTACAGTCATTATTGAACACCCAATTTCTGTAAGAATACCTGAAAAAGGTGCCAGGATGCTAATAAATGTCCAAAATGACTAACGCTGCTAGTTTTAGTGGCTGATAGGAACTTGTGGAAAAAGTGTAGATCCCTTGGCTTGATGATTATTGTAGATCTGGGCATATGCTGGGCCATGAGATGTCAGATTGTGCAGGAGTACAATTCTGCTGCTGTTGCTGGTCAACAGAGGCTTATGGATACCCAGTCTTGAGTTGGTAGATCTGTTTGAAGTTCATCCCAATTGACTGGCACAGATGTGATGGGCCAAAGGACCTTTTTCTGTGCTGTTGATCTCTATGACTATGGCTATGCAAAAAAGGAGGCAGAAAAGAGTCTAAAAGTGCTGCAGAGGTACTCCACAGATCAGACATTTCCCTGCAGCTCTCTGTCTGGGATAATAAACAAGTAAATAAAAGCCTAATTTGGGTTTAAAACTCTCTTGATTAAATATTCATGCACACTCGTACTTTCCTGTATTCAACAAATAACATTCCACTCTGGTTACTCTGCAGCAATGTACGACAGTGCTGAAATCTATCTAATATTGTTCATTCCATAGCTTACACTGCAACATTTCTTCTTAAATCACAAGTATCAATGAGTTAAGGGTTTGGTGGATTTAATCTGATAGTGGATGTGCTGAACCTCAAGTAGAACAACTGCCATAGCCTGAAAACTCTGAATAGTTAACTAAAGCCAAATGAAACTGTTGTTCTATGTTACCCATGTCTCCTGTGTTAAGTCTGTCTTTGTCATGAAACTAGTTTGGCAAAACTCAATATTAGCGTACAGCATGCAAATATGTTAGTCGCATTCCTTCATTATTGATACTTAATTAGAAGTCCTTTGGATGCTGGTGGTTTTTTCTTGCCAGAAACTACAAAAGCACACGGGCTTAATTGCACTAGACATATCCCTCTGTGATCTATATAATTAAACTGGTTTAAAAACAAATCTTTGCACAAGAAAATATGGAATATACCACTTTGCAGCGGTATATTCTCCTGGATTTGCACATCTTTCTCACTAAATTGTAAGTCTGGACAGTAGATGATAGTTTATTTTGAAAGATTAATTTAATTTTTTAGCAAGAATGCATTACTAAATAACCTTTTTTTCAATGTCTTCTTGTACTTAATTGAATGAAAAGTCTAGGTGGAATGTCAAATCACTAGACAAAATAACCAACTTTTTTGTTTGTGGAGCTCTTTTGTAATCTTTTTATTGCCTCCTTTTTTGTACAGCCATGGAGTAGTAGAGATTGACAGCACAGAAAAAGGTTGTTTGGCCCATCACATCTGTGCCAGTCAAAAACAACCACCTAACTATTCTAATTCCCTGTACCAGCATTTGGCCCATAGCCTTGTATATCTTGTCATCACAAGTGCACATCTAAATACTACTCAAAAGTTATAAGGATTTCTGCCTCTACGACCCTTACAGGCAGTAAGTTCCAGATTCCCAATGCCCTCTGGTTGAAAAACATTTTCCTCACATCTCCTCTAAACCTTCTGCCCCTTACCTTAAAACTATGCCTTCTTCCTGTCTACCCTATCTGTGCCCTTTTATAATTTTATACATCTCAATCATGTCCCCCTCAATCTCCTCTACTCTAAGGAAAACAATCTCAGTTTGTCCAACCTTTCTTCATAACTGAAACACTCCAACCTAGGCAGCATTCTGGTAAATCTCCTCTGGACCCTCTCCAGTGCTAGCACATCCCACCTGTAATGTGGATCCCAGTCTCATGAAAATGTTGAGATTGGTAAAAGCTGGAAAGGATAGAATTTGCAAATATTGCCTCAGTGTTCCTTCTTATCGCAGTGTCTTTGATGAGATTGTCTCTGTGTCATCTTGTACATGTAAAATATATGCGTGTCCGCACTAAAATGAAAAGTTTTTTTTTAATAAAATGTAGTGGCAGCCAAAGTAGAAGAATTAGAAATTCATCAGAAAATCTCCAGTCAGAGAAACAGTTTTTGTATAGCAAGGATCTAGAATAACCTGCTATTAACATTTTAATGGCTATCATGATATGGAGATGCCAGTGTTGGACTGGGGCGTGAAAGTCAGAAGTCACATAACACCAGGTTATCGTCGAATAGGTTTATTTAGAACTTCACCTGACAAAGGAGCAGCGCTCCAAAAGCTTGCGATTTTAATTGACCTGTTGTCATGTGACTTCTAACATTTTCATAACACTAGTACCCAAAGCACTTTACTGACTGAAAATCACATTTTATTTACCATATAGATTTACCGATACTTCAGAGCTGAAAAATATTTCTATGTATAGGGCAGGATAGTGTCTATAGAGAACTTTATATTTGAAAAGACTTGTTAAGAAGCAATCACATCTTAACATGTTTCCAGCATTTTGGTTTATTTACAACAGGGAATCTCGCATTAAAAGTAATGTTTATACAGTTTGTGGAAAAATATTCTGCATTATTTGTGAATTATGGCTTCTGGTAGACTGATGTAGAATGCAGAATAGTTTTTGCTTCCCATCCGTTTTGAAATGTTAATTCATGCTACAGAACCAATTTCCATATTTTGTTGTGATTTAAGTTCTTCATAGTCCAATTAATTTATAAATATGGGAATTATTAAGTTTACAGCAATTGCTGGTCTCTTCCTGATGTATCATGGCAAATTGTGAATTAGATTCCATTTAGTTTTAACAGCCTTTCCCTGTGCCAAAGTAGCCTGACGCAAAAGCATGCAGAGCCTGGCTGGAGTGATAGACCTGGAGATTCATCACAAGATCTTGTTACCCAAAATTGGATTTCGAAGTGTAACGTGATATAGAATTGTGCATTTATTTTTACTATTGTTAAGATTCTATTTGGCAATATAAATTCTAGACATTCTTGAGATTTGAGTTCACTTCCTCCATCTTCTCTGGGAAAGCAGCATTGCGTGCCATTTCTTTCTTAAAAAAACAAAATAACAAATCTTGAAGATGTATGTATTTTTAGGCTCACACGTTGACACATTAATGGGAGCAGGATTCATTTACAAATTATTCTTTTCGGACTTAAAGAGGACTTCACGCTGCATGATCAACAGCATACGAATATAGGAAATTGCAAAAATTCATAGCAGAGTTGCTGATCATTTGAGACAGCAAGTTGTGGTTTGCATTTCATTCTTCGTGAAATCTTACAATCAGCTGTGTGCTTTTCTGCTTTTATTACCATTGATGGCTGTGATTTCTTTCCAATGTGGCCTGATCAGGAGTTCCACTGATATC
The DNA here is from genome assembly GCF_021869965.1 of Rhincodon typus. Taxonomy (NCBI): domain Eukaryota; kingdom Metazoa; phylum Chordata; class Chondrichthyes; order Orectolobiformes; family Rhincodontidae; genus Rhincodon; species Rhincodon typus. Next base: position 81,049,006 of record NC_063335.1, on the reverse strand, counting down.
AATTATCCGCCACTCCAAATTCTCCTCCCACCACCTGCATGAAGAATATTGAGTAATCACTCAAATGATTTTCGGGATTTGCCGAATTTATGCAAACTCCCCAACCTGGGAGTGTGTGGACAAGTAGCTGAGTAGCCATCAGGAGTCTGTATCATTGCGTTCAGATGTTTTGAAGCAACACCAAAAGTTAAGAGCGTTTTAATTTTTCATTACGTTCTACAAACAAAATGAAGGCACATCAGAACATGAGTAATAGAAGCAGGGCTATGTGGTCTGTCAAGTTAGCTCTGCCTTTTCATATGACTATGACTGATCTTAGGCTTCATCTTCACTTTTCTGATTATTCCACATATCCTATTTTTCTCTGAGAGACAAATAATCTGCCTATCTCCTCTTGGAATGTATCCACAATAATGAAAAATAACCACTCACTATTTGTTTGCTCAAACCCCAATGTTTCAAGATACTTGATCCGATGTAATTGATGACCCTATGTTCTTTTTTTTGAAAAAACATTATTTTTACCATAGCAACCATAGATGCCAAGAATGCTCAGATTTTTCTAAAATCCCACATTGTAAGGGCAGAAATGATTTAAAGTAGACCAGGCATAATATTATGCATGCTATCACAAGTGTACCAAATGTGGTTGAATCAGTTGAGCAGATGAAAGTTTTTCCTTTGGAATGTGGTAGAATTCTATCAGGAAGCTACAGTGGTGACAGATATTCAATACAGCATCCAAAGAGGTTTTGATGTATTCTCTGCAAAAAACTTACTGAGCACTTAGTACAGGTTGTGTACCATCAAGGAGCCATGAATGGAATTGATCCTGTTTACTAGGATACACATCAATACAGTTTTCCTCAAGCATAAGTCAACCTCAATTAAAAGTCAACTCCATGATGGTCGGCCTAACAAAGCAGAGATAGTCAACCCTAGTTTTTCAGGAATCAACACTCCAAAATGTCAGAACGAAAGTGTAATACAGGTGATGTCAATCACTCTTTTTATTCATTCATAGACAGCAGGCATTGCTGCCTAGGCCTGTATTTATTGCCTACCCCAATTGCACAGAGGGCAGTTAAGAGTCAACCACATTACTGTGGGTCTGGAGTCACATCAAGGTCAGATGGCAGTTTCCCTCCCTCAAGGACATTAGCGAACCAGACGGGTTTTCCCCCCAATCAGCAAAAGATTCACAGTCATCCATTAGACTCTTAATTCTAGATTTTTATTGAATTCAAACTCCACTATCTCCCTTAGAGGGATTTGAACCTAGGTCCCCAGAATATTGCCTAACTCTCTGGATTATCAGTGTAGCAATAATACCACTAGGCCACCAGCTCCCCTAAATGAATAGCTACCAATAAAAATGAAATGCTTAAAATGCTTTAAGTTTTGCTTAAAATTAGTCTCAAAACTTTTACTTTTGCACAAATATATATGGAACATATTTTGACAGATTAAAACATCAAAAGAAAATTGGCTCATAAAATTTGAGTTGCAGTTTTATGCAATGATATACGTGACAGGAGAAAAGTACTGGCGTTTTATTTAGAGATTGATGTCAATGAATGTATCATAGCTTTCAATTTATGCAATTGCAGGTTTGCTTTGAATAGTATTGCTATTCCTAATCATGTTGATTTACTTCAGGAAAACAGTGAATACGTGGATTATTGCAGTATCTCTGATTGCTCGTGATAGACTATTATTAAATTAATAATCCCTGTATTTCACTAACACTGCAAATGCTGTAATAATATATACTAGTCAGCTAAAATTATTAAAAGAGAATCATGCATTTATACAATAATAAGAACAGAAATTGTGGGGAAAAAACTCAGCAATCCCTGCACCTGTGGAGAGAGAGAAGCAGCACTAACGTAAATTGATACAATATAGAAGAAGGTCATTTAGCCTATGAGTCTTGTGCTGATGCCAATTAATCTCACCCCACTACTCATTCTTCATAAATCTGCAAATTTTTCCGCTTCATTTAAAGGTATTATTGAATAACACAATTTCTTGATAGTGCATTCTAGATAATAACTGAGGGGTAAATCTTTGCTGCTGAGACAAGGGTGCAAAGTTCTTGACTGTACAACCTAACTCAGAAGAGTGTGTTCTGAACGTTTAGATTTTTAATATTTTTGTTCCGGGATGAGAGAGGATGGGGGATGTTGTGGGCTGGGTGCAGTTTGTAGAGGGCCTGCTATCACCACAAATACTGTGGAGAGAGTCACATGGACCCACCTCAGTGCTGTTCTTCAGAACACACCTTTTCACCCATGATATTCCAAAATGCACCAAAATTGAAGAGGTTTTTCACTGTCAACATTTATAATTTAGGTAACCTTTTGACTACAAAAAAAGCCTTTTATTACTTTGGCTGTTATTACCATGCTGGGTAATGGTTAATGATTCTAGGCTCCAAGGTCAGAAAAATGCCAAATACATTTGCCATCAGTAACAATTATCTGCAAAGCTGATCTCATTTGAACAGATTTTCTTCCAACACATTTAAAAAGTCAGTACCATTATAATACTTAAAACAGTTTAATCCCTATAAAAAAAGTTTAATTCAAATGAATTCTTATCAAAATGATTTTTTCTCTTATCGACACCTAACCAACAATGCTTTTTCAAGTCATTCCACTCAAAATAGTATGACTCCATTAAAGATCTCATTTAGTCTTTGCAGATGAGATCAGCTGAATTAAGCCTGTAATTTACTCCATGGCACATAGTTGATTTGAGAAAAAAGCTATGCATATTATTAGGACTGCATCACCCCAATTGTAAGTTGATTCTGAGAGAGAGCAGTGTGGGAAAGTTTTACAGAACAGCTTTCTCATCTGACTTTCCAACTTTACTGCAAGACCTGATTAATAATTTTAGACTGTTTTCCAGCCACAGGTAGACAAATTGATAGGATCAAGAAAGTCTGTAGTGCCAGGCCATAACTGGGGAAATGAGGGAGTCAGAGTTCATGGTTTTGGGGTGGGGGTAGCATATATAAGACAGATCAGAGACATTAGAAAGATGGAGACATCAGGTAAAGAACGCATTGGGGGTTCAGAGCTAGAGGAGTAGAGCCATTTCAGGAGTTGGAGACATTAAAGGGATCAGAGAAATGTTGAGGGAGATATTGGATATTGGAGGGACTGGTTACAGCCAAAACTCTTAGGAAAATAACCCGTGAGTACAGCAAGTTGTTCTTCCAGCTTGTGGGGTGGGGAGTTTTGACAAAGTTGTCAAGAAAGCCTGAGTGTTGTTTCATTGCATCCTATTGCGGTACACAATACATGCTTTGAATGCTGTTGATGAAGGAAGTGAATGTTTCAGGTGGCCAGTGAGGAGCCTTTAAAGTGGGAAGCTGTACCCTCGATGGAATAGAAACAGAAACTGCTGGAGAAACTCAGGCGGCCTGGCAGCATCTTTGGAGAGAGAGAGAGAGAGACATATGCTGCCAGAGCTGCTGACTTTCTACAACACTTCCAGTTCTTTATTTCAGATTCCAGTATCCACAATACCCTCATTTTTATTTTGTCTTGAATAGTGTTAAGCTTGTGGAGTGCTTTAAATTCAATACTTGCCTGGATGTACAATTTAATTCAGTGGTAACTAAATTGTACATCCAGGCAAGTATTCCGTCACCAGTCCTGACATGTGCCATGTAGATAGTGAGTAATCTTTGGGGAGAAGTGAGTTATTTACTGTGGGATACCCAGCCTCTCGCCTTCTCTTGTAGCCACAGTATTTATCATGCTGGTCCAGTTAGGTTTCTGATCAGTGGTGGCACCCAGACTGTTGATGGTGGGGAATTTGGCAATTGGACTCACTGAGTTTTCTACATTTCTATCAGATTAATCTGAAAAATGGGATTAGGCTCGTTTCACGAGCACAGACACTTCAAATTTAATGGTCTTTTTCAGTGCCATAAATGTTATATGTTTCTATGAAAGTCAAGTGGAACTTGTTAGACATTTTCTTTTAAAGACGATTATTGCCTGCCTCTTCTAGCAATAATAATGGTATTTTATTTTAGAAACCTGCTTCCAACTCAAAGACTGAACTGCAGTGTAACTTGCATAATAAAGGTCATATACACAGATTGAGTACTCAAATTGAATTCATTCAAACATGTTACAATCATATTGTGACAGAAATAGATAAACAGATCCAGCAGGTAAACAGAGAAGTGGTGGATAGGACAAGAAAAGAATGTATATTAAATTAAATTCCAAGGGGTAGATGGTGGGTGTAGTGGTAATTTCACTAGACTGCTAACCTAGAACCCAGGACAATGTTTTGCAAACATAAACTCAAATCCCATTCTGGCATCTTTTTAAAAATCTGAAATGGAAAGCTAGCTTAATAATAACCATGTAACTGCTGTTGATTGCTATAAAATAAACAATCTTACTCACTGATAGTAGGAACTATTTATTTCAGAACCCTCTTTCCCTCCCCCATTTCTGAAGAAGGGTCTAGGCCCGAAACGTCAGCTTTCCTGTTCCTCTGATGCTGCCTGGCCTGCTGTGTTCCTCCAGCTCTACAAAAGATTTGTAGGTTATGTGGAACAATCCCTCTTCCGTACCTACACTGGCCCTAAACCCCACTTCTTCCTCCGTTACATTGATGACTGTATCAGCACCGCCTCGTGCTCCCACGAGGAGCTCGAACAGTTCATCCACTTCACCAACACCTTCCACCCCAACCTTAAGTTCACCTGGACCATCTCTAATTCCTCTGTCTCCTTCCTGGACCTCTCTGTCTCCATCTCCGGCAACCACCTAGAAACCGATATTCATTTCAAGCCCACCGACTCCCACAGCTACCTAGAATACACCTCCTCCCACCCACCTTCCTGCAAAAATGCCATCCCCTATTCCCAATTCCTTCGCCTCCGCCGCATCAGCTCCCAGGATGAGGCATTCCACTCCCGTACATCTCAGATGTCCTCGTTTTTCAAGGACCGCAACTTCCCCCCCTCAGTGGTCGAGAACGCCCTCAACCGTGTCTCCCACATTTCCCACAACTCATCCCTCACACCCCCTCCCCGCAATAACAACCAAAACGGAATCCCCCTCGTCCTCATGTACCACCCCACCGACCTCCAGATCCAACGCATCATCCTCTGACACTTCCGCCATCTGCAAAACCCCACCATCAAAGGCATTTTCCCCCCCACCCTTATCTGCTTTCCGGAGGGACCACTCTCTCCGTGACTCCCTTGTCCGCTCCACACTCCCCTCCAGCCCCACCTCACCTGGCACTTTTCCCTGCAACCGCAGGAAGTGCTACACCTGCCCCTACACCTCCCCCCTCACCCCCATCCCAGGCCCCAAGAAGACTTTCCACATCAAGCAGATGTTCACCTGCACATCTGCTAATGTGGTATACTGCATGCGCTGTTCCTGTTGTGGCCTCCTCTACATCGGGGAAACCAAGCGGAGGCTTGGGGACTGCTTTGCAGAACACCTACGCTCGGTTCGCACTAAACAACTGCACCTCCCAATCGCAAACCATTTCAACTCCCCCTCCCATTCCTCAGACGACATGTCCATCCTGGGCCTCCTGCAGTGCCACAATGATGCTACCCGAAAGTTGCAGGAACAGCAACTCATATTCCGCTTGGGAACCCTGCAGCCCAATGGTATCAATGTGGACTTCACAAGCTTCAAAATCTCCCCTCCCCCTACCGCATCCCGAAACCAGCTCAGCTCGTCCCCGCCTCCCTAACCTGTCCTTCCTCCCACCTATCCCCTCCTCCCACCTCAAGCCCCACTCCCATCTCCTACCTACTAACCTCATCCCACCCCCTTGACCTGTCCGTCCTCCCTGGACTGACCTATATCCTCCCTACCTCCCCACCTACACTCACTTTTACTGGCTTCATCCCCGCCTCTTTGACTTGTCTGTCTCCTCTCCACCTATCTTCTCCTCTATCCATCTTCTATCCGCCTCCCCCTCTCTCCCTATTTATTTCAGGACCCCGTTCCCCTCCCCCATTTCTGAAGAAGGGTCTAGACCCGAAACGTCAGCCTTCCTGCTCCTATGATGCTGCTTGGCCTGCTGTGTTCATCCAGCTCTACACCTTGCAATCTTACTCACTAGTGTCTTTCAGTGAAGGAAAGCTATCATCCTTACCTGGCCTAGTCTACATGTGACTCCATTTCCATAGCAAATGTGGTTGACTTTTAACTGTTCTCTGGACGGTTAAGGCTGGGTGCATGCTGTGAATGAACATTATAACAAAATACATGTTATAGCCACTGAAACACATACAGGTTTTATCATTTAAATACTTAACTGAGGAACTACAACATGTAGGGAATAGGAGTATATCGGTGCCTTTCCACCCTATATCACAGGTAGAATTTAGTTGAACTTGTGAGTTATTTTGATTAATCTGACTGTGGTACTAGTAACCACTTCTGAAATTGTCTGAAGGATTGTCTAAATTTTGTGAAAATTTTAACTTTTTTCAAGCTATGTGACCTGAAGGCTGTTGCCATGTGAACTGGCATTGAGTGCGCAACATCAATCTCAGCCTGTGATCCTGTATACTTGCATTGTGGGCCAGGGTGCCACACAGACACAATGTGTTCAACCAAGGGACTAATGTAGCCAGTTTAAGTCAAAAACAGGTTGTGTGTAGGGACTCTCAAAAGGGGGACGTTTGGCATGGTTGACTTGGCAGTGGGGAGATTTTAACTCACTCAAAGCCCATTCACTAACACAGGGTTAAAACTAGGCCTGAGGATCTGAGAGTGGCTATCTGTTGATTTGGTCTTTTACCACCATCTACTTGGCTGTGCTACTTCAAGTCCGTTTGAATATGTATGCCAAGATTTTCACAGCTCTCTCCTTCTTCCAGAGTATAATTTCCAAACCTTATGTCAGGGGCTATGTTTCATCTGTATTGAAGTCCTTTTGAATGGTGTTACTTAAAGTAGCATTTAGCTGTTACAGTTTACCAGATACCATTCACTAAGAACTTTGAGAGTTTCCTGAAGCCCCCTGATTGCATCCCAAGGCCCAGCCTCTGCGATTTTCATACCGCTCGCACATTTTCAACATTTAGGACTGGGAGAGCAAAGAATTATTAAAATGGATACGGAACAGAACTGCCCATAGCTGAGTGCCATGAGACATTCCTGATTTAATTGAATGCATTTGTATAGACAGCAGTGGTATCTGACGCACGAGGCAGAATCTTGTTGAGGTTTTGGGGTCTCACTTTCGACCAACCACTGGGTATTCCCCTGAATTCAAGACCCCAGGATGCAAGGCACATCGATGAGACCTGCTGGGCAACCAGAGCCTGACAGCTTTTGTACTAAATCCTCGGATCACATTTCTTTTGTTGACCAATCTTTAGTTTTGGAAGGTGTTTGGAGGGTGGTCTTTGACAACATCTTACACTCCCCATTCACAGCAACATGGTCTTTCTGGTCATATCACACTCACCACCAAGTATTCAAATAAGAAAAGTGAGGTGTTGTCACCATGCCTAGGTAAGAGGCTGATTCTCACGGCATTTCTTCGGAAAGTGCTTTCACATAGTGATTTTCAAATTCTTGGAAGCAAGTCCATTTAATAGCCCATAACTCAGTTAAAATCCCACAAAAGCCTCAAAATACTTTACCTTTTCTGCTCTTATAAGGTCATTGAACCTCAGGGAATTGGCTGCAGCTTAGTTGGAGGGACCATACTCTGGTCGCTCCCCTCCTGTGTTGCTTCACCTGTCACTTCCTGCAAAGCCTGCCTGGTTTGAGATGCTAGTCTCTTCCATCCTGTGCAAATAACAACTGTCAGATCTCACAGCAGAACTTCCAAGATGTAAAGTAGAGTCCTTAGGAGCAGCCTTCCCGGGTCTCTTTACCATCTCTGTGGCTTCCGAAGACTCAACAAGCAACCTGCAGTTCAGCCATTCCAATGCCTAGTGGTTTCCTTTAACTAGAAACCTTTACTTTCACAGTGGATGCTAAGCCATCCCTCCTGCCCTCTCTGATTGGTTGGTTAAGGATCCAGAGTGCGTTCTACCCTCCTCTTTTCAATTATAAAGATTCCCAGCCCTCTGCTATTCCAACTCCAACCCCAGCCGCCACCACCCCCTTGCCCGTTGCATAGATTAAAGTTCTATCAGTGTCTTCATTTTATTTTGCTTCCATATTGAAACTTTGAATTTATATTTAACTTCTGTTCTTTTTCCTAATATTACTTAAGTTAAAACCTTCGATAAGAATTCATTCAACTGAAGGAACTGAGTAGATTTGCCACCCACAATTTTGTCTGTGCATCTACTTTTGGGCATTACTGCAATAAACCTGACATTAAACAGAAACTGCGAAAGTCCTTTAAAGAAATCGATGGAATGGTAAAAGAAACGTGAACAGCTGCAGTAACCATGGCATACATTTTATATATCAATGAAATGATATTATCAGTGCAGTCCAAATATCAAGTGAATGCATAAATATTAGGCCAGTATATAAACTGTACCCTCATTCCTCTATTTACTCATTTTAGGTTATAATAGAATGATTTATTCACAACAAAATATTTTGATGATTATGGACAGAATTAGTGAACAGATTCAATTCATAACCGGAATTTTTATTTTAATTGCACCGGAACTGGCATTCTGAATTGGAACTATCGTAAGTGATGCCCTTTTACTTGCTTGGAGATGGGAGAAGTAACTGACTTTGTTGTCTGATTTTATAACATACAGGTAGTAGACTTTACATGATGAAATTATGTACAAAAGCATGGAGTACATGATTTTCTGCACATCAGATTTTCAAAGTCCTAGCACAGGGAAGAGAACTGACATTACCACATTAAGTTTGCTTCACGACGGCGAAAGCTGAGGGAGAAGTCCTATGTAATTCAGTTAAAGATCCACTGCCATTTTCCTATATTGCTTAAGGTCTCCTGTAACATTGAGGAAAGTGATCTTTTGCAGTTATCTGAAGTTTTGATATGTTTCATTGATTAGCCAGAGAAGTTGTCAAAAGCAATAAAGAAAATGATACAGTTCACCGACTGTATTTCCCCAGGGTCTTGGCAAAGAAGTTAGAATAAGAGCTGACACAACTGAGCACTTGACTACTGACAAATGAGCAGAAGTCCAAAAAGTTGGTTATCCTCATGCAACAAAATTTGAGAGTGAGTGTAGTCTCATGATAAAAATAACATTTGTCGGCTGCCCCTCGATTTGAGGAAGATGTCTAGTTAGATTCACGAGTTTTTGCCGTGAGTTTTCATGTGACCAAACCATTCTCTATTCTCATCCCACAGATCATTAGGCACATGTACAGGATGTGCTAAGAGGCCATGTAATATCAAGTAAAGGTCCTGCACCCTAATCTTCTCTGCTGCTACTCTGCCTCATTAATACATTCTGGCTAAGAGCATGGTGAGACTTGATGGACAAGTTGTCATTATGCTCAATGATTGGTAGCAAGCTCCTCCATTATTGCAAATACTACTGCACTTCAAGGAGAGCTTCAGAAAGCATCTTTGGAGCATTTTCTTTGTAGTGCACTGGAAATTTAACCATTTGAGAGTTAAGACCACAGAACTAGTAGGGGAAAGACACTTCACCTTTCATCTATCAATGTTGATTTTGCAGGAGTTTAGCCTGAACATTTGAGGTAGCTTCTCATAGACCATTTCAGAAGGTCCTTTAGAAGGCCTCAAGTCACATTGTGTCTCTGAAAGGATTTTCTCAGACACAAGAGGTAGGTGGCTGAGGAGAGTGTAAGTTAGAGGTTTCAATACTATGATCAAGAAGGCAATACCTCAATATTTTCCATAGCAGGATTTATCTCCCTTCTTGAAGAAAGTTTTAATTGTTGCATTTCTGAATTTGGAGAGAGATCTTTTTCCACTAAAATCCTGAGGATAAAATCTTGAACCAAAGATCACCAGCTTTGTAAACCTCAGCCACAGTTACATGGGGGCCACCTACATTGTTGTTTCTCATCCAGTTAGTTGTTTGTTGCACCTCTCTCATGACCTACACTTGCATTCTATCACAGAGTACTGGGGGATAGCTTGGAGAGTATCAGCTGTCTTGTGAACCCACGGATCCACGGCTTTTCAAAACATCTTTTCTAACATTAACAGATGGAATTTGAAGCTTTAGGGAAAAAAAAGACAGTTCTTTGAATGAAGTAGATTTTGTTCATTTGATCTTGGTGTGTAGGTAGTCCTGGTGCTTCAAAAAGGATTGCATGTCATGAATTCAGCTTATTGCTGGATCCCTTAGTCTTTCTCTTATCACTAATGGCAGGGACTGTTCCCTCCGGGACACCCCGGTCCACTCTTCTTTCACTCCCAACAACCCCCTCCCCCGCCACAGCCTCACAGCACCTTCTGCTGCAACTGCAGAAGATGTAACATCTGTCTGTTTACTTCCTCCCTCCTCAGTATGCATGGGCCTAAATACACTTTCCAAGTGAAGCAGCACTTTACCTGCACTTCACTCAATCTACTTGCTGCTCCAATGTGGTCTCCTGTACATTGGGAAAATAAAGCAGAGACTGGATGACCACTTCGCAGAACACTTGTGTTCTGTTTGCAAAACAGATCCTGAGCCTGCAGTTGCCTGCCACTTTAACACACCACCCTGCTCCCTGGCCAACATCTCTGTCTCAGGCTTGCTGCAGTGCTCCAGCGAAGCTCAGCACAAGCTGGAGGAACAGCATCTCATTTTCCACCTGGGGACCCTGTAATTTTCCACACTCTATATCGAATTCAATAACTTTAGGGCCTGAGCTTTCCCATGTCCTTGCCCCTACACCCACACACCAGGCCTTGTTATCACATAGTCTTCTGTTACACACTACCCATTTTTAGTCACAGGAATTCCCCATTAACAGCTATTCACCCTCCTAGCCAGATTTATCTCCTTTATCTACCTAATTGCTCTTCTGTCTCTTTGGGCTCTATCCCCACCTATTGTTTACTTCTTACCCCCACCCCCACCCTATCTTCTGCATATATACTGACATACTGAACATCAGTTCTGAGGAAGGGTCACTTGACCTGAACTGTTAACTCTGATTTTTCTTCACAGATGCTGCTAGACCTGCTGAGCTTTTCCAGCAGTTTCTATTTATTTCTCTTATCACTACATGTCCTTTACCATTCATATTTGTCTTTTGGCATCAGGTATGTCTTCATTGTTGACATCTAACCAGTCCTGGTGTTGATGATGCTCAAATCCATCGGTTTGGATGCAGAAGTCTGGCAATATTGACTTTGTGATCCTACTGTTTTGGACTGGAGTTGGATGTGTATGAAGATTTTCCAGATTGGTCATGAACTGCACTTAGAATTCTTCTTTATCTCAGGGCTACTTTAAGGCTTAGACGTTGTTCTTTTCCCTTTTGGAATTTAATGCCTTGTGATGCCTTGGTGCTAGGTCAATGTTCATGATCAATTGAATAAGTTGCCGATCTGTCCAGCAGGTAGCAGCTCCTCCCATAGATCTGGTGATACAGACATTACTTAGATCTTTGAGCAATGAGCCACTGCTTTGATACAAGATGCACTCATGAGGTTTTGTATTTATCCCCTGTTGGTAGAGGGTATTTGTTGTCATCAGACCATGCTGAGCACTTGTTGTCTGCAGGAGGAGACCACTTGCATTGGTTTATTGACTTTGCCTCCTTTTTTCCACAAGGGTTCATCTCCAAATATTGGAGCCAAGGCCATCCATGGCATTAAAATCCCAAAGAATGATAATCTTGTTTTCTTCTGGGATGGCAGTAAGGATTTCATCTACGTCAGAATAGAATCAATCATTGGAGCATAAGCACCGATGAAGACAAAGTGTGAAGTGAAAGTCTCCATAGTCTATTCACTCAGAGAGAAATAACTGGTGTGAGTTTAACCTGAGGGTTACTGTGAATCAGGTGAGAAGTGAGATTGAGAAGGCAGGGCCTTTATGGGAACCGAACCTGCACTATTGGCTTCACTGCATTGCAAAACAGGTTATTATCACCTACTATACCACACCATCCCCTCAACCTCAGCTGATGAATCAGTACTCCTATCTGTTAGACACTAAATGGAGAAAGCACTGAGGATGGCAAGTGTGAGATCGCATTCAAAGAACCAGACGACCAGGATCAGTGAGTGACGAAAATAGCGTCTTTATTGTACATTCACAGCAGCACGATGTAAGGTGAAATAGAATCCCAAAATCATAGCTCAAAAGCAGCCTTTTTTATACAAAATTTAAGCATACATTAACATTCTAACACTTGAGTGTTAAGCAGTAGATATTGTACAAAAGCCGTTTTGCAGGAAATCGGAGATGGTTTAAACATTTGCTAAATGTTAGCGGTTATTGTTGAGGGTTAATGGTTATTTTAATGAGATTAGAGTGTCTGTCTGGCTTGTCCTTTCAAAAGGTGTTAATCTTGTTATTTTCAAGGTTAGGATTTTAAAGTTGGAAAAATGTATTTTTTTTAAAATAAAAGTCTGGGTTCCTATCTGTTTTGGTTGTCTGTGGTTTTTATTTACTATTGCTTGTTCAGTTAGTTTCATGGTTGCGTCCATCTGTGGTTTCTATTTGCTATCATTCATTCATTCATTCACTCAGTTTCACAGTCACATCTTTTGTAGTAGTGCTGTCAGTTTCATTCATTCATTCAAGGTTGCACAGCTCTGGAAATAGCACTGTTAGTTTTATTAGTAGGTTAAAGGTTGCTTACATACACTGCATAATGTTTGTTAGTTTTATTAGTGGGGTAAAGTCTTCTTATATACATATTGAATTAAAACTTGGGACAAATACCTTGTTGCATCATATACAGGATAAGTCTACAGGGAAGTAACATTTTACTTTAAAAGAAGAGAGCTAATCTAATTATCATCTTTGACTGATACTTGGAGCCACTCTGGCTGGAGAGGGGTTTAGATGAAGGGTTTAGTAATAGCACCTATTCACGGTTGGATTTCAATATCAAACAACACTATTTTTGGTTTGGGGGTGGAAAAAGGTTCCATCCTGTAGTGTCTGTGCAGTTTTGTTAGCCGTCACGCCAGTTTGCACCTTGGAATGGAATGTCGGTCTTGTTAAATGGGGTTGTTTACATAGCACGTTATGGATGACTGCATTTTCAAGTGGAATGTAACCGCAACTTCAAGTGGTTGTAATCTGATACGGTAGCGAGCTCCTGAGTTAGTTTGAATGGGAGGGTTGCTGGTACATGGAAATCTGCAGTTAGTATTATAACCACAAATTAATGGATTAATGGACATGATTTATGAAGTTATATTAAAGATTGTTAATGGACATGAATTCTGATGTATCACAAGGGAACAGAATGTACACTGGGTGGGGCTTCAATGTCTATCACAAGGAGCGGCCTCAATGACACCATTACTGACTCAGCTGGCAGAGTCCTAAAGGACCTTACAGCCAGACTGGGTTTACAGCAGATGGTGAAGAAACCAACTTGAGTGAAGAACATAATTGACTTCATCCCCATCAATCTGCCTGTCACAGAAACATCTGTCTATGACAGTATCACTGGAGCGATCACCACACAATCTTTATCGAGTCGAAATCCCCACCCTCACATTAAGAATGTCCGACATCGTGTTAAATGAGATAAAATTCAAACAGACCTAGCAGCTCAACACTGGGCATTCACAAGGCACTGTGGGCTATCAAGAGCAACAGAAGTTTGTTCAACCAGAATTTGTAATGTCATGGCCCAGCATATCCCCAATGTACCATATGAACTTATGAATTAGGAGCAAAGGGAGGCGACTTAGCCCCTGTTCTTTTCAATAAGATATTATTACCCCTGTTAACCTCTGCTTAAAAATATCCAAAAGATTCTGCTTCTACTAAGAACAGCACCAGGCATACATAAATATGAGATGACAGCCTGGCGAAGTTAAACACAGGACTACTTGTGTAACAAACAGCAGAAACAGCCAATGAAAGACAAAGAGTAAAGAGATTTCATAGCCAACAAATCAGATCTAAGCTCTACAGTCCCGCCACAGTCCCATCAGGAATCATGGAGGAGGAATCTCCATAAACATCCTCATCAACAATGCTGGGGAGCCCAGAACATCAATGTAAAAGGTGAGGCTGAAGAATTTGCAAGTATCTTCAGCAAGAAGTGCTGACTGGACACCCCATCTTGACCTCATGACATCTGAGGTCATGAGGTCCCTTGCATCACAAATAGCAAGCTTCAGCCAATTCGATTGCTCCAAGTAATATCAAGAAACAGCTGAAGATACTTGATGCTGTGAAGGCTACAGGCTCTGACAACATTTTGACAAAGCTACTGAAGATGTGTGCTGCAAAACTAGTTGCACCCCTAACCAATATAGTTACAGCACCGGCATCCATTCAACAATGTAAAAAATTGCCAGGTTAGCTTTGCCCACAAATAACAGAAGAAATCTGACCTGGCCTGTTAGTCGACTCTCGCTCATCAGTAAATAATGGCAGGTATTGTTGACAGTGCTATAAAGCAGCACTTATTCAACAACAGTCTGCTCATTGAAGCTCAGTTTGGGTTTTGCCAGACCCACTCAGCTCCTGACATGCTCACAGCCTTGCTCCAAGAGCTAAACTCAAGAGAGGAAGTGAGGGTGTCATTCCTCAATATCAAGGCAGCACTTGACCACTCAAGAGTTCTAGCAAAACTGGAGTTGATGTGAATCGAGAAAGATTCTCCGCTGGCTGGAGTTATATCTGGCACAAAAGAAGGTAGCTGTGTTTATTGGACATCAATCATCTCAGCTCCATGACATTTCTGCAGGAGTTCCACTGGGTAGTGTCCTAGACCCAACCATCTTATGTTGTGAGAAAGATATCGTAATGTGAATCAACAAGGAGCAGAAGTCAACATTATGAACAGCTGGCGGACACTGCGCAACCATCTACTTTTTAACTTGCAGTTGACTGAGGTCTGAGTTAAAGAGGGTAATTGAGCAATTCGCCTATGGAACTACTTGTTCAATTTCAAGACATGTACCTTTAAATTTCAGGGTATGCTGCCCATAATGGGCCAGAAAGTTGCTCATGTCGAGACACCACACAAGTTATCCCTTGATTGCTGTGTGCATTAAAATATAATGGCTTGCTGTCTGCCTACAGGGAATTGAAATGCAGCTGAATTTGCTTGTTCATCTACATCAGCCTTGGCTGCAAAGCTTAGGTTATCCCCACTGAAGCCATTTTTGGAAGCCTGTACACAATTCAATGGCATTCAGGTAATGAACTGTCGAGTCATTGGGAATTCTGTCTCTTTAAGAACAGAATCATAGTTTATGTCATGGAAAGAAGCCATTTGGTCCATCATGACTGTACCAGCCAAAAAGATGCTACCTAGCCTCATCCCACTTTCCAGCATTTGGCCCCTATCTTCTGAAGATGTGCCCTCGACCACTAGTCACTCGATAAGCCAGGACAAAGCAAAGACAAAGGAAGGTTGGTGACGGTGACTTTCTCAGACAATCCTCATTTTGAGGCAACACTAATCACAAGGAGCTAAAATGGTCATCTGGGAAAATACTACAGAGTTGAGAGTTTCTGCCTTTCCTCTCTTTCCAGTCGATGAGTTCCAGATCCCTAATCACTCTGAGTGAAAAAACATTTTCTCAATTTGCACTGCAATCTTTTTATTAATCACTTTAGTTACTGATCTGTCTGCTAAGGTAAAAAGGACCTTCCCATCTACTTTACTTGGGTGCCTCACAAATTTGTACTCCTCGATCAAATCTGCCCTCACCCTCCTCTGTTGCAAGTATTTCAGCATGTTTCTAATGCTGGTAACATCCTGGTAAATCTTCTGTATACCCTCTCTAGTGCAGTCAATTACGTCCTTTATGTAATCACATGACCAAATCCATCTAATTCCTCCAATAACTGCCATCTATTCAGAGCACATCTCTCACAGCAGCGCCACCAGGAGAGGTGGACCCTGCTGGAATTGCAGCCCAGCCTGGCCAGTGAAGATGCAGGAGGCCGAGGAATTCATGTGAGGTGTTGTGAAAGTTACAGGGACATTAGTGTCAGGAAGGTTCTGCCAAGAGGTTGGAGATGCTATGTGGAGCAGATGACCTTTCAGCTGGGCAGCCCTTGCATCAGGACAACCTTCCCTGGAGCACAGAAAACCCCCAACCCTGATCCCACTTTTATATTGCAGTCTCCCAATGTGGTGTAGATCCCACTGTGGTGCTGGTAGAATACCAGTGGTTGCAAACTGAGGCCCTCAGTTTTGTCAATAAGATCATCCTCATTAATCAGAATGATTTGATCTTCCCTCCTGATCGCTGTCTTCCAAAGGCAGCATTAAATTCAACACAACCTATGTGCAGCACCAACTGAAGTGGTATTATATGAATAAATGTTCCCAAATTTTTTCAAAGCACAATCAATCAACTGTGTTTATGTTTGAGGATGATCATGGAGATACTGGCTTCCTAGCCCTTCCTGCCCTCTGTATCGTAGGATGACAGTATGATGTTTGATGATGACAGTCTTATAGTAGCTAAAGACAGAAAAGTGCAGCTAATGCTGAATAGAAACCACTCAGGTTTCTTTTGTAATAATTCTCTAACAAATCTTTAAAAGGCTTTTTGAGAGATTTGTAGCAATACAAATACGACCTGTGAAGGACTGTAAAAAGCGTTGTAAAATCGTACTTGTGGTGATAAAGTAATGCTGTCAATGCTATGTGGTCTCTGAGAAAATTAGTTGTCAAGCTCTCTATTAGCCCTTCATGAACAAAAGCTGCAAATTGCAGTGCTGAAATATCTCATATAAGAAATATTCAAAATTCTGTCATTTATCACTTTTTCAAAGTAGAGTAGGGTAATTTAAGCTTTCGGTGACATTGTAAAATTAGAAAGTTCATGGAAAGAAATTCAGAAAAGGTATATAATATGGGCTTGCATCTATAACACATCTTTTTACATTATCAAAATCAAAATTGAAGTTTTGAAAGATAGCAATTTGAATGGAAATCCCTCCTCAGTGTTTGGCTTATTCACTATCCGCTTTCCTTGTAGTTTCTTTCATGGTACATTTTCTTAGTTGTAATTTATTAATGAAAGTAATTGACATAGTAATTGGCATATTTTTGATAAGGATTTTTAACAAGGAATAAACTCTGTAAAATACATTTATACAGTGGAAACAAAACCGAAACAGTAAAACTATAGAGCAAATCAGTATCTGTGAACAGTAAATTTCTCATCTCAAATGAAAGCTAAAAAATAGGCAGGCATTTGAATAGGGTGGAAAAAGAAAGGAGGAGAAATAAAAGGTTTGTTGAATTAGTTTGAAAGGTCTTTGAACTACCACAGTTTCTTCCTTTCCACAGTAGCAGCCAAAGCAGCATTTTATGTTTTTATATCAGAGATATTGTATGCACAGAATAAAGAACCTGACTGTAACCTTGTAGCTCTGTTTCATGTATTCCCTATTCTTGTGGGTAATTTGACCTGACCTGATGTTGAATGTGGTGAGTGGCGAGTTATTAAGTGGCAACGTCATTATAAAAGAGCAGTCTATTACTAGCATATTTATGGGATAGAAATTAAAGTAAGGTAAGAACATGAAACAATTTCCCCCAGACTTAGACAGAGTAAATGAGCTTTTCAGGAGCATGGCTGGTGAGTTAAGCAGGTGAACTGGTTCAGTCTAGTTCTTGCACTCTGCCCGCAAGGGGTATAAATACAGAGATAATACAGAAATCTCTGAGCAGCTTCCAAGTGGAGTGCAGATTTTGTAGGGTGAGCTTAGAGAATAGTGAGATAGCAAGAACTGCAGATGCTGGAGTCAAAGTCAATAAAGTGTGGAGCTGGAGGAACACAGCAGGTCAGGCTGTGTCCCGATGAAAGGTCCTGGCCAAAAACCTCGACTCTCCTGCCCCTCTGATGCTGCCTGACATGCTGTATTTCTCCAGCTCCACCCTATATTGGCTTAGAGAATAGTGAGTTTGGTGAATTGGAGAGAAGATGCATTTATTCCCCTATTTTATTGACCTTCTTCACCATCCAGTACTTGGGTCCTGCTATGGTGCTGTGGAAAGAGCTATTGCGGAGTAATCTTGTATTTTACTTGTAATAAGTAGTTGGAACATTTAATATATGGCAGATCTGCTCAACAGAGTAAAATATATGGTTCATCAAAAATGGCATATCATGGATGCGTCAAGTGTCCAAGATAAGCACATGAAGTGCACTATCTGCACAAGCTTGTGCCCTGGGTTTCAAAACTGGAACTGCCCTGGACTCACTGTTGTGCATCTGTGAGGCAGAAAACAATAGCACACTTAGGGAGGTGCTGTCACCATTGTATAGAGGTGTGCAGGCAACTAAGAAATAGGTTACTACCAGGCAGCTCGAGAACCAGCAGCTAGCATATGAGTCCACTGGGATGATTTCACTCTCAAGTTGGTTTTCTGCTTTGAATATGAGTGTAATGGAGTGCAGTCAGAGCCAAGCCAGTGGCACTATGACTGGCTCAGCTGTACAAGACAAAAGGCAGAAGAGTACTATTGAAGGGGGCTTATGTTAGCTTGGAGAACAAATTGGCATTTCTGTGACCAGAATCATGACCCTGGGATGGTGTGTTACCTCTTTGGTGCTAGAGTCAAGCATGTCACAGTATGGCTGTGGGAGATTCACAACCAGAGATCATGGTCCGTACCACTTCCAATGACATAGGTAGGAAGGGGGTTGAGGTCTTGAAAGCAAACCTTCAAAATGCTAGGAAGGAGATTGAAAAGCAGAATTCGAAAGCAGTAATCTCAGGATTACTCCCAGTCCCACATGCTGGTAACCACAGAAACAGGAGAATTGAGCAAACAAGGATGTAGCTGGAAAACTGGTGTAGAAGAAGGAGTGAGATAACAAGCTGTAGAGCTGGATGAACACAGCAGGCCAAGCAGCATTAGAGGAGCAGGAAGGCTGACGTTTCGGGCCTAGACCCTTCTTCAGAAAGGCCTGCTGTGTTCATCCAGCTCTACACCTTGTCATCTCAGATTCTCTAGCATCTGCAGTTCCTACTATCTCTAGAAGAAAGAGTGTCTGGTTAAGGCATTAGGAAATATTCTGGGACAGGTATAAGATGAACAGGTTACATCTTGGCAAACATTATCGTAGGATGGTCCGTTAGTAGCCTTAGAGGGTTTAAATCATGTTGGCGGGGGATGGACATTTAAGAGTGAGTTCAGATTCAAGAGAAGTAAAGTAGGTTAAAAAGAGAGTATTAAGAAAAAATAGAACACAGACAACACAATGGAAACCATAAATAAAATCAAACTGGAGGACAATGTTAAAAAGCCTGAATTAAAGGCATTCTAGAGATTCTACCCTCAGGCGACTGTCTGTGTGGAGTTTGCACATTGTCCCCATGTCTGTGTGGGTTTCGTCCAGATTCTCTGGTTTCCTCCCACAGTCGAAAGATGTGCAGGTTAGGTAGATTGGTCATGCTAAAGTGCCAGTAGTGTTCAGGGATGTGTAGGCTAGGTGGATTAGCCATGGAAAATGCAGGGTTACAGGGATAGGGTTGGGGGGCATGGGCCTAGGTGGGATGCTGTTCGGAGGGTTGGTACGGACTGGGCGGAACGAATGGCCTGCTTCCACACTGTAGTGATTCTATGATACTATGGACATTCTTGGGAGGGATAGACAAAAAGGAAAAGGAGATGTGGTAACACTTTTGAGAAAGGATAGCATCAATAAAGGAGGATTTTCAATTCAAGGATTAAGATGTGGAATCAGTTTGAATGAAACTAAGAAATAACAAGTGGAGGTAAACATTGGTTGGAGTTGTTAATGGAATATCAGGGGGAGATGGTGGCATAATGGGAATATCACTGGTCTGGCAATCAATAAGCATTGCCTGATATTCTGGGGACATGGATTTCAATTCCACCATGGCAAATGGTGAAATCTGAATTTGTTAAAGAGTTTGCCGAATGGTGATCATGTAACCATTGTCAATTGTTGTTAAAACCTATCTAGTTCATTAATGTCCTTCAGGGAAGGAAATCTGCCATCCTTACCTGGTCTGGCCTACATGTGACTTCAGACCTACAGCAATGTCATTGACTCTTAACTGCCTCTGGACAAGTAGAGATGGGCACTAAATACTGGCCTAGCCAGTGGTGTACACATTCCGTAAACAAATAAAACAAATATAGTACTGGTGTTGGCATGGTGTAAATCAGGAAATTAGGGATGCATGTAATATAGGTAATGTAATAATAATGGACAACTTCAACTTACATGTAGACTGAATTGAGCAAGTCAGCACAATTGCTTTGTTTGAGATTTGTTTCTAGAACAGTATCCTGAAGACCCATCTAGGAATTGGTGCTATTTTCACTTTGATCTTATGAATTAAGAAGAGAAATTAATACCATGCTATAAAGGAGACTTGGGGGAATAATGACCATAAAAAAATTTAATTTTACATTAGTACACCAGACATTCTGAAACTAGGGCCTTAAACCTGAGCAAGGGAAACTGTGAGGATGTGAGGGGCAAGTTGCCTTTAATGGAGTAGGAAAATATCCAAAAGGTTTGACAGTTGATAGGCAATGGTTAGTATTTCAAGAAATACAAGCTCTACAAGAGATATTCATGTCGTAAGGCACAAACACCCAAACAGAAATGTTACTCAATTACAATTAACAAAAGTAGTTAAAGATTACATTAGATCAGAGGAGGTAGCTTAAAAGAATGCCAGAAATAGTGGTAAGTCTGAGGATTGAGAGCAATTTAGTGCGCAGCAAAGGAGGGCCAAGAAACTGATGAAGAAAGGGTAAATAGATATGAATGCAAGCTAATGAGGAACATAAAGGTAGAGTCGAATAACTTATTGATATGTGAAAAGAGAAAGATTAGCACGGATAAATGTGGGCCCATTACAAGTCGGAACAGGAGAATTTATTCTGGAGAACAGAGACACGGTGGAGAGCTAAAGTCACTTTGCAGTTGTCTGCATGAAAGAAGATGCAGAAAACCTTCCTGAAATGCGAGACAACGAAGAGATTTGTGTAGTTATGCACTAAAAGAAACTAGAATTAGTAAAGAGTACATTAGTACATGAAAAATTTGCTCGATTGAGGGTTGATAAATCTCCTAAATGAGATCAGCGTCATCCCAGAGTGTTGAAGGAAGTAGCAATTGAGCAAGTGGATGCATTGGTGGTTGTTTCTCTGGAGATGTTCCTGCTGACTGGAGGACAGCAAATGTAACCTTACCTTTTAAGAAGCGAGGGAGAGTGAAGAAGTACAGAGCTGTTAGTTTGAGATTTGGCAAAATTGGGCAAAGTCAAATGGATTGAAGAAAGGGAAATAACGTTTGAAAAAAAAAACTTGTTGGAGGATGTTACTTGTATTGTAGAGAAAGGAGAACCAGCAGATGTGGTGAAGTTGGATTTTCGGAAGGCTTTTGAGAAGGTCCTACGTAGGAGGTTAGTAAATAAAATGAGAGTGCATGGATATGGATTGAGAATTGCTCAATAAGAAAAAGTAAATAGGCAGAATAAACAGCTAATTCTCAGCATGACGGGCTATTGCTAGTGAGGACCGACAAGGATCAGTGCTCGGTATACAAATGTTTACAATCTGTATACAGGATTTGGGTGTGAGGACAAATTGTAAAACTTTCCAATTTGCTGATGACACCAAATTGGATGAGAACTTAAGTTGTGA
The DNA here is from genome assembly GCF_021869965.1 of Rhincodon typus. Lineage (NCBI taxonomy): Eukaryota > Metazoa > Chordata > Chondrichthyes > Orectolobiformes > Rhincodontidae > Rhincodon > Rhincodon typus. Next base: position 81,027,269 of record NC_063335.1, on the reverse strand, counting down.
TAGGGTGCAAGGAGGATCTAAGAGAACTTGGACAGGCTAACCAAATAGGGAACATGGCGGGTGGAATTATAATGTAAATAAATAGGACCTTATTATTTGGTTGAAAGAAACTGAAAGGCAGAATAGTTCTTAAATGGCGAGAGATTGGGAAATGAGAATGTGTACAAAAGGATCTGGGTATCTTTAAGCATGAGTCACTAAATGCTAACATGCAGGTGCAGCATGCAATTAGGCATCTGGTATTTCAAGGGGATGTGAGTACAGAAGCAAAGATGTCTCGAGACAATTGTACCTCACTTGAAGTATTATGTACAGTTTTAGTCACTTTATTTATCGAAGGATGTAGCTACTGTTGAGGGAATGCACCAGAGCCTCACCAAGTGAATTCCTGGGATGATAAGGTTGTCTTATGAGAGAGATATAATTTTGAAGAATTAGAGGTAATCTCATTAAAATTTGCAAAATTCATACAGGGAACTACTGAGTAGATATAGATAGGATATTTTCCCTGACTGGTGACTTGAAAACCAAGAAATACGATCTCAGCCTAAGAGGTAGGCCATTACAGACTGAGATGAGAAGGAATTCCTTCACTCAAAAGATAGTGAACCTTCAACCATTTCGTAGGTTCAAGGCAGAAATCTATAGGTTTCTGGAAACGAATGATACGAAAGGATTTGAGGATAGTGTGTGGGAAAACCGCATTGAGGAGATGATCAATCATGATCTAGAATGTCACTCAAATCGGCAAAATGGCCAATGCCTACTTATATCTTCATATTTGATATTAGATCTGAAAAGTGCAATGTGACATTGATTTCAATATTCTACTAATGTGACACACAGCTTATGGGTAGAGATAAGAAGTTTTACTCTAGCTTTCAGACTTAATGTGTGCAGAATTATGCCTGACCAATGTAGTTGCGCTGATTGCTATCACGCAACAAATCCTTTTACTGTGTAAGAAGAGTGCCTCTTCTGTAGATACTATAAAGTGGTTCATTGTCCACCACTTGATAGACCTAAGACAAAGTAGGATTAATGGCAGCAAACTACCTCAGTCAGTCCCTACACAGTCAGATGTTACACAACACTAAGTTATAGACTGACAGATTTATTTGAAATTACAAGCTTTCGGAGAGTTGCTCCCTCATCAGGTCACTTCATCTCCGAAAACTTGTGTGATTTCAAATAAACCCATTGGACTATACCCTGATGTCATGTGACTTCTGACTTTGTCCACCTCAGTCCAATACCAGCACCTCCACATTATAGCTACAATCCCTACACAGTAGAGTTGTCCAATGCCACAAGTGTATTAGGAATAGCCACCCAGAAAAATACCTCACCTGCCCCAGCAGCAAGCTGGTGAGATTAGCTAAGCCACCCGTTTACCATCATCCACAATTGGTGCCATGTGTAAATGTACACAAATGTAAACAGTAGACGCAAATGCTGCAGAACAACAAATATAACCAGTGTGCTCTCCCATTGCAGGACCATTGGTTTTGGCGTGTTCGAAACAATAAAGTTCTGGATGGTTACCCCATGCAGATTGCTTATTTCTGGAGGGGTTTGCCTTCAAACATTGATGCAGTCTATGAACGGCCTGATGGGAAATTTGTGTTTTTTAAAGGTGAGTGTGAAATTTTGTCACAGAGCAAAAAAGTAATTTTTGTTTCAGATTTCAAGCATCCTCAGTGATTTTGTTTTATGCAAAAAGAAATTGTGCTGTCAACAATGAACAGAAACTGTTCCTTTTTAAACATTGTATGCTCTAGAAAGATATTTATTTAGTAACCATTTGCTATTTAATTTCATGTTAACCCATTTTTAAAAAATTGTGTTAATGAAAATTAAATTTTAAAGGCTAAACATATTTAAGAAATGAATTTATGCTAAGTTTAGTCTTATATTGCACAAGATATTAATTTCCAGGTGTATGATGTAAAGCACTTAATTTATTAATCAAATCATTTGTCACTTATTAATCAAATCTGACTGCGGTCAAAGACCGAAGAAATTGTCATTTATCAGACAATTGATTATTTGGTTTGACCCTGTTGTCACTTACAAAACTTATAGTATTACAATTCAGAACTGAACCTTATGTAAAACTGATATATTGAATTATTCTCTTGAGTAGAGCAAGCTACAATCAAGAAAAGTAATTTTTTTTTCAATTGCCTCAGTGCTTTGATGCATGACATAAAATGATATTGTGACTCACACCAGTTCAGAAAGACATTAAAATAAGATCTGTTGTCTGAGGTTTATGTATAGGATTTCAAGAGGCTGTTCAAAGAAGATGCTGATATTCGATCATTTTTGTTGCCAAATCTTATTTGTACTAACTCTGCAAACTGGAAGCATGAATCCTGTTCCAATCTGTCAGCAGGCAATCTACAAAGGCAGCCAAAAATGAAGGACCTATGATGCCCCCTTTAAAATCTGGGAAACAAAGCAACAGAAATGAAAGAAATCACCACTTTGAGGAGCATGCAAAACTTTTGCAGTGAACGTAGTAGCAAGGATATTAATGGCCAGATTTATGCCATCAAGGCAGGAAGCTCAAGTCAGGAAATTTTTATCTCCTTGGAAATGACTCCCATATGCATGATTTTCACTGTGGGTTTGGGAGTGTGGGGCATGGGTGTGACTATTCAGAGGTGGCCCCAGAAGAAGTCAAGTGCTGAGCTAAGCAGTTTTGGAAGTCTGCCTTTGTTCTCTGAGATTTCACTTGTGTACAAGCCACTAGCCTCACCTGTTAACGTTCCTCCCCACCCCCTGCACATGACACCTCATACTCCATGCCAAGTCCATGCCTCTCACCCTATCCCTATGTCATCAATACCTCATTAAGCCATTCATTCAGTATCCACTTTGGGTAGACTTCAGACCCATATAGAAATGGAAGCAAATTAAACTTCAGACAAGTTTTACAAGCTGTCACTCATGTACACCTAACCCATTTAAAGATTTTATATCCCCTCAAGTGCTGGATAATTTGTGACGAGTCACATTGTCAAATAAATTAGAATAGTCAGTTGAGCCCGCAGTGTGATGCATTGTGCGCTTCTATGGCAATGCCTCCAGCAGGCAGGGTCCACTTGTCAACCAATCAGCACTTTCTCCTAACTCATAAATGTTGGTTTTCTCCATGAATTTGTGTTCTTGCAAAATGGCCTGGTGAGTGCAAAATGAAAATCTTCAAAACCAAAATCTCTTTTTTGTCACTGTTCAAGTTCACTGCTACCAAATGACTGCTTTTACCTTCAAATCAAACTAGTGACTTGGGTTAAAAATGCATGGCTACCTGTATCTGACTTTTGTTGACTATAGCTGATGATCCCATTAATGATGACTCCAATTTGCTATACCCTGGTATGCAGAGATGAAAATAGCATTGATGGAGCTGGAGAGATACAAAGTGTTTGTGACACATCAGTCGACCCTGGTTAACTGATATTTCAGTGTTACCTGGTTCTGGCAGGAGCTCCCGTCACCTAGATTAAAATCTACACAAAATGTGCATGTGCTTTAGAGACATCCACCACAATTTTCAATCTGTCACAAACACAGATTCAGCACCTAATCTTGAATGGAGGAAAGTCTCTTGATACTAGCAGACCAATGAGAAAGCTCTGCAGCAGTTGGTGGCTGGCCACCTGGCAGCTGAGGTGGGAGTTGCTGCTATGAGGATGCAGACATTCTGGGACAAGGACAGGGGGATGCAATAAGATCCTTATTCAAAATGCCAGAGCTGCCTGACCCTCATCCTGGAGGGAGCAAGCTGTGTCCCAACATCAATTATGGAGCAAGTGAAGGAGTCACTCATTTGATGCCATGTACCAAGCCTCCTCTTCTACCCATACAACCCCTCCCCGCAGAACACGGCAAAAATTCTCTAGTCCTGCACTCAACTGTTGAACACAGTCCACTGTGGTCTGCCTTCATTACCAACCAGAAATGCCAATTGGTTCGGAAATGGAGCCTTAACAGGCCACATGTAATTATACTAAATTGGCTGCCTGTTGCTTGCCAGCAGACAGTTGATCCAGCCCTGAGCTGATCTCAGCATCAGGATCGGGTGGAGAACTGGCACAGTCCTAAGTGGTCTGGTACCTGCCTTTGATCTGGACCTCAAACCCTTCTAACGCTCTAGCCTCAGATTCCTGGCTCTTCAACTATTGAAACAATTTTGATCCCTCGGTGTGAATAGGGTGGTTGTGACTTGACAATCCTTTCTATTGTTTTGGCTAACACATGAAGATTGTCCATTTAAAGTGTCGGTTGCTAATGGCAGTAGATTCACATCCCAGCAACCTTTAAGGAAAGAAGGTCAGAAAGTTGAGATAAATGAAGAGAATGAGTCATGGGTGCTCCTGTGTTTTCTGCTTCTCCCTACCATGGATTGCAGTTGTATTATCATATTTTAGAATACAACATAGTATTGTATTGTGTGTTCCTGGTGCAAAGGTTGACATGCTAAACATTCAAAACTTAGATTCTCCAGTTCTGATGAAGAGCCATTGGACTCTAAACACTAACTCCACTTTCTTCCCATAGATGCTGCCAGACCTGCTGAGTTTCTCCAGCAATTTCTGTTTTTGTTTCAGATTCTCCAATATCTAGTTATTTGAAAAACAGCACATCCAGCTTGGAACATGAGTTCTGTGAATTACCCTAAAAAGTGCAAATATAGTCAAAAATGTTTTCAATTTCAACCTAATGCACCTGATTAATAGTGATGTGTTTTTGATTCAGACTCCCATTTTATGTCCAAGTGATTTTTCCCAAGTTTTGCGGGTCAGGTGGATTAGCCATGCTAAATTGCCCGTAGTTTCGAGGGTGGGAAATGGGATGGAGGGGTGGGATGCTCTTCGGTGTGTCAGTGTGGACTCGCTGGGCTGAATGGCCTGTTACCACACTGTAGGGATTCTATGATTCTCTGATTTTGACTTAATTAGAGCGTAAATTTTACAGAGAGTATCTGACTTAATTCTAGTTTCATAATCTAGGTTATGTTAACATTAGGACTTTAATATCGCTATAATATAGAAGTTACATTAGGGTAGCCAGGAAAATCATTAAATGGTGCTGTAAAGCTTGCAAATAAACCTACATGAAGCTTTAATCTCGTAAACAGGATTTTACAGTAAATTGAATTTTACATAAAATGGTCTTTTAACATTAATTTAAAGGGAATAAAAGGTTTAGAGACAATTCTGCCCATAAGACCAATCTGTCACTTTTATTAATCATGGAAACTAATGCCATTTTACTCCTTTTTTTTCTACGTAATCCCTCAATACACTTTCTTCTCACATAATTAGTTTCTTCTCATTAAGTACCTCAAATGACTTTGCATTTCTTATCTTCCAACACAGTGCCTACTACGATATACATAAGCTTGTGACAAAAATAGATTTTCTTTTCTGTTTCTTTGTTTGAAATCAAACATTCTGCCACCCTCTTCCAAATTTACTTTTTAGAGAGAACATTCCCTGTCTGCCCTTGTTAACTCCTTTCATTATTTTGAACCTCTTAGCCTCAAGAGAGTGAAATTTATAGTTATCTGTTTTTCACGTTAATTAATTTCTTCATCCTATTTAAGTTTCCATTGCACTTTCCCTGGGTTCACATATTTTTCACCTGAAACAGTACAATATATTCCTGTTGGGATCTGCTGACATTTACAGGAGAGAGAAAAGAGCTGAAGCAAAGGCAGTGAAATAGACAGAAAGAGCAGGAGGAATGTGCATAATCATCCACTGAAAGAAGGCTCACATTATAGGAGGGAGCAGCTATAAGAAAACTCCTGAACTGCATAGTCATTATCTTAAGGGGACTAATCTGAAGCAGTCTGAAATAACTGTGCAGAGCTCCCCATCAACAAGTCACCGTTTATTTACATATGGAGAGACATTGATCCAGCTCCCTCAGAGCCAGCTCTCAGATTGACCAGGGAGTCTGATACTCCTGTTCTTATCTGTAAGCCAGGGTTCCCTAATTAGACTAGATTAACAACTCCAAACAGGGAACTCATTCTATGAGGTCCACCTGGCTGACCTCATTACAGTCACTACATCCCTTCCCCGCTGAGTCCAAGAACATAGGCCTCTTTGTTTTTGGTAGCTTCTTCTGGGGCATTTCAGCACCAGGTCAGGTCCCTCCAACTCTACCTCTGATACAGGGACAGGGTGGGGGGCTGTAATGCACAATAGCTCGCCGCTTGTGCCTGGAGCATCTCAGAAGAAGTTCATTCTCTTCGTCGGGTAGCTGAGGTGATAAGGCAGTGATATCCACCGTGTCCATGTCAGATTCCAAGGGATCTTCAACGCTTGACAGACAGGGAGAACCCACAAATTCCGGAACAGTTGGAAAGGCTGTTGAGGAGCCAGGCATATTTTGCTCCCACATTATTTATGAGTTTGCACCTTCTGTATGGTCCATGTGCTTGTTCAGGATTTTTGCACCTACCCGAACTTTATACATCACTGGACCTGACCTCATGTCGACCATGCCTCTTACCCACACAGGGCCATTCCCCTGTTTCCTAAACCAAACTTCGTCCCCTAACGTAAACTGTCTGTCTTGCTAAGCAGAGTCTTGTGTCCAGCATTGGCATTCCTGATGCCATTTCATCCTCCGCCCCCCCGATCCCAGAAGATCAGATTTAACCTGATGCACAGTCTTCTCCCCATTAGCAACTCTGCTGGAGCCATTCCTGTAGTTGCATGAGGGGTGGTCCTAGAATCAAATAGGAACCAGGACAGTTTTGTACTAAATGAAGCTGTAGGCTGTTTCTTTAAGCCTGCCTTCAAAGTTTCGACTGCTCTTTCTGCCAGACCATTGATGATGGATGGTATAGAGCTGTCCTTACATGTCGAATACCATTGAGCGTAAAGAAATATTCAGATTCCCTGCTGGTAAACAATGGCCCATTATTTGCGACCAACACTTCCGGGAGTCCATCTATTGCAAAAGATGTGCACAGTTTTTCTATTGTTGTCCCCATGTTTGATGAATGAACTCTATGCACGCCCAGCCACTTCGAGTGGGCGTCCACAATGACTAAGAACATTGCACTTATGAAAGGACCTGCATGGTCAATGTGTAACTGGTTTGCCCAGCCATCCCCATGAATGTGGGAGAGCTGTTGGCAGCAATGTTTGTCCTTGTTGGCACTCTGGGCACTGCCCCTCAAACACAGCTATATCTGCATCTAATCCTGGCCACTGCACATAACTTCTCACCAACATCTTCATTTTGAAAACAGCTGGATGACACTGACTGGAGTTCAGTCAGTATCAGCCACCTTTGCTCGAGACATTCCCTCTTGCTCCCCAGGATAATAAGCCGTCCTCTACAGTAATCTGGTGTCTCTGGGTTCAAAAAGGTTTCAATTCTGGTTGTGATGGTCCTTTGGTTTCCCCCATCACCGCCAGCTGTTTCTGTTTTGCCAGAACCGGATCTCTCTGCATCCAATGTCTGATATTGTCAGCTGTGACTGGAAGTGTATCCAGAAAATTTAAAACCATTGCAGAACTCTTGCAGTGGCATTTCTGCCGGTGGTGTATCTGTCAGTGAGAGCCAGCTCAATGTATTCGCATTTGCTAGTTGGCCTCCCGATCGGTGTTCCAACTTGTGTTTATTGGAGATAATTTTGGATCCTTGTAGAATTGCTGCAGTGCATCTTGTATATAGTACACAATGCTACTCCCGAGTGTCAATAGTGGAGGGAGTGAATGCTTGGGGATGTGGTACCAATCAAGCAAGATCCTTGGACAGCACCTTCCAAACCCAAGACCACTTCCTTCTAAAGGACAAGGGCAGCAGATACGTGGCATCGTCATCACCTGCAACTTCCCACCCCAGCCAGGCACCATCCTGACTTGGAAACATATCGCCATTCCTGGGTCAAAATCCTGGAATTCCGTGCCACCTGGCATTGTGGGACCTACAGCATGTGGACTGCAATGTTCAAGAAGGCAGCTCACCACAGCCTTCCCAAGGGCAACTAGGGATGGGCAATAAATGCTGGCCAGCCAGCGATGCCCACATCCCATGAGTGAATATATTTTTAAAAAATTCTGGTGAGCACTTTTCTCCGTGCAAAATCTCTCCTCCTGCGAGCTCAATTTTTATTCTCAAGGCGTTATCTGGGGATATCATTTTTTCTCTCTTGCATGATTCAATTTCATTTGTAAGGCACAGAGTTGGAGCGATTTAAATTGCACAGGACCACAATATATTCGTTCCGTAATGGTCAGTGGTGAAGAAAAACACCAAAATGGATTCCAGTGAATATGGTCCTACATACAGGGAAGAGGATATAGTGTAGTCACAAAACATTGATCCTATCAGTGAGATTGCTGGGAACATCGATGCCCAGCAGAGACTAGTCTGACCTCCCTTGACTATCAGGGTGGATACACCGTGTTGTTGCCATATTAATTCAGTAATTAATTAACTGAGCTTGATATCTTCTTCTAACCTGGAGTAGTTATTGTAGTTCTTTGGGCTGACCAAGCTGGCTGTTCCATTTCCATGAAATATTACTGGTGTTCCCATAGCTCTGAAATAGTTTACATGCCAGGAAGAGTTTGCCTGTCTCTGACAGAGCAAAAATAATGGCCAGTGAGAAGTGTTAATCAGTTAAGGGTCCAAAAATAAGATCCTTAACATTGAGAAAATTGCTTCTGATTTAGTTCTCATCGCTGAGATGGTGACTTTAGAATCTCAACCTTGAGGTGCGAGAAGCTTATTTCCAAACATTTGCATCTCATTAATGGCCCAACTCGCTCTATTAGTATTGCATTTCCAAACTTTTTCTCCACAAACGAGAAATTGAATGTCACAAAACCCTAACTGCTTAAGCAGAGCAGGTGGCTCGCAGCTTGACTTGCCAACAGCCATTGCAGCTTGTGGAATGGCAGCGCCAGCCATTTAGAGAACAAAGTCTTTCACAGTGTATTGGAGACAGGCAACTTGTGGTGGTGAGGAGCAGTGATCTGTCAGTGAATCAATCAGAAAGGAGTGGACATACCAATGTATGATACCATGCAGTGTCAACATCATATTTGCAGCATGTGGTAGCAGCTTACGTGGCAAACACGCTGCATACAGTCATAGAATCAGAGATCTGCAGCACAGAAAAGGCCCTTCAGCCCATCACATCCACACTAGTTAAAAAGAATCACTTAACTATTCACATCGTATTTTCCAGCCCTTGGCCAACAACCTTGTATGTCTTGGCATTGCAAGTACACATATAAATGTTCCTTAAATGTTATGAGGGTTTCTGCCTCTGTCACCCTTACAAGCAGAAAACTCCAAATTCCTACCATCCTCTGGGTGAAAAAGTTTTACCTCTACATTTCTTGCCCCTTACCTTAATTCAATGCCCCCAGTCATCGATCTATCCATTAAGTGGAAAAGTTCCTTTGTGTCTACCCTATCAATGCCCCTCATAAATGTATTCATCTCAGTCATGTTCTCTCTTAGTCTCCTCTGCTCTAAGGAAAACAATCCCTGAGTTTCCAATGTCTCTTCATAACTGAAACTCACCAGTCCAGAGGACATCGTGGTAAAACTCCTCTGCACCCTTTGCAGTACAATCACATCCCTCTTGTAAGGTGGATTCCAAAACTGCACACAGTAATCTAGCTGTGGCCTAACCAATGTTTTATACAGTTCCAGCATAAACTTCCTACTCTTAAAATCTGTGCCTCAACTAATGAAGGCAGATCTTCTTAACCACTACATCCATCTGTCCTGAAACCTTGAGGAACCAGTGTGCATGCACATCAAGGTCCCTGTGATCCTCGGTGCTTCCCAAGATCCTACCAAAAGGGACCTAAGGGGCAATGTTTTCATCCGGAGGGTGGTGCATGTATGGAATGAGCTACCAGAGGAAGTGATGGAGGCTGGTACAATTACAACATTTAAAAGGCATCGGATGGATATATGAATAGGAAGGGTTTGGAGAGATATGGGTCAAATATTGGCAAATGGGACTAGATTTATTCAGGATGTCAGAATTGGCATGGACGAGTTGAACGAAAAAACCTGTTTCCATGCTGTACATCTCTATGACTCTGTACATAACGTACTCCCTTACCATCTTTGTCCTGCCCAAATGCATCGCCTTGCATCTATCCAGATTGAATTTCATTTGCCACTGATCAGATCATCTGACCAGCCCGTCTGTATCTCCTTTAACCTAAGGTTATCCTCCTCTCTATTTGCCACACCACCAATTTTTGTATCATCTGCGAACTTACTGATCAACCCTCCAAATTCAAGTCTAAATCATTTGTATTCACTACAGACTGCAGGATCCCCAACACTTACCTGTATGGAACCCCAATGGGAAGAGACTTCCAGTCAGAAAAAACTCCCTCAACTGTCACCCTCAACCAACTGTGGATCCAATTAGCCAAATCTCCTTAGATTCCATAGACATTTATCTTAGTAATCAGGTTCCCATGTGGGACCTCATCAAAAGCCTTGATACAGTCCAAGTAGATTACATCAAAAACATTGCCCTCACCTACACACCTGATCACCTGTTTGAAAAATTCAATCAAGTTGGTCAGACATGACATCCCCTTCACAAAACCAATGCTGACTGTTCTTGATTTTCTCCAAATGCAGACTAATTCCGTCCCTCAGAATTGCTTCCAATAGTTTCTCCACCACTGATGTTAGACTGACTTGCCTGTAGTTTCCTGGTTTATCCCTTGCCCCCTTCTTGAATAGCAATACCACATTGGCTGTCCTACAGTCATCCAGCACCTCTCTCCTGTGAGCAGAGGGGAATTGAAAGTTTTTGCAGGTGGCCCTGCTATTTCATCCCTTGCCTCACTGAGTGACCTGGGATACAGTTCATCTGACCCTGCGGATATATCTAATTTTATGTCTGCCAGACTACTCAGTACCTCGTTTAGTCAATACTAATTTCTTTCAATCTGTCATAGACTTTCTCCCTGATTTTTGTGCTCATATCTTCCTTCTCACAAAGCACATGCTTGAAGAAAATGGCAATGTGTGAAAGTCAAATGGGTTAAGTATTTAGTGGAGTGAGTGTGGACTCCAGTAAGTCAGGAGATACTGTCACAGTCAGTCATGGGTATGGTCTGATTCCAGTCCAGGCATTGGCAACAGCCAGTCAGCTGTTTGATCCTCCAGTTCAGATATTGGGCCAAAGTCCGTCCTCGTGACCACTTGAAAACCGTCCAGCAATAAGATGTTGGTTAGTGTCCTGCTGAGAAATAAGGGCGTTTGGTCAGTAATTAAGAGGATCATTAGGGTTAGTCCATGGTGTCCCAGGGAAAGAAGGCAGCTGAAGACTGGGGATGAGTCCCATTGTACGGGGTTGCTGAGAGAATGGTAACAGTGATGGGGGCAATTGCAGGTATTAGGGTGGGATCTGATAGCCAAATACCTCTGATTGCTGATAGGTGCTGCCAAACTAACAAGGAGATGCTGGAAAAGTGGGAAATTCCTAATGCCCTAGTTGTTTGATTCAAGGTTGAAGATAATGAAGAGGTAAGCTGAGTGTAGAAGAACATTGCAATTCATTCAGCACTACTGGCCATTCATTATCACAGTGGAGACAGTACCAACCTATGCTGTTCCCTCTGCCCAGGCTGCCTTGTTCTCTGTAGTGGCCTGTTGCTGTAGTCAACAAAGAAGACGGTTCAACCTTCTCTCCATCGCCAGTCCACCAGCACTTCCAGATCATTCTCTATTAACCAAGGAGAAAGCTTAGATTCTTTGTTGGCACCTGGTCAGAGCTCAGAGGCAAGCACCAGAGTGTGACAGGTAGTTTGAGGTTGCAGCCTGTGAAGTGGTATCTGGCAAGAGCCATAGAAACTTGGCAATTCCACCAGTGGTGAGCCACTTGCATCTCCCTTGCAATGTGATTCATGAGCAATGCACCTTAAATGACAAGGTGAGAAGTGTTTGATCACGTGAGATCACTCACCCCAAGCTTTGGGAATGATGAAAGTCACTCTCCGCCACTCTTTAACTTCAAATGGGAAAATCCCCACCACCGTTTTAGCAGAGTACCAAATGAGCTACAACCATGGATGCAATGCACACAATGCAATCCTAAAACATTTGAAGAAAGTGCTGGAGAAGTAGGTCTGACAGCATCTGTTGGCTGAGAAACAGAGTTAGCTTTTCAAGTCCAGTGTGATTTTTCTTCAGAAACCCTTCTTCAGAACACCTTCAGAGCTTTAACTCTGTTTTTCTCTCTCCACAGATGCTGCCAGACCTGCTCAGTTTCTCCAGCACTTGCGGTTCTTATTTCAGATTTCTGGCATCTGCAGTGTTGTGCTTTTAAAACATTTGTACAATGCTTTTCACCTTAACATTTTACAGACAAACATGCACTCTGTGACTATCAGTGTTGCGATTATATGCCCCATGAAGGTACATCATTCGTTTGCATTTCCATAACTAAATCAGACCGAGAGCTTCCTAAAGTGAATGTGTCGGGCTAGGTGAGACATTAAACCTTAAAAATTTCCAACCCAACTTCGATCCACTCACTTATGCAGGTAACAGAACTGGAATAAATAAACAATGGCCAAGCCAACCAAATTAAGTATTTCAATGAGGTTGGTCATCTTTGATTTATCTTTGACCGGCCCAAGTTTCCCAAGCCTAAGGAAAGTCAGCAGCTAAAGGGCTGTGAGGAAAAGTTAGGATCTTCCCATGGCCGCTCTAACCACTCCCACAAGAAACACTCCCCCATACAGTGGCTCCACAGTCCCACAAACAATGACAAGCAACTTACCTGCAGCATCAACCAGATGGACGTCCAGGAAGGGAACTTGTCAAAGGTATGCACATCTTAAAATCAAGAATCCACAACACACAGAAACAAAATTGTCTGTTTCCTGTCCTATAGAAACTATCTATACATCTCACCCTGTCCAGTGCATAGACCTGAAGCATATCATTAGGCTCAACTGGACTATGTCTGTTTATATTGTACAGCACCAGCCCCTAACTTATGTCACCTAACCCTATCAGCGTTCCTTGCTCTTTCTTTCTCCGTTGTGCACTTCTGTCTTTTCTTTAAGTATATCTTTGCCATTTGTAGCAGCTACTCTTTTATAGTGTTTCCACATTCTTAGGTAAAGAAAGTCCTCCTGAATTCCCTCTTGAAATTTTTAGTGACTGTCTTGTACTTATATTCTCTACTTTCGCACTTTCTAAGAAGTAGAAAGACCGGGCTGGATTATAAACTGAAGGTTAGCTCCGTACGGTAAGGAGAGAGAGCAACTCCCCTCAACCCCTTCGCTGTCCAGAGGCCACAGGGCAAACCATGCCACCCATTACATTTGATAGTGATGTCTGTGAAGGTTCAGAAAAGCAGTGAACTTTGAGGAGAGAGAACAAGATGGATTGAGATGTTAGTTGAAATCACCTCAGGATGAGAAGTCATTCAGTCCAGATGCGGGAAAGCACTGAGAAAATTAGCAGGAGAGACTTAGGAATTTAAATGAAATACAAGAGCACTGGAACAAGGTACAATGGTCAAAGAAGAAAAATATCAAAACAGTAAGGAACACAACCCAAGTCAGAACTTGGTTACAAAAGCTACACCGCCACTGCAAGGTTCGGGATGTGGTGAAAGGGTATAGCCAGACAAGGAGGCTTCAGTTGAGTGGAAAGGATTATTTTCACCTCTCAGCTAGAGCCTACAACATTGGTCAAATTAGACAAAAAAAAATCAATAAAATCAGAAGTGCTTCATACCATTTTACATAGACTTCTGAACGGGAAGAAAATAATTTGATATTTCCTTGGTAACAAAATATTTATTTCTTGTAGGATAAATGTTTAATGAATGCTGGAAGAACCTGTATTTGTCCAGGAGTATATGTGTTGGCACCAGAGCCCCTGTCTTTTGCTTCAGTTCATCCTGTCAATAGATAATGACATTTGTCTGTCAGAACAGACAAATGATTTCCAGTTTAGGGAATTAACAAACCTCGGAAGAACATATACAGAATAAGTGAACTGGGCAGACCTCTGATAAAGCTTGTGATTGTCTGACTCAGTATTTCCTTGTGTGGCCTAGTATCACATTTTGCTTTATAATGCTCTTGTGAAGCACCTGGAGACATTTATTATGTTTGAGGCAGACTGCCTCTAAGTTATTGTTTTTGTCCATTTTTTCCCACTGATATTCCCTTATCGTTGCTTCTGAAATAAAATCTGACACACCATAAAACGTGAGTTGTTAAAATGGCTCAAAAACTGACATTAATAACTTATGCTGACTGTTTAAAAAGTTACACCTCTAAAGAATAGCGACTCAAAGCCAGGTGGAATACAGTGGCCCAAATCTTCCAATCAGTAATGGAACATCAAGTGACTGACATTGATCAGAGAGAAAACTAACCCCTTGACTGCACATGACTTTTCTGGCCAAACTTTCTGATGACGGATCCTGTAGAATTCCCTTAGTGCAAGAATCCATGCACACAGCAGCCAAGAGAATCTGCCCCATTTTTTTATGGCACTACTTAATGTATTCCAGTAAGTGTTAAACAGTCTACGCATTAACTGCTTGGAACTTCTGTGCCGTTAAATGAATCTAAAGACCCTCATCCCCAAAGCTTCTCAGTGCGCTGGTGAATTTGTGATTGGGTGAGTGTGTCAGTGATTATACAGGTGTAAATGGGTAGATAAGTGGATGGGGTGTTAGTTGGGAAATTAGCAACTCAGAAGGTTCGGAGGTGTGTGAGGTGACAACTGGGTAGGATGGCAGTAGTTGTGTGACATGAGTATGAGGGTTAATTGGGGGTGGGGAGAGCTGTCAGGGAACTAATAAGGAGTTTAAGGGAGGAATAAAGGGCCAATTGTGCATTAATTTAGCAGCTAGAACAGAATTTTTCAGAATAACTGTCCAGGTAAATATGTCAGAATGAACCAAAGTCTCCAATTCAAACTCAAGAGTCAGAGACTTTTTGAAGGGTCCCAGGCATCAGGGGAATTCCCCATTGGGAGTTCAAACTTCCCAGGTGATTCCAAGAGTCTATGAAAAGCCCTACGTCAACAAATTTTTGTTCAATCATGTGTTTGCATTTATACAAATTGACTACTTTTATTTTCCTCATCCAAATATGCTTTTAAAAGGGTTTATCCTTTTTCAGCAACACAGCAAGGCTTCTTCAGTGAGACTGAAAGTTGTTTTCTATACTCATCCATCATCCAATTTAATAGCCATTAGGCTGCAGATAGGTCTGCAGCTCCACACAGACCATTTGATATAATGTCCGTACATCAATAAAGAGCCTCAGAAATGCAGCCTGTTACTAAGTTACAGGTTATTTTATTGTGAATTTTGTGTATTGTCTATTAGGTGAAACTGAAAACCACTTTAATCTATTAATCAGCCACTGGAAAAGTGCACTGTAGGATTGAGAGATTATTGAAACATATTGCAGTTCTTCATACTGTAATGGGAAAGCAGTGCTCTCCCAGGATAACAAATCTGCAGGGATGAGTATGAGAAATATCAAGTAGAATGACAGGACATTGCAAAACTGCTAGCTATGAGCAACTAAGCATTCAATTCATGCTGATATCAAAGAAAGTGAAGAGTTCAGTGACTCCCAGACCCACTAACAGCAAAGAGTGCTGCAGGTCCACAAATGTCTTTTGTGAATTAGAGTGAAGCTGTCAGTGGTCGAGAAGTTATTCCAATAGTGAGCAGCTTGAGGATTAGAAACAACTACTCATACCAAAAGAAAAGTACAGAAGGAACGTCAGATGTAATGATTCAGGTAATGAAGCATTTTGTTTTTAAAATGAACCATTACAAAGCTTTATTAGACTACTGAATCAAAATTTGCTAGTTCTTATATATTTTAAAAATATATAATCAACATGTTCAGTTTTCCTGTTGGATTCTACGGCAGTTTAGATTGCTATGACATACATTTGTTTCCAGCTCTGTAATACATTTTTCCCCTTTTGAACTTTGTCTCAGTATTTACACCCACTGGATTGACTTGTTGGTTCAGCATACTTTAGAAGATTGTTTCTCATATCCCTGCCTTGCCAGCAGAATGAGATTGTGATAAATATGAGAAATCTTTCACAGTATTTTGGGGCATTTCATAACACTTCTGCACTGGCTATTCATAGCTACTGAAAAAAAGTTCAGCTCAAAAACTCCATCATCTTTTCCTTTCTTATAATCAGAAGTTTGATAAGCCTCGACCAAATAATCTGACTAGCTATCTTTGACAAATTTCAGGAGAAAGGCCAGGTTTAATGTTGTCATCTGCTAAATTTCTGCCATGTGTTGCTAAAGGTAGAATTAATTTTTTTTTAAGTTCTAACCATAAAATAATTCTACCGGCATTTGTGAAAATGAGTAGCTACATGTGACTCTGCAGATGTGTATAACTGAATGCACCTTCTTGATAAGCTCAATTAAATTGCAATGCTTGGTAGACCTGGGGACTGGAAACAGCAATTCTCTACACAGCAGGATCTCTTACTGACTTGGTCTCTGCCATCATAGGAAGTCTATCAGGCTGTGAGAGTTGACAGCAGGGTTCCAATGGGAAAGGATAGCAAATTAGCCGTGAGTCACCTTGAACTAGTCTCACACATCCTTTTAGCTGCAGCTCAAGAGTTGAACGAACATGCAAGGAGAGATCACAAAATGGTTGTAAATCCTACCGATGCAACTGAATATTTTAACCAGCACAATTTTCTCTGCCTGTGTACAGTGAAACTTCCCACAGTTCTTCCCATGTGCACTTGTTCAAATACAGGTACAATCATCAACTGGAAGTGTTGTGGTCTGGATGCCTTCAACAGAAACACAAATTATTCTGGTAGCCTCTTAAAGTGGCACTTCCTATTAATGACACTAGTTAAAACTTGCATTGACTACTTTTTTTTGTGCTGAGATCAGATTGAAGAATAATTTCCAAGGGGTAAGCAGAACAACTTAATGTTAGCAATAGTCTTTGAGTGTTTGGATCAGTAAAATTCAAACCAGACAATAACAAACAAACATCTATTCAATGATGCAATGTATAGAAGCAAAAAGAGAAAAGAATAAGATTAATCTAATTAAAAGACTATTTTGATAGTATGAAAGGTACTTCTGGTAGCTATACTGCTAGTTTGAAAGACACACAATATTCAACTTGGGGCAAGTGTACAACACATCAAAACTCCCAAGATAGTAAGGGTGTTGTGTGTAAATTACCACAAGCTACCTTTAATTCAGCTACTTATTTTAAAAATCCCACAGATAATCACAACTAATAAGCTTTATTGCATGTAGTAACCAAAGTAAGATCCCTCAAGTAAGCTGATTAAGCCTCACAATGCAACTTAGCTATTTCCTGATTAATGGTGGAATTTGGCCATGATTCCAACCAACAGTGTCTGTCTCTGGATATCCAGGGTTCGATCCTTATACATTGTTGTTGTCCAGAATTCTGCAGCTAAAGATTTCCGAAGTTGAATTCTTATAGGATTTTCTGTCTTGTTAAGTTTGTGGTGCAACACTATTTATGATACTTCTGAAGTTAACAAGTCTGTAGTTTGCTTTCTTGTCAGGTGTAGTTTCTCCATTCCTTGTTACATTCGGTGTTAACTGTCTGTTCATAACACAGCCTACCCTGTCATTAACTCCTTAAATTCTTCTGCAAAGCAGTCTTTAGTGCCCATTTGACACAAGGCAACTAGTTATCAAGCAGATGTTACCTCCTCTCTCCCAGGAAATAGTTTTTTTTTAATGCTGCTTCAAATCCTTTCTCCCAGGAATGGTTAATTGCTTTTATTTCTTTTATCTCAGTTAACAGTTTATTCCAGCAAATGTTATTGCCAATTCCTTCAATCTATGAAAGGTTATTAAAGTTCTGAAGTTTACCTATATGACAAAGGATACAATCCCAAACCCTTATATTCACATTGAGGTTTTAGCCATGGAGCTGCACAAAGCATCAAAAGTATGAATCCATGCCCATCAGGAAGCCCAAGGTGCACAGAAGTGGAGTTTTAGACCCAACCTTCCAAGATTCAGGTGAAGAAGGCACTTTTGACCATCTTACCTTATTCTTCCAACAAACTATACAATTGGCCTGAGCTTGGTCCTTTACTTCAGGACTGCTCCATACAGGTCACTTAGCGATGAAGCCTGCACATGATATCTATAGATATCTATTTGAAATCTACTATCGCCTGCACACTTTAACAGGAATGATACAACCTGTTGCCTGTGCTTGCAAACAAGGCACAGATGCATCAGCATGTCATTTAAACAAATGTGGTATCAAGGAGTCTGAGCACAATAGGTGTCAATGAAAACAGCAAGAAATCTCTCCATTGGTTGGAATCGTACCTAACACAAGGAGGTTGAAGGTCAATCATCTCAGTCCCCCAGGACATTGCTATTTTTTAGTGATGTCCCTTAGCCTTGATAGCAGATGGTATAACACTAGGAAGATTTTCCACATGCCAAATGCATTCTTTACAGAGAAGCTCAAAGTACAAGCAGAAGGACCAAACTTTCCTGAAAAACAGGGGTGTTATGAATTTTTCATGCTATTAAATATTAATTTTAATTATAATTTCATTGGCTGGACTAACAGATCAAACTTCTAAAAAAGCAATTTGAATTGATAGAGGATATTTTCACAAAACAGAAGGATTCCTTAAAGTGGCTACCAATGAAACACAGGGTCTACAAAGACCACTAGAGACAATAAAGCCCTTTGTTTTAGAGTGGTATTCCTGAATTTCTACCTTATCAAACATAGAGATACAAAGTATGCAACAAGTCTCACCTCTGCCAATGAAATCATGGCTAAAATGACTGGAGACGTGAGCTAACCCAACTTTCGGAATGTACAATGGGTGTTTGAAGTCAGAAAAAGCACTTAGAGATGTGACCAGGCAAGCTTTGAGCGTGTACCCAAGCTGGCAGAATGGATCCACAGGAATAAGACAGTGTTGCTCTGCCTCTGCCCCCACTCTGTCTCTGTCCAATTCAACAGCTAAGCTTTGAGTTTGAATCTTGAATCATGTCTACTGTGCTCCAGACAGAGAAGTCTACAAGAAAAGCATGTAAATTTCTAAAGCATCATCTTTAGAAGAGGAAAAGAATATTCAGGCTACAGTTTGATACGTTATTTCTGTTGACGACAAAAAAGCCTGCAAATCTCTAGCCATTAACTGTGAACTGACACTTTGATTTTTCATGGTTTAGTATTTGAACAAATTTTCCTACATGTACATTTAATCTGTAACTGTATGGATTAAGTGCGAGTACATGTGTTGCATTGTGGGATTTGTAGTAACTATATAATTGTCTTCTTAACAACTGCAAGAAGCTCTTAATTATATGGCCAATAATTCATTGGTAGTTCTCATTTCTCTTTTTGGGTTGTGGGCATCATTGGCAAGGCTAGCATTTGCAGCCCATCTGAAATTGCTTTTGAACGGAGTGGCTCGCCTGCCTTCTTTAGAAGGGAGCTAAGAATTAACTATGTTGCTACGGGTCTAGAGTCACATATAGGCTAGTTGATGTAAGGATGGCTGGTTTCCTTCCCAAAAAAAAATCAGTGATCTAAACGAGTTTTTATGAAAGCAGTTGATAACTTAATGGTCACTCTTACTCAGGCCAGCTTCCAATTCCAAACTTTGATTAATAAGTCGAATCTGGACACCACCAGTAGTAATGTGAGGATCTCAGGCCCTGTCCTCACAGGATTTGAATGCCTGCCCTCAAAGCATCAGCCTAGGCCTCTGGACTAGTAGTTCAGTGACATTAACACTATGCCACCATTTCCCTAGCGAAAACCAGAAAAAGATGGGATCATATCAGGACCCTGACCAAATGTTAATTTCCAGAACTCTTTCCCTGACCCACCATGCAACCCTCCACCTTATACTATCATGAAGTTGTCTATTTGCAAAAAAAAAAGTTTTCCAGTTGCCAAGACAGTTAACTGCTCATCTACTGAAAGATTTGCCTCATTGAACGTTAACCATTTTATTAACTTTGTTAATATCGATCAAACTTATGATATAATACATTGGTTTCTTATGATCCATCATACATATTGCAGGTGATACTCTATTGTAATTTGAAAAATCTGCATCTTGCTTTGGAAAACCTGAAGCAAACTGTACACAGTGCCTATAACAACAAATAATGGTGGTCAATTGCCAAGAGCTCTTTAGTTTATAAATACTTTGTATGGAGGCAAGATAATTTCATCTCAATTACTATAAATACAATAGAAGCTAAAGAATCCAAACTCCAATTCTTCGCAAGTTATTTGTCTAATTGCTCTGCATTTGTGTATAAACGCTGTGTAAGGTTTTGCACACCTCATTATCTCCCCCTGTCAGATGTACATCAACTCAACAACGGGTGAAATGTATTTACGAAATATTTGTGTTTGATTTCTCTTTATTTTAGTCTAAATGTGTTGAGAAATCAGATTATACACAATGACCTATTGGTCATCCTTCTTAATAGTAACAATAGTTTAGGAAATGCTACCACAAAGGAAGTGGAAGACTCACCTGTGCTTTTCGAGCTTCAGGTGACTGAGTCACTATCATTGAAAAATATATCAAGCAAAAAGTAAAGTGAAGACCATTATTTTTAACAGGCACAGTTAACTTATGAGAAAGACGTCTTTTATCTTAATAATTGACTCATTAGAATAAAAAGAATTACGAATATCATTTCTTGTAGGAAGCAAGTACTGGGTCTTCAAGGAAGCTACGCTGGAGTTAGGCTATCCTCAGAATGTGGTGGAACTTGGAAGCGGAGTACCCTCGCAGGGTATTGATACAGCAGTGTGGTGGGAAGATGTTGGTAAAACCTACTTCTTCAAAGGAGACAGGTTAGTGCCTGTGCCTATAAAATGTGTGTGATAACTCAGAATGATTAATGTGCTTTTAAGTGCTCGTCCTGATAGCTTATGATAGATGTGTGAAGCCTTCAACAAGAAATTAAAGATGAAGGACATTCTTGCAGAAGACTTTTTTCACATCAATTCATTACACAAATAAGGGTTATTACTCTTTAGGGTTAAGTCTATTGAACTCATCACTTAGTGCACAGACTGACCTCTGGTAGAAGCTTAATCCCTTTGGAATTGCACAATACAAGTGTGCCATAGCTTTAGGTATTGTGTGTGCCATAGCTTTAGGTATTGTGTGTGCTTGTCAAATATCATCCATCAATCTCCAATACAATGTTATAAAACATTGGAGAATTCTCAAGCACTTCACAGATCCATATCAGTTATTCCATTGTTGTTAGGTT
Organism: Rhincodon typus; assembly: GCF_021869965.1. Classification (NCBI taxonomy): domain Eukaryota; kingdom Metazoa; phylum Chordata; class Chondrichthyes; order Orectolobiformes; family Rhincodontidae; genus Rhincodon; species Rhincodon typus. Next base: position 81,005,923 of record NC_063335.1, on the reverse strand, counting down.
CAGGTTTCACAACTTAAAAAATAGAATTTTCCTGTCATTGGTGTTAAATATTTTATTTGACACAGCATCTACATATTTTGAGAATGGTTTGCATTATTCCATATCATTCTACAAATCCTTGGCATGAATTTACCTCAAGAAACTTTTATAATGTAAATTTTCTACATTGGTAATTGTGTTCTGGACAAGACCAAAACTCCTCAAAATATTCAGAAGATAGCATAGACCCTAATTTTTTTCTTATTTTAAAGGTAAATGTAAGGTGTTGCATTCCAGGTGTAATTCGATTAGTCAAGCTATTGGATTTAAAAGAAAACACACTTTATTCATCCACTATTGTTAAAATACAATAAAGGAAAGAAAGAATTAGAATAACTGAACCCCACTGGAAAAATTAACAGAACAATAAATAGAGTAACAATTACTAATTGAGTGTTCTAATGTAGTAACATCCTGGAAACACATTCTTGGAAAAGGACAATCTCAGGAAACAGATTGTCTCACATGCAACTCCCATAGCAGGCAGAGAAACCCCAGCATTTGGCTGGAAACGAAAGAGGGACAAAAAAATGCTTCCAACTCTTCAAGACGATAAAAGCAACTACTGAAAGCTAAACCTAAAACCCTGATCCTGTGGGAGCTCGACCACACTCATTCAGGCTGCTACTATTGTTACAAATTAATAAACCCCACTCCCCACCCCTCAAGGCCTCACAAGCTGTTTACTCACTTACAGACTGCTCGCTATCTCTCATGCAATCACTCTTTGAAAAGATCCAGAACAAACCTCTTAAAGCCACAGCATCATCATAATTGTTAAACTGTAGGCTTCAAAACTGACATTGGCATAAGGTATAATTGGTCATTGGGCACTCCCTGAGCCTGACATTGAGAGATTTTATTCAGTCAATAAAGAATCCATCCATGTGATGTGGTAGTATCTATGAACAGTCCCTCCTCCAGATGCCTCTGCTGGTATGTTATCTGAAGCATGGTGGTAGAAGAGGCCATGAAGGGTACAAGTGCATGCAGTAATCCTGACTTTGCCTGCCCTATTATTAGAGTTGACATCTCAGACCCCTTGCAATTTTGATGGAACTGGGCCAGCTTTTACAGGAGATGTATTTCATGCTTCCTCACATTCTGGAATCAAAAATCTAGGCAGGTAAGTTTAAAAGATATTTAAGATGGTCTATGATAATTATTGGAAATATTTAACGATGTATCTAAAGCTTTTGGATGGTTTTAAGTCTGTTAACAATGGAATAATTGTTCATAAGACTCTATCCTTAAAAGGCAGGTATCAATCCATGTAGGGAACCTTGATGCTCTTATTGATCTAATGCCCTAACATCTGCTGAGTCTTTGAAGCACCCCAGTATCCAATGGTTAAAGCAATATGGCAGCAATCACAGATTCATTGCTGGATATTGTGTCAATGTGAGGTTTAGGGCTGGATGCTGTGACAATGTCTGTTTCAGTGCTGGGTGTTATTGAAGTGTCTCTTTCAGGACTGAGTGTTGTAGAACTGACTGATTCAGGGCAAGTTTTTGTATTCTACTTTAGTTCAGGACCTCATCTTTGCCATGCCAGGCCATCTTGTACAACTGAACACATTATAGTTACATACCCCACCTCCTGGTTGGCCAAGCTTTTAGATATCTGTCCCTATACAAACATATGTACATGGAATAAGAGTAGGCCACTCAACATTTTGGGCCAGCTCTGCTGTTCAATGAGATCATGGCTGGTCTGATGTTAACCTCAACTCTACATTCCTACATGTCCCTGTTAATCTTTCATCCCCTTGGTGTCTAACTCTGCCTTAAAAATATTTAAAGATTCTTCATCCATTGCCTTTTGAGGAAAGGAATTTCAAAGACCCACAAACCTCAGAGAAAATTCCTTCTTTTGTGGCTTGGTCTTAAATTCTTTTGAATCAATACTATGAAGTCTCTGAATTGTTTAATTGCTAAACATGCTATTTAAGTGCAAGTTGTTGGTGCTTTTGCTGTAGCCTAATGTTTTCACTTTTCCAAAGCAGATGGTCAATTTTTTCTTATCATACAAATTCCTGAGAATCAGAATCATTTGCTTGTTCTTCCATGCCTCCTCCAATCAGATCCTTCCTTTGATCAAAAGACCTGAAATGCACACGGAATTCAAAATGCAATCTGATCAAAGTGTAGACAGCAAGAACATTGCCTCTTTTGATTTGTGTTTTGTCCACTTGCTGACGCAACCCAGTTCCTTATTTCCTTATTTTTCTTAACTACTGGGTGATCTAATAACAGGCAGGCAAGCTGGAGGCAAATCATTCAGTAGCGTACTAGTGAGCTGTTCTAATGAACAAGATGGAGATTCTACCATTATTCTTTTGGCAACAATGCCATAAAATAAATGTTAAATTAACACAATATACTCGGGCCAGGAATTTCCCTGCAGCCACCCCTGTTCTGTCACCATTGTTGCAATAAAGGTGCAGTGCAAATCCCACTTACAGAAAATGGCCTTGTGCGCTATGGCGTTTCAAGTTTTCATCTAAATACTTCTTAAATTTCGCGATGATTCCAGCCTCTCCTGCTCCTTCAGGCACGGGGTTCCAGCTACCCACCACCTCTGGATGAAAAAAGTCTGCCTTTAAATTCCTTCAAACTGTAGAAACATGGAAAATGAGGTGGTGTGGGCTATCCTGCCCATCAAGCCAGCTCTGCCAATCAATATGATCATGGCTGATCATCCAACTCAATGCCACATTCCCACTTTCTCCCCATATCTTTTGATCCCTTTAGCCCTAAAAACTATATCTAACTCATTCTTGAAAACATTCAATGTTTTGGCCCCAAATGCTTTCTATGGCAGTGAATTCCACAGGCTCACCACTCTCTGGGTGAAGAAATTTCTCCTTATCTTAGTCCTAAAAATGGCCTATCCTATATCTTCAAACTGTGACTCTTGTTCTTGACTCCCTGATAATTGGGAGCATTCTTCCTGTGTCTATCCTGTCTAGTCCTGTAGAACATCCTACCCTGATCTTACCTTGTTCTTTGACCCTTATACTAAGGAGAAAAGTGTCTTCCTGTCTATGTCCCTCATAATTTTGTACGCTTCAATCAGGTTCCCCCTCAGCCTAACCCTATCTATTCTAATCCCATTTCCCATCACTTAGCCTGTAGCCTTGTATTGTATGGCATTCCAAGTGCTAATCTAAATTGTCCTTCACTGTCTTGCACTAATCAGATAATCTCCCTTTTTTGCAACGCAAGAAACCTTTGTAAAACGGTTTACAGACAGGCAATTTAAAAACGGTTAAAATTTGAATAGTGAACCATACAGCACAGCAAATGGGCTTAATAGAAACAAGGGAAAGGCTTGTTGCTCAGATACATACCATCCTCAACAACGCTTATTGGCTCATCACAGAAAGTTGAATCTGTATCAACTAAACACTAACTTTATTAGTTTAAACAGACATACAATTCACACTGTTTGGTTAAGAAAAGGTTAACAGCAGGCATGTAATTCATACAAGGCTAAAATCAAACCTCACACCCATTAAATGTCCATGACACTCTGTGAACAATCAACAAAAATAAAAGCTAATGCCCAAGAATAGAAGCTCACGCTGGCCAGGCATTTTCTCCCAGGTCTCAATGCTATCTCCCCGCTTCCAAGCAGTGGGTACTCAACGTTGTGAAGGTTGTTCTCTGGAGTTTCCCTACCAGCACACCAAAATCCTTCATTTTGATCCCTTTTCCTTATCTTCCCGAACTGTGGTGTCTTTCTTTGTCAGTTTTTAGTTCATCTGACGAACCGGCGTCCTTCCACTATAGGCTTACTCCAAGGACACCTTTCAGATTACTTCATTATTCTTCCACCAAATAAGGATTCACACCTTATGTCATTCCTCTGAGTTAAACCAGTTCAAACCAGCCCAAGCCAGTGGCTGGGGGCTCGGGCAACTTCAGTTCACAAGTTGCTGTTTTTATGTGTGGACAGCCCCTGGCCAATAGGCTCAAAGAAGGGAACTCACAAAATTCAACGAAAGAAAAGATGTTGGGTGGAATTTTACCCTGCATAGTGATGGCCATGGAGGTGGTGATGAAGGGAAATAATTGGGCAAGTTGGCCCTAGAGAGATACCCATTTCTGGCCACCTCACTAATTGCATTCTTGCAAAAAAGTGGTCAGTTTTGGAACTTTCCTGACCTGCCATCAGTTAAGACCCTTAAGTGGCCACCCTCTTCAATGTTCATAATCATACTTTTCCTTTTTCCCTATAGGTACTGGAGGTACAATGAAGAAACACATGTTGTAGACAGTGGTTATCCCAAATCCATTTCAATATGGAAAGGAATCCCCAAGTCTCCACAAGGAGCTTTTGTCAGCAAAGAAAGTGGTAAGAGCAAATGTAGATATGATTAACTACTGATATTGTTATTTTGTTCAAACATCTACATTGCTGTATATAACTTGAATCAAAATTTAATTTTAATGATTTTTGTTGGTGCTTTTCATAAATGTAACAAACAGGAGTTTAAATCCAAGCAGATTTTAACCATCAATTTTAATATATTTGACTGCCTTAGTTGCAAGCTGAAAATCAAGGGTTAAGAAAAGAATTTGTAAAGCCGCACCCTCTTAGCTGTAAGTCTCCAATCAAGTCGAAAACCGGGTTTGAGATCAGCTCAATCTATAAGGATTGAAGTCTTTTTTTTTCATTAGTAAAGCTCCACACTTGAAGACTCAGACTACTTGGATTAAGATACTAGCTGACTAGTACCAACAGCTCATCTTTTTTTCACACACATTCTTCTTCAGAAATGTAATTGAATGAATGGTAAATCAGGTTGGCTTAATTCTAGCCACGCACTCCTCTGCCTGATTTTCCTGTGTTTCCTCTGCCTGAATGATGCTTCATGTACAAGTACTAAAAAGGAAAATCTACCCCGTAAGTGTATAAGATCATGTGCTCTCACAGCAGGATGTCTTGGCTCATATCTCTGTACTGTCCGTCAACACCACCATAAATCTTCCTAATGTGTGACATTTCACCTGGCTGTCAGATTTCACTTGGTCAATCGTTGATTTGCATCACCTTTCGAGACAAAGTCAATGAAAACTTTGGTAACAGTATAAGTGATTCTACAGTGGAATTGTGCTCAAAAGGAATAGATCTTGAGAATTAGGAGATGCGTGCAGTGGAATTTCCTACCTTATTTTTCAAATGTCAACCAATTTTGAACATGACTGAATTTTACATTCAGTTTAAGGAAAAAAAGAAGTCCAAGACTAGTATTTTAAACTTGAATAAGGGCAACGATAAGGGTATTAAAGCCAAGCTATCCACCGTGAGCTGGCAAGTAGCTTAAAGGGTATGTTGAGAGAGGTGCAGTGGCAGACTTCTAAGGGATTTTTCGGAATGCACAGAATAGATGTATCTCAATGAGAAAGAAGAATTCCAGGGAGGGGGCTCATCAGCCATGGTTAATTAATAAATTTAAAGATAGTATCAAACTTCAAGTAATAGCATATACCTATGCAAAATTGCATGACAAGTCACAAGATTGAATGAAATACATAAAAAAGCAAAAAAAATGACAGTTTAATTTGCAGAGAAAAATTGGACTATTAAGAAATATAGCTAGAAGTTTAAAACCGATAATAAGAGTTTCTATAGATGCTTAAGAATGAAAAATATTAACAAGTGACCATTGGTCCTGTAGAAAATGACGCTGGATAATAAATAATGGAAAATAAGATGCTGGCAGATGAACAAATATTTCATCTTGGTTTTCACTGTCAAAGATATAGCTGGCTGATAAAGCTCCAGATTTTGATGGACTTCATCCTAGGGTGTTAACAGAAATGCCTTATGAGATAGATGATGGTTTGGTTTTAATTTTCCAAACTTTCCGTTGATTTGAGCACGATTCCATTAGATTGTAAAGTAACAAACTAAACTTATTGATTCAAAAAGAGAGGGAGGTAGAAAGCAAGAAACAACATATCGGATACCTTATTCAGAGATAGTAAGAACTGCAGATTTGGAGTCAGAGATAACACATTGTGGAGCTGGAGGAATACAGCAGGCCAGGCAGCAGAGGAGCAGGAAAGTTGACGTTTTAGGTCAGAACCCTTCTTCAGAAATGGGGAGGGGGAAGGGAGCTCAGAAATAATAGAGAGAGGAAGGGTGAGGCTGGGGAAGGTAGGTGGGATGGTGATAGGTGAGTGCAGGTAGGGAGTGGAGGGGATTGGTCAGTGAGGTCAGAGGGGCGGATAAGTGGGAGAGAAACCTGTCCATCTTCTCTCCCACCTGTCTGCTCCTCTGACCTCACTGACCAATGCCCACCATTCCCTACTTGCACTCACCTATCACCATCCCACCTACCTTCCCCAGCCCCACCCCTCCTCTCTCTATTTATTTCTGAGCTCCCTTCCCCCTCCCCATTTCTGAAGAAGGGGCCCGACCCAAAGTGTCAGCTTTCCTGCTCCTCTGATGCTGCCTGGCCTGCTGTGTTCCTGCAGCTCCACCCTGTTTTATATCAGATACCTTAACATCTGTCTTGGGTAATTTAAAAGCTATAACTAAAGATATTATGCCAGATAACTCAGAAGAGTACAAGGTAATAGGTCAGATTCAACATGGCTTTATGAAATGAAACTCATCTTTTCTTAACAATTCATTAGAATTCTTTCAAGGGGGACTAATTGATATACTGGCAGTTGATAAGGTGGCACATCAAAGTGGAAAATAAGAGCTCATTGTTTAGGGAGTAGGTAGAAGATTGTCAAACAGGAAACAAGAGAGTAGGCATGAGTGAGTCTTTCTCCAGCTAGCAAGATATAATGAGTATTGTGCCATGAGGATCAGTGCTAAGGCCTCGAATTTTTATTATTTATATAATTTACTTGCATGAAAATACCAAAGGTGTGGTCACAAAATTTGCTGATCACACAAAAATAGACAAATCGTGAAGTGGACGTTACAAAACGTCAAAACCATAGAAATAGATTAAGTAACTGGGTAAAGTAGTAGCAAATGAAGTATAATGTGGGAAAATGTCGAGTTGCCCATTTTAACAGGAAGAATAAAAAAAGAAGCATATTGTCAAAAGATGAGAGCTTGGAGAGCTCTGAGGTGCACAGGGATCTTGGTGTCTCAGTCATGAATTGCAAAGGGTTAGTATACAGATACAGCAGGTAATTAGAAAGCTGATTGAATGTTATGGTTTGTTGCAAGAGAATTTGAGTAGAAAACTGAGGAGGTTTACGCTTCAGCTTCAGAATGCATTGATGGGACCATACCTGAATTGTTGTGTACAATATTGGTCTCTTTATTTAACAATGTTTTAGAAGCAGTTCAGAGAAGGTTTACTGGATTAGTGCTTTGAACTGGTGAGTAATTTCATGTGAAAAGGTTGGACAGGTTAGGCTTGTATCTGTTGGAGTTTAGAAGTGTGAGGTAACTTGATTGAAACATATGTTTCTGAGGGTCTTTACAGGATGCATGTGGGAAGGTATTTTTTCCCTCTTCCGGTAGATTCTCGAACCTGGAGACACTGTTTAAAAATAAGAAGTGATCCATTTAAGGACAATATGAGAAGGGTTTTGTTTTTCAAAATGGGATCCTGAGTCTTTGGAACTTTTCTCCTTAAAGGGTGGTTGAAGCAGATTCTTTGAATGTTTTTAGGCAGAGGTATATGATTTCTTGTTGAGCAGGGGGGTGAAAGGTTAACAGGGGAAGGGATAATCCGTTCAATTCTGACCTTACTGAATGGCAGAGCTGTCTTGACCTAATGGCTCACTCCTGCTCCGAAACATGTTTTCAAATGTTTGTCATCGAAGTCCAGAGCATCGGTTTAGTTGCTCTAAGCCCTTTTTCCTAAAGTGAGATTTTTTTCACTCAGTTATAATGACAAAGTTACCACATTTCAGTCAGGGTCAAACCGACACTCAAAAAAAGCTGAGTATTTGACATTGAGTGGAGAGAATGTATAAAAGTAGCGCTGTTAGAATCTGTGCTATGTAAAGTAATTTCTCCCACTAAGACTTATATTTAGAACATCTCAGAAACAACACCGTCCATTTGGTTGATGCCTTTAATATCTTTTGACCTTTCAAAGAGGCAAGGGAAAAAGTCCTGACAAAATAAAGAGACATTAAAGTGACGTAACCAAACACATAGACAATAGGTAGTTTCTGAGGAAGAAAGGTAGATAGAATGGCAAGCAATGAATTTAAGAGAGTCTGCAATGTACGAAATCTCCTGCTGAATATCACATACCATCTTTGCTCAGTTGATGAATCAATGCTCCTCCACCACTTGGAGGAAACACTGAGGATGTCAAGGGCACAGAGTGTACTGTGGGAGAGAACTTCAGTGTCTGCCAACAAAGGCACTACAGACCGAACTGGTTGTGTTCTAAAAGACAACGCTGCTTTATTGGGTCTGCAGCAGGTGGTGATGCAACCAAGAGGGAAAAACATACTTGACCTCATCCTCACCAATCTGCATGCTGCAGTTCCATCTGTCCATGACAGTATTGGTAAGAGTGACCACTGCACAGTCCTTGCGGAAATGAAGTCTCACCTTCACAATGAGAATACCTTCCATTGTTTTGTATGACATATCATGTTGCTAAATGGGATTGATTTCAAACAGATCTAGATCCTCAAGACTGGACATCCATGAGGTGCTGTGAGCTATCAACAGCAGCAGAATTGTACTCCAGCACAACCTGTAATCTCATGGCCCGGCATATCCCCCACTCAACCCATTACCATTAAGCTAGCAGATCAACCTTAGTTCAATGACAAAAACAGGAGTACATGCAAGGAATAACACAAAGCATACTTAGAAATGAGATGCCAACTTGGCGAAGCTATACGCAGGGCCATCTGCGTGCCAAATGTGCACACTATTTATGTGCAGCAACTGATTGATAAGGCTAGACAATCCCACAACTAACAGATCAAATTTGAGCTCTGCAGTCCTGTATATCCAGTTGAGAATGGTGGTGCTACAAGAACACATTTTACCCATTGGCTAGATTTGTTCTTTGTGATCAAAGTCTTGCCGTCTGACTGGAGAACAGATGAGAACTCTGCATTTTCAACATTAAGGAAGGTCAGTCATAATAAATTCAAGTCCCAAACTTCAATTGCCAGGCTTGGCCTTTCCCAAGATGAAGGACACCAAAGGTGGAAACTTATCTCCAACAAGATAAAGCAGCTAATCATGGTCTGGCAGTTTTCTATTGCCACCTTCCTGAGCAGTGGTCACTATTGATAATGTATCCAACAGAGCTCAGGGTGAATTGGTGTGGGATTTCAGGCCAAAAGAGATTAAGTATGGAATAAGAGGCATGAAGTCAGGATAGGTGGGAAAGGAGTTTATGAGCAAGGGCAAGGGGCTGCCTTTCTGCAGCTTCCCCCCATTTTCAATTCAGGGTCCCGTGATCAGACACCGAATGCCTTAGAGTCAGGGCCACAGGCCCCACCTCAGAGTCATGTGGTGACTTCCCACAATGAGATTCTTAATTTCCCAATTTAGGGCTTCACATGACATCCAGGATGTCCTTAGCCTCACAAATTCAGTCTCAATTGATAAAAGGCAGGAAGAGAATTGTGTCCCCGCACTGCATCCACGTCTGATTTAATACCATCTTGCCACTAAAAACATCTCCAGGCAGACATAAACGTACACCCATTAAGTCCCTTTACTTCTCCAAAGGTGCTACTAGTCCTGTTGAATATTTTTCTGTTTTTATTTCAGATTTCCCCTGTCTAGAGTGTTTTTCTGTTAACTGTGGGGACTAAAACTAAGGATCACAATCTCAGAATAAAGCCTTGGCCTTTTAGAAAGGAGCAGAAGAAAAAACTCTTTGTTAAGATGATTGTGAATCTTTGGAATTGTTTACCAATCATTGAGTATATTCAAGTCATATTGACAGAGGTTTGAAAAATCAGGAAATTTAAAATTATTGGGATAATGTATGAAGATGTGGGTTGAAATGGAAGATTAACCATAACCTTAGTGAATAATACAGCTGGTACAAAGAACTTCCTCTTTTCTCCTCTTGTGTTCTTATGGTTGGTAAGTGTACAATCTATTGCCTCATGTACAGCCTTTTATCTTGCACAATATCACCTGACTCACATAAATCTCTTTGTGTTGAGTCTTCGTGGAAGTAAGTACATCTCTGTATCTGAGACCTCGAACTCCTGCTTTACTTGTTGTTTGATCCTGAAAAGAAACTTCCCTTGGAACTCTGACAGTGCTGATGGGATATGTGGCCAAAATGTTGGTTTTCCTCTTATCAGCGTCAGTTGGATGGTTCGAACTTTTGAAGAGTTTCCAGTTTCTTTCTAAGTTACTTTTTATTTTTAACTATGTTAAGCTGTGAGACTGAATAATTTTATTTTTGCATTTCCAGGGTATACATTTTTTTACAAAGGAAAAGAGTACTGGAAATTCAATAATCATAAACTCAGGGTGGAGCCTAACTATCCAAGATCAATACTTAAAGAATGGATGGGATGCGACCGAACTAAAACTGGAGACAAAGACAAGCATGATACTCAAGATGACGTTGACATAGTGATTAAAATTGATAACACTTCCAGCACTGTGAATGCCATTGTTATTGTTATCCCTTGTACGCTGGCCTTGTGCTTCCTGGTGTTGGTTTACACAGTGGTTCAATTTAAGAGGAAAGGAACACCACGCCACATATTGTACTGCAAGCGATCCATGCAAGAGTGGGTGTGATTGTAGCAGAAGCAACAAAAGATTTCAACAAGTGGGCTGTAACGCTGGAACCCAGCAATGAGCAGGCATCTCTCTGCCTGATACATGTGAATCATGGCTGAATTTCTCAGAGTCGCCTGCTCTGAACATGAGTGGAGATTATAAAAGAGAGAGGGGGAAGCTTTCATGATACACAGTATCATCTGTATTTCAGTCCTTTGTCTTTCTTTGGTGTGCCATTCCGTATAGGCCTTTTATCTGCACGCTTTATGCCCTAGTGAACTTTTGATTCCAGATTTCAAAAAGGAAAATCAAGAAAATACGTCTCAAGATATATCTCAAGACTGGTACTTTCTTTCCTGCTGAACCTGATGTCTTTCCTATTTTCAGGGTTTGTTTGAGAATCTTTTTGCTGACTTAAATCTTTTTCCTGAACCAGACAGACCCTTTTGCATTCATTTTCCAAAGAGAATCGCTGTCTGTTTAATAAGGAAATATTGCTGCACTTGCTCCTTTCAAGTCGGAGACCAGGAATATAGAAGCGTAGAAAATTGGACTGTTCTGTGACTAAGTAACAGGGGCCAAAACATCTGCAATATTGTTAACAGCCTTAAATATATTTTTTCATTTTTTTTCATTTGTTAAAGCAGTTCTCAGCAAAGTCAATATGTGGAGCTTTCAATAGCTTTTGTTCATGTAGATTTAAATGCTGTGTAATGGACATGTAGAATTACAGTAAGGGAGTTCCTATAGATTGGTTTTCCTGCTGCCACACACAGAGGGTTTTTCAAACTTCTATGAATCCATCGAGAGGGACTTTTTTTTTGCATAGAAGGCTCGGAGTTGTTGTAGAATGACAGAAATGGAAATATTAAACAAAGTTAACAGTGAAGTGAATTTTACCTGAAATTCCTGCCAGAACAACATCAGCATTAAGTTAATGTACATGATGTTTAATGTCATGGGTTCAATTCTTGATTGGTCGAAGAAGTGTGTATTAATGGACTAGGTAAATCCAAAGTGTGTTTAGTTTCTCAATCAGTTGCATTTTAATGTTCATAAGATATTTTTTATCCATCGATATTGAAAAATAAGGTGTGTGTTGATTATCATAGGCATCAGTCAGAATGGCATATCTTATTTACTAATGAGTCCTTGTATTCTCATTTGTTATTGTCATTGTATAAAGACTGATAACTATAGACAATAGCAGTGCACCATAGCAACATCATTCCAAGGTGCTATAGCTAAACATTCAATTTTATGTGCATTATGTGTACAGTTAACAATTTATGAACTGACAGAGATCCACAGTTATTGCTAAATTAAATATGGCAAACAGGGTAGGAGATAAAGAAAGATACTTTGAAAGAAATGTGATTTAAGATCTCTAACTTTTAAGTGAAATAATGTTTGTGGATTAAAACTTCCATTAAAACTCCCATTTTTCACCCTTCCCTTCCTCTGCTTTATTACTACGAAGACCAGGAACACAGTGAAGAGTAGAGATCATTCATTACCATGAGGATGGAAATGTTGTTCAAGCATTCCCTTAAAAATTGTTGAATGAATAAAACATCTTTAGAAATGGGCTCTTTCATCTTCCACCTGTTCATTACAGAGCTACTGTGGTTTGTTTTGGCTTTAAGCTATCATGCAGCAAAGATTGTTTTATTCAGTATTGTAAAACTCAATGACTATCTGAAATCCTTGTTGATTTTAAGAATTTCTTCCCCTTGGGGCCCACGTGTCATTAGGCTATGCCCTGACGTAAAAAACAGCCATTTCACCAATATGATTAACTTAAGACAAATCAGAGCTCAGTTTTATGTGGAAGCGTGAGTGACAAGTGGCTTTTAGAACAGTTAAAGATTTGCTTTTAATATGATTTAATACAGTTTCATGCTGTTGTAATTACTGAACTTCTTAAATGTCTTAATTTAGAAAATATTACTGTTCCACATCCTTCAAGAATTTTCTCTTTCTTCCTGTCTCTTGCCTCTAACCTTTAGTTGCCAAGAATTAAATAACAGGAAAGGAACTGTATTCACATAATTGACCTGACCTGTCATTTCCTGTCATTACCTAGTTAAACATAATTGTACTTCTTACTAAGACCTACAGTTAAGATAAGGTGGTGGAGTCCTCCCAATGTGATTTGAAACCATCCTCATAGGATACTTTCCTGCTAACTGAAATATTCTGTCTATTGTTATTTGATTTATGCCACTGGCCCACCTATTTTGTTTAATAACCCCATTCGTCCATTGTATGTGGCTTTGGTAAGCTGTTAAAAAACATACCTTCCTTGATCCTAAAAGATACTGTGACTGGCAGGCACAGATAGGTCCTGTGTTCACATTTAGACAATCGCAACCTATTTCTCCTCCAGATATTACGGTTCTTCAGTTGCCACTTCTTCAGCCTATTGCATACTTCTGATAAGTATTAATATACTAAATAAAGATGGAGTCTTGTAGTCATTTCTAGACAGTTGATTTGATTTCTCCCTGTTAACTGGGTGGTGGGTAGAGGTCAAAGAAGCAGGAAGACAATGTTACTCCAGATATGAACATAACTGGTTATGGATTATTTATGTTTACATTTTCTTGTCATAACCCTTTGACTATTATGGGCGGTCACGATCAATTTAGTATACGCTATGCATTGAATCAAAACATTCTTTGTCCCCCAGCACAACCCTAGCAATCAAAGAGTTAAGGACTGTGCAGTAATTGTTTTGTATTTATTGTTTCATATTTATTTTCAGACAGTTCTTAATGTCAACTATAAGTGTCTTTTATCAGGAAGGTTAATTATCTTTTTATACTATTATATATCTTATGTATTCACCATCACTGTTTCACTGTGTTGTATTAAAAAAGTAAAAAAACGAACCTGTCAATAAATGGGAATCCAGACTATAAAGTTAGCTGAAGAACTCCTTATTAATTTTGTCATGGAATGTTTTTCTCGAATTCGTCTGGATTGTTTGAACTCCAATAGTTTTACAGAGGGAACTTTCCCTATCTATTATTACTAACCCAGAGTTACTGATTTAAAAGGATGTTTTATATATATGGAACTGGAAGCATCAGTGCAAATGTTTACATAGCAATCATTGCATTGCAATACACTAAGATTTTTAGATTCACCATCAAAGGGTTCACTATTGAATTTTCTGAATCTACAGGAACATTTCAGGATGTATCAATACACAGAGCAAGACAGCATTTAAACATCACCTATCATTCCCATAATGTCTTTTTGCCAGAAGAGTTCAATGTAAAGTGAGCTTATTGGTTACTTTATTTTACTTTCTATGGATTCAACAAAGTTACATTGAGGTAGCCATGGAGTCGCTTGTCTATTTAATAGAAATTATATGTTTGAAAAGAAATGTGGTATAAAATGACAGAAATTTAAGCAATGCAATAAGACCACAAGACACAGGAGCAGATGCAGGCCATTCAGCTCATCAATTCTGCTCCATCATTCAATAAGATCAAGGTTGATCTGATAAGCCTCAACTCCATGTTCCTGCCTTTTCTCTATAGCCCTTGATTCCCTTACTGATTAGAAAAAAGTCCATCTGTCTCAGCCTTGAATATACTTAACAATCCAGCCTCGACAGTCCTCTGTTACAAAGAATTCCACAGATTCACTGCCCTCTCAGGGAATAAATTCCTCTTCATCTCTGTCTTGAAAGGGTGAGCCCTTATTCTGAGATTGTACCCTCTGGTCCTAGATTCTCTCACAAAGGGACACCAACCTTTCGGCATCTATCTTGTTAAGACTCCTAAGAATCTTGTATGTTTTAATTAGGTTGCCTGTCATTTTCTGCTTTCCAATGAGTGCAGGCCCCATCTACTCAACTTCTCCTTTTAAGACAGTCCCTCCATACATGATATCAGTTTAGTAAACCTTTTCTGAACTACCTCCAATGCCAGTATATCTTCCCTTAGATAAGAGCCGCAGAAATGTTCACAGTATTCCAGCTGTCGTCTGACTAGTTCCTTGTATAGTTTTAGCAAAACCTCCCATATTTTATACTTCATTCCCTTTGAAATAAAGGGCAACCATTCCAATGAAACAAGGAGTCTGCAGAGAGATATAGATAGGTTAATTATGCAGGTACAAAACTTTGCAGATGGAATATCACTCGCTTTCCCTATTATCCACTGAACTTGGATGTTAGCTTTTTGTGATGCACAGACAACAACTCCTAAATCCATCTGTTCTGCAGCTTTCTGTAGTCATTCTCCATTTAAATTATATCCAGCTTCTCTGTTCTTCCTGCCATAGTGCATAGCCTCACAGTTCCCCACGTGATATTCCATCTGCCAGGTTTTATGCCCACTTGATTAACCCATCAATATCCCTCTGCAGACTCCTTGTGTCATTCTTACCACATGCCTTCCCAACTATTTTGTATCATCCATAAACTTGCCTAAAGTGCATTCATTGTTCTTATCCAAGACATTAATGTATATTGTAAATAATTGTGACCCCAGCACTGATCCCTGTGACACACCACTAGTTACAGATGCCATTCTGAAGATGATTCTTTTATCCCAATTCTCTTTCATCTATCATTTAGCCAATCCTCTATCCATACTAACACACTACCTCCATCACCATAGGCTCTGATATTACTAACTAGCCCAATGTGTGGCACCCTATCAAATGCCTTCTAAAAATTCAAATATTCTTTAATATCCACTGCTTCCACTTTCATGCTCTGTGGAGAGAGGTCCAGAGTTAATTCAGAGTCCAATGGGACTCTGTCTGAGGAAGAGTCATATGGCATTCAACATGTTCAATATTTTTCTTTTCACAAATGCTGCCAGACTTGCTGAGTTTCTCCAGCCTTTTCTATGTTTATTTCCAATTTGCAGCATCCTCAATATTTTGATTTAATTGCTTGACTAGACGGCTTTCACACTGAATGAATCGTCTGTTCATCCTTCTTTCAAAAAATGTTTCCAGTGTCAGCTTATCAGATGTAGCAGAGAGAAGAGTTCACTGCTAGGAATTATCAGCTGTGTTATTCCATTTGTTTTTGCAGTGATTTCTTTGCCTTCTGTCTTTATTTTTCCCTTCCCTTCACAAAAAACCATGGGAGATGTTGTTGTTTAATAGGCATCTTCTGACCCAGCTCTTTGGGTATCCATTGTCTTTGAATGCCTGGAAGAGGTACTCTTCTTCATTTTTGGCGTGGCTCTGTGCTTCTGCAGTGTGTTGTTGCCCGTTTAAATAATGTTCTCTAGCAACTTTGTTTGTGTGTGTTAGGGTGGTTGCTGTTGAAGTTCAGTACTTGGTTAGCGTGTGTGGCTTTGCTGTGTACCTTTGTTAGGAATTCCCCATTTGTACTGCGCTCTATCATGACGTCCAGGAATGGGAGCTGTTTGTTCTTCTCCCCCTGTCTGGTGAATCTGATCCCAGCGAGGGTGTTGTTTATTACTTCGTGGAAGAACTGCAGATGTTGGAAATCTGAAACAAATAAACAAGAGTTACTACAAATGCTGGGGATCACATTGACAGCATCCATGGAGAGAGAGAAAGCTAACATTTTAAATCTAGATGACTTCATCGCAGCTGAAGTGAAGTGTGGAGGGGACAGCATTTATGCTATAACTGGGGCCAGGGTGGTGTGGGAGTGGTGGTTGTAGGGTGCTGGTGGAGAAAAAATGTTGATAGTTTGGATTAAATGATCGTAATGTGAGAATGGCAGAACAATAGTGTGTCAACCTGCCAGACCTCACTTCAGCTCCGAAGAAGAGTCATCTAGACTCAAAATGTTAGCTTGCTCTCTCTCCACGGATGCTGCCTAACCCGCTGTGATCTCCAGCATTTGTTGTTTTCAGTACAGATTCCAGCATCTGCAGTAATTTGCACCTACGAATTGCTACAAGTCTACTGCATTCGCTGTTCACAATGTGGTTTCGTCTACATTGCGAAAACACAGAAGCACAGAATTGGTGATCGCTTTGCAGAACTGTTCCCGATTTACACCAGCCTCAGTTCTTTCAATTTTTACCTACGTTTCCTGTTGTTTGTCACTTCAACACACCACCATTTGTTCCCCGGCCAACACCTCTGTCTCAGGCTTGCTGCAGCGCTCCAGTGAAGCTCAACACAGGCTGGAAGAACAACAACTCAGTTCCACTTGGGAACCTTGCGGACATTGACACGATGCAGGGACATTGACAGGATGCAGAACCGGGCAAAGAAGTGGCAGGTGGAATTCAACTTGGAAAAGTGTGAAGTGATTCATTTTGGAAGGTCGAATTTGAATTCAGAATACAGGGTTAATGGCAGGATTCTTGGCAGTGTGGAGGAACAGAGGGATCTTGGGGTCCACGTCCATAGATCCCTCAAAGTTGTTACCCAAATTGATAGAGTTGTTAAGAAGGTGTATGGTGTGTTGGCTTTCATTGGCAGGGGAATTGAGTTTAAGAGCTGTGAGGTTATGCTGCAGCTCTATAAAACCCTGGTTAGGCCACACTTGGAATATTGTGTTCAGTTCTGGTCGCCTCATTATAGGAAGAATGTGGAAGCTTTAGAGAGGGTGCAGAGGAGATTTACCAGGATTCTGCCTGGACTGGAGGGCAGGTCTTATGAGGAAAGGTTGAGGGAGCTAGGACTTTTCTCATTGAAGCAAAGAAGGGTGAGAGGTGACTTGACAGAGGTGTACAAGATGATGAGAGACATAGATAGAGTGGATAGCCAGAGACTTTTTCCCAGGACAGAAATGACTATTACAAGGGGACATAATTTTAAGGTGATTGGAGGAAGGTTTATGGGAGATGTCAGAGGTAGGTTCTTTGCACAGAGAGTGGTGGTTGCGTGGAATGCTCTGCCAGCGGTGGTAGTGGAGTCAGATACATTAGGGACATTTAACGACTCTTGGATAGGCACATGGAGGATAGTAAAATGTAGGGTATGCAGGGTAGTTTGATCTTAGAGGTGGATAATATGTTGGCACAACATCGTGGGCCAAAGTGCCTGTACTGTACTGTACTGTTCTATGTTCTCGACTCAATATCGAGTTCAACAATTTTAGGGCTTGAGCACCTTTTGCCATGCTGTTCCCCCACCCCACACACCAGGCCTTTGTCTATCCAACTGTTTTCTCTCTCTTTGGGCTTCATCTCCATCTATCGTTTACTTCCCAGCTCCCCACCCCAACTATATAAAAACCACCCTTTTTCTAGCTACTAACAGCTCCAAAGAAGGATCCTTCAACCCAAAATATTAACTCTGATTTCTCTTCACAGATGCTGCCAGATTTGCTGAGATTTTCCAGCAAATTCTGTTATTGTTTTCCCTTCACTTCTTTGTTTTGTCCCTCTGCTTAACCACAACAGGTCAAATGAAGGATCCCATACTGCCATTGTTTTTTAGATAGTGGCCGATACTTGTATGTTACAAGTTTCTATTTTTATTTAAGTTTACGGATTCTCATTTTCCTTCTACTTATTTCTATGCCTTGGTTAGATAATACCTCACATACAGCTGATTGGAGATCAGACATCAATCAACCAAAACAAATTCTAGAATTAGTCATTTTCAGTCAGAGTAAACACCAATATGGCTGAACATTATCATTTTGTCTTCGACCGCATGTCTCTGAAGGGTGAATTCCTACGGGAGTTCTGCCCATCTATTTAAATATCAATGGAATTTCTATGTAAAGGCCAGAAAAATGGTCTGCATACTTGCCTACACCATTTTTCAAAGGCTCATGTGGTTTTACCATTGAAGTGACAGCAGATGAGTGAGCAAAATCCAATGGATATTCCCTTCCAAACCTAGCAGAAGTGCACTGATTAATCCAATTGTGTTCCGTGGCCAACTGTGCTTATTCAAAAATGATCAAAACATCCATCTATGCCTTTGGAGATTTTCTAAAATGCTTTGTTATGAAGACTTTATGTTAAAGTACAATGCTGTTAGACTCTAGTAGTAGTACTGTGGAATACATCAGTATAAATTGAAGAAATTGTGTGACTGAACACTATTATGACCTTTTCTTTCCATGGAGATCAACCTCACCTAAAAAAAATCTCAGCATAGAAAATAGATCATGCCCAAAATAGGGGCCTAAAGTGACACAAGGACAATTTGTGGTGAGCTGCAGGCACTAGTTTGTACCTGGACGCAACTGCCAAGTCCTTAGACATTGGAAACAAAGTTGTCCTTCATGAATTTTTCCGCTGATTCTGGGTTGCAAGAAGACACAATGGAAAGAGGGACAAGCACAGGCCAGCTCTGCAATTGCAATCTGAAACCAGGAGCAAAAGTACAAGGAAAATAGTTTAAACTGAGAAACTGGTTGCAGTTTGCTCAATACAGGCAGTGGTTAGTCACCAATTATTTTCAGTTTCATAAAATTATCTTAATCAAATATTTCTGTTCATAGCAATGGGTTGTTGGCTACCAATATTAGTGTGTGGACTAAAATGTGTGCATGTAGCATACATGTTAGTTCCCACATCAAGGATCCTTAATTCAACTTCCACTAAGCCATAATAAACTAAAGGTAGCTCAATGAAGATTTTGGCCGGTGAGGGCAACTAATTTACATTGCCCTCCCAAGCCACCACTGGGATGCCTGCTGGTCATCCTTCCCTGCTCACTGAATTTAAATTCTGGTAGATTTTTCTTCAACTTTGCAGTAATTATCATTCTGGCCTTGGTGAAAATGATGGCCCACAGTGGTTGCTAGGGTTCTCCTGTGAAGGAAGTGGACCACTTTTCAATTCGTCTTTAGGCCTTACCTGCTGAAGGCCTCAATATTAACTAGACCTTCAGTGTGACACAGGCTGTTGGGTACCACTTGTAACTTTGCAGCACCCCCACTGCAACATGCTTGACATGTAACTTGCAAGACGTGCTGTTGATGAACCAGGAGTTAAAGGCCTACTCGGTGTTTAACTGAAGGCAGTGCATTATTTTCTTGACCTGGGCGATAATCAATTGTTTTTCTTCAAAACTTTAAAATACTGAAACACTTGTACAGCCAATATGTTCCTTGCTTGTTTTTATTGCTGTTCAGTTTTGTGTGCATGAGTGAAGGAGAACATTATTTTGTCATGTAGCAGGAAGTGCAGAAATTTATTTTCAAAGAGGTCCAACAAATAAAAACTGTTCAAGCCAATTTCTTCTTGTTGGAGGAAATACACCTTGTTTTTCACTTACCAATTTAGAGTCTTCAAAAATCGACGTTGAGTTCAACAACTTCAGACCAGATGCACTATTACCACATTGATTCCATCCCTTCCTAGTGTCTTCTTGCATGGATTTGCTCTCAGTACAGCTGACCTAATTTTTGCTATTAACACTTACCACTAACACCTTTAATACCTATTTTTCATCTAACAATCTTCTTCTATTACTCCAATAACTCCTTTTGCCTTTTGATCTCGGCACGCAGACCATCTGTTCCACTTGGTCCTCCTCCCGCTTTTCCAACAGCATTAAAATCCATCATTGTCTGGCCCCGTTAAGTTCCAAGGAAGGGTCGTTTTAGATTTGAATCATGACCTCTGTTTGTCTCTCCACAAATGTTGCCAGACCTGCTGAGTACTTTTCAGCACTTTCTGTTTTATTTCTTAAAACACAGCACGTGTTTTCCCCTGAATGTAAAGTTAAGTAAATATTATTCCACTAAACTGTCATTATAAATCAAAATGCATGATACAACATAGAAAAATAAAATCTTGATCCTTGGCAATTTGATCCTCAGTGCTTTCTGTAGCTCACCACCAGCTGTAATGTAATGAGGTCAAGTTGAAGCCTGACTGTGGCCAAGTGACAAGCTGTCTTGTTACTGTTTGTAACATGATGCAAGCATATGATTAGCATTTTTTTTTCCTCAAACAAAATATATTATTTGTACTGGAGAAGGGTTGTTGCATTATTGTGCTTGACACTGCTTATTTATAGTAGTGGTTTATACATGAGCATTACA
The DNA here is from genome assembly GCF_021869965.1 of Rhincodon typus. Classification (NCBI taxonomy): domain Eukaryota; kingdom Metazoa; phylum Chordata; class Chondrichthyes; order Orectolobiformes; family Rhincodontidae; genus Rhincodon; species Rhincodon typus. The sequence goes on along the minus strand of NC_063335.1, from coordinate 80,985,195 downwards.
AAAGCTGCTGGTCACAGTATTGAATTAATATGAATTTTATTAACTCAATAATGAGAAAGAAATTGAAGCAAGCTGCAATAAAGATGGCCCCATGTTGTCAAAGTGTTGCGTATCAAAATGCCAAAACATCTTATATAGTGATAAGTCGTGATGTTACCAAATTCATTTGAAGAAACCAAACAAAACAGAGAAAAGTCTCAACAAGGATTTTGTTTTGGAATGTTCATAAACTTGCACGTAATAAACCAAGGGTCCAACTGCTGTTCCTGAAAATTTGTTCAAGGAGTTGAGAGATATTTGAACAAGCACAGTTGGATTTGAGAATGAGCATCTGATGGGTGTTCAGAACAAAATCAAGGAGAGTTGTGCATATTGTAGGTCCACATGCATAATGCCAACATGTACAATCCCATAATCCTTTGAGCCACATCACTGGCCCAGCTTTACGATGTATCTGTGTGCAAAGGTAAAGGAAACTACAGGCCCAGCTGCTGGAACTTTCCCAGCCCCTGAATGATGTGGCATTGAGGAGAAAGTTGGAAGAAAGGTGTGAGATCAGCAGTATACGATTCCTAACTTTGAGAGCAAGAAAGTCTAATTTTCTAACCATGTGGAATACTAGAACAATATTCTCACCAGTGTGTGGTGAGAGGCTGTTTTGCATACAATAGCATGCATTAACATCCTCATTGTTTCATAATCTTGTCTCATTGATATGCAGATTCCCATTCTCCCACCCACCGGGAGACTACATCTTGCCCTTTTTGCAAGCAGTGAACTATAGAAATTGCCAAGAATCAAGATTGTATTTTTCTCTACAGTTTCATTTACTTTGGTATATAATGACAGTTTAGTGAAATAATATTTGCTTAACTTCACACATTGGTGAAAACATATCCTGTGTTTTCAGAACTAAAAATAGAAATACTAGAAAAACTCAGCAGGTCCGACAGCAACTGTGGAAAAAGAAACAGAAACTAGACGGCAACAATTCCCAACAGGGAAGTTAGAGTGTTAACTGGTGATTCTGGCTTGCGACTTGTTCTTTCAGCCCTCCATCTTTGACACCCGGCACCAACACCTCAGGTCTCGACCCAGGGGCAGTGACGGCACATATTCCTCCAGGTCCCCATCATCAAAGCAAGGGGCATCTATCCAACATGTCTATATTGACAGGAATCCTGCAGGAGTGCTGCGTACTGCCAGCACCTGACCACATGTACAACGTGTAAAGATGCCTCCAGCGCCAGGAATCCTGGGAGGTCCTGCTAGTAGCCAGAACTTCTTCCAGCAGTGAGTGGGAGAAGACAATGACTGGGTGCCATAGGGATGGATAATGACGTGAATTTTGGAAGATGGCAAGAGAAATCTTGCTTGAACTCACAAAGAGAAACCACTCCATGAAACTCACCAAAAGTTGACGCTTAACCGATTTCTAGTAAAATTCAGCCCATTGTGTTGTGGGATTTGGCTTCATGCCCACATCCATGAGTTTGCATTGACAAGACTGGTTGATCAGAAGTTAAGGTTAATAACTGGTTTCAGAATAAGCATTCTTTATATGATGCAGTTTATTACATATTGAAACCAAATAGTACAACACATGGTCATGAAAAATATGCCAGGCTCTAATCTCACTGTTAGATTGAAGAAAGATTATTCCATAAACTCTACACCTAATGCTCATTGGTCTTTTCCACATGGTTCTTTGTACATGTTTGCACCATTCAATGACAATACTTAAGCTTCTCCCTAGCTCTCTATCTGTTTTTCTTTTATTAACTTTTCCCAAACTGTTATATTTATGCCCAGTGAGAACCAGCTCCAGTTGGTCCACAGACCTAAGCTCTTACTATTACTAAACATATAGGACCGTAGAATTCAGTGGAACTGATCACTTGATATGCTTATCATAGAATCATAGAATATTAGAATCATGCAGTACGGCAGAGGTGCTTCAGCCTGTCAAGCCTGTATCACTTAAAGCTTGATGGGTATTTGGAAGTTCAGAGGGTCATAGACAGATTGATAGAGTGGACAGATTAGTGACAGATGAAGCAATGTGGAGAATTGTGAGATGGTTCATTTCAGTTGGAAGAATGTGGAAACACAATAAGGAGTGCAATTTGAAAGTGGGTGCAGAAGCTGAAAATGACAAGACAGGTGGAGAATGTAGTTAATAAAGTATATAGCAGCCTAGACCTTATCAATAGTGGCATAGAGTGCAAGATCAAAGAGGTTATGCTGAACTTGTATAAGTCACTTGTATGAGTTTGACCTCAGCTGGAGTATTGTGTACAGTTCTGGGCGCCACACATTAAGAAAGATGTGAACAGATTGGAGAGAGAGTGGGAGAGGTTTACAAGAATAGTCCCAGTGATGAGAAACTTAAGTTACAAAGATAAATTGGAGAAATTAGATATTTTCTTGCTGGAGAGATGAAGGTTAAGAGGATGCAGGACAGAGATGTTTTAAATCATGAGAGCTAGAAAGAAAAGATAGAGAAGAAACTGTTCCTGCTCATATTGGGATTGAGAAACAGAGGATTAATTGGATTAATTGTGATTTACAAAAGCAGCAGAAGTGCAGCATATTTTAGGGCCTGGAATGAACTCCCAGAAGTGTGGTGGAGACAGGACGAACTGAGGCATTCAAGAGGGCATTGGAAGATCATTTAAGTAGAAGCAATGTGCAGGGATTTGTTGAAAAGGCAAAAAGAGTGTCACTCAGTCATGATGTTTATTCGGAGAACCAATCTGTATACTGTGGACTGAATGGCCTCCCTCTGCGCAATAACAAATCTTTCATTCTGGCATATCTATAATCATCTCCAGGAATTAGGAGACAGTTTCACGTAGTTTCTCTTTGCCTACATAATAACTGTGACCCCATTTCAAAAGTCCGTCATTAGCTGTAAAGCACTTTAAGCTATCCAGTGGTAACAGAAAGCATTATATTCATGCTAGTCTTTCTTTTCACTGTCTATTTATTTCATCTGTGTTTATCCCCACTCAAAATAAACTTTCAAGTAGTTAATTCAGCTCAATTAGCAAAAATTAGAACTTGCCCAGAGGTTCTCCTCATCTCCTGTCATTTGTCTGAGGTTTCTAACAACTCGCTGTTAGGTCACTGGGGAACTCTTCTGGAAATTCTCTCTGTTTAGTCCTACTTCTTTATGGATAATAGTGGAAATAGAATTGTCAAAAGATCATTTGGAACAAGATTGATAGAAAGATGCCACCGGAAATATCCCCTTAAGGCAGGTTCATGAAATTTCATCTCAAAGCATATTCTTGCTACCCCACCAGAATTTATTGTGCTTATTCCTGCTGACATTAATTCACTTTAGGAACTATTGAGGGCATGTCGTTCAATATTTAACTTGAGTAACATCAACCGAAAACAGGCAGGAGATGTTTAAGTGTTAGATAGTAAATGATTATGCAAGAAACATAGCTGGGTAATCAAAGTGTGTTGAATAATAAAATAACAAAGCAGCCTTAAGTATTAATATTCTCACAACTCACTTTTTACTGTAACCAACTCTTTTTTTTAGCTCGCCTGATCCCCGGCTGCATTCAGTCTGCAATAAATTCTCTAATTTCACCATGGATTGTGTGACAGGCCTGGCTGCCCACAAGAAGCATGTAACCAGCTGAAAGCCTATCGAGGCCTTTTGTTGAAGGCTAACTGGGATTTTCGGCTTGGTCTGTAGGCCCCAATAGGAGCCAGGAGACAGTTTATGTGGCCTCCTGCCACAGAACAGTGCTCCATACAAGCAGAAATAAAGATTGTTCTTTGTTTTCTTAAATGCATCATCAGTTTGAGGCTCCCTTGGAAAGGGATTTCCCTCCCACCCTACCCCTGCATTTATGGCCTGGTGGTGCAAACCATTTCTATTATTAATTTGAAACCACTGGGAAAAGACCAACTTCATTTTAGGGTTTCTCTCTCCCAGTTATCAGTCATGATATCCTCTTATTATTGAGCTCTGAGAGGCAGCCATCCTTATTTGGACAATGAGACTGCTCTCATACCATTTATTTTCATTCCATTCATTTTCTGGGCTGAAAATTGCATCTAAACACTCTGCTTCAGAGAACAACTAATAATGAGGATTAAAAACAGAAAGAACTGCGGATGCTGTAAATCAGGAACAAAAACAGAAGTTGCTGGAAAAGCTCAGCAGGTCTGGCAGCATCTGTGAAGAAAAAAATCAGAGTTAACGTTTTGGGTCCAGTGACCCTTCCTCAGAACTGTTCTGAGGAAGGGTCACTGAACCTGAAATGTTAACTCTGATTTTTAAAAATGAGGATTGTCTGGGGATAGGTGAGTAACAGATTGGGTTGCAGATGTGGTAGGTGTTGAGCAGAGTGGAGTTTGTTGCTGGTGCTTGATAGTTGGAGAGGGCCCAATGGCAGTTATAGAATCCCCACAGTGTGGAAACAGGCCCTTCAGCCCAACAAGCCCACACTGATCCTCAGAGAATCCCACCCAGACCTGTTTGCCTATAACCCACCTAATCTGCACATCCCTGAACACTATGGGCATTTTACCATGGCCAACCCCCCTAACCTGCACAGCTTTGGACTGTGGGAGGAAACCGGAGCAAACCCACACAGACACAGAGAGAATGTGCAAACTCAACACAGACAGTCGCCTGAGGGTGGAATTGAACCTGGGTCCCTGATGCTGTGAGGCAGTAATGCTAACCACTGAGCCATCGTGCCGTCCCAAATTTGGTAAAATTCTGCACTGCCTATTCCCTGGAAAACCAATAAATATTCTTTCCCTAAGATTCTAAGATGCTAGGAATTTGTCAATACTTTAAAACATCATTGTCAACACCGAGGGAACGAAGCAAATCCTCTCCCCACACTTCTCTCTCACATTAATATTTGACAATCTCCTTCAGTGTTCACAAACCTCTAAGCTGCTTTCCCAATGGTCACTGATCCTAGAATCACCTGAGACCTTCCCTTATCAATGCCCAGAGATCCCAGCATTCCTCTCCTAATGAAGAAAATCCCAAGGTTTCTCTGGTCCTCCTAACATATACTTCTCCATTGTTTCCAGAATTTTGCGAATCCCATCTCAGTTCTCCACGATCTCATTTAAAATATATTATAAACTGTTACATTCTATTCCAGTACTGTGCAGACTATCCAAGCACACAGATAATCCCTGGGCTGGCTGGCAAATCATTTTCCTTCGTAATATTATTTGCATAATAGAATCATAGAATCCCTACAGTGTGGATCCGGGCCATTTGGCCCATTGACTCCACACTGACCTTTTGAAGAGCATCCCACACCAGTCCCACACCTAATACCTTATCCCTATAAAACTTCATTTCCCATGTCTAAGCCACATAGCCTGCACATCCCTGAACACTGCAGGCAATTTAGCATGGTCAATCCACCTAGCCTGTACATCTTTGGACTGTGGGAAGAAACTGGAGCACCCAGAGGAAACCCACGCAGACAAGGGGAGAATGTGAGAACGCCATAGGATGGAATTGAACCTGGGCCCCTAGTGCTGTGAGGCAATAGTGCTATCCACTGAACGACCATATCCACCCATCCCTGACCATTTCTTGGTTTTATAAGGGTTCTGATGCACAATGAAGAATGGCACAGGAGAAATAACAGCCATATTGTATTTTAACCATTCTGCCTTCAACAGTCCTCCTGTTTCTCAGCAGCACCATCTTTGTCTTCTGGTCCACTCACGAAAAGTCCACAAATCACAGAAGCTTCATCTGTATGTACACCAAGCAACTAAGAAAGCAAATGGTATGTTTCCCTTTATTATGAAGACTTTTAAGACTAAGAGGTACTTGTGAGGTCATTAGATCATAAGATTGAGCAGCAGAAGTAGGCCACTTCTGTCATTCATTGAGATCATAGCTGATTTGATAATCTTCAACTCCACTTTCCTGCCTTTTCCCCATAACACTTGATTCTCTTACTGATTAAAAATATGTCTATCTCAGCCTTGAATATAGTTTATAAGCCAGCTTCAACAGCCATCTGGTAGAAAATTCCATGGATTCACTACCCTCTGAGAGAAGAAATTCCTCTTCATCTCTGTTGTAAACATGCAACCCCTTATTTTGAAGTCATGCCCTCTGATCCTAGACTCTCCCAAAAGGAGAAACAATCTTTCTGCATTTAACCAGACAAATCCCCTAATAATCTTACATCATTCAATAAGGTCACCTCTCATTCAGCTATGGGATAAGTAATCCAGAGGCCAAGGCAAATTTCCTTGAGACTGATTGATTTATTGTCACGTGTACCTAAGTACAGTGAAAAGATTTGTTTGCAAGCAGTACAGGGAGATCATAGTAAGCAAGGATATACAGATCATAGGGTGAAAAAGAGGCATACAGGTTGCAGTGCACAGGATGTGTGCTAGTCAAGATCAACATTATCAAGATCTGCATTATTTGAAGTTAGACAGTCCATTCATCAGTCTAATAACAGCAGGGAAGAAGCCATCCTTGAACCTCCTTGTGCGTGTTCAAGCTTCTGTATCTTGTGGTTGACAGAAGAGGTTGTAGGAGAGCATGACTGGGGTAGGACATGTCTTTAATGATGTCGGCAGCATTTCCGCAGCAACAAGCCATGTAAATGGAGTCCACGGATGGAAGGTTGGCTTCCATGATGGTCTGGGCTGTGCACACAACATTCAGCAGTTTCTTACAGTCCTGGGCAGAGCAGTTGCCATACCAGGCCGTTATGCACCGAGATATTATGCTTTCAATGGTGCATCTGTAAAAGTTGGTGAGGATCCTCATGGACATGCAAAATTTCCTGAGCTGCCTGAGGGAGAAGAGGCGGTGTTGTGCCTTCTTGACCATTATATCTGCGTGGGAGTCCAGCGTGGGTTGTCGGTTATCGTCACTCCTAGAAAATCAATGGTCCCAACCCTCTCAATCTCAGCTCCATTGATGTAGATGGGCGCGTGTTCTCCTTTTTTTTCTGAAGTCAATGATCAGTTCTTTAGTTTTGCCGACGTTGAAAGAGAGGTTGTTATCATTGCACCATGTCACCAAGCCCTCTATCTCCTTTCTGTATTCTGCCTCGTCATTGTTTGTCATAGGTTCAAATCCCATCAAAGCAGTTAATGGAATTTAAGTTTAATTCATAAATCTGGAATGTAAAGTTAATCTTATTGTTGTAAAAATCCATCTGGTACACTAATGTCCTTTAGGAAAGGTAATCTGCTATCTGGCCAAATGTGACTCCAGGCCCACAGTATTAAGATTGAATCTTATTTGCCCTCTCTGACATGTCCTCAGCAAGCCATTCAATTCAAGGGAAGTTAAGGATAAGCAACAAATATTGGCCTTACCAACGAAGCCCATATCCCTTGAAAGTCTAAAGAAAAGAAAAAAATGAATCATATTGTATTACCACAACTCTATGATATATAGGATGAACTTAAAGAACTACGTACAGTTTTGGCACTGAAGAAAATACAACACAGGTTCACTAGACTGATTCCCAGAATTGTCCTATGACACTCAGTTGAGTTGACCATGTCCATATTCTCTGGAATATAGAAGAATTGGAGATGATTTAATTGAAACATACAAAGAAATTTCCCAGCTCAGATACTAAGAGAATGCTTCCCTGTTTGGGGAGTCTAGAATTAGGGATCACAGTCTAAGAGTAGGTTGTTGATCACTCAAGATCACAAGAGAAGAAATTTTTCCACATTATGTGCTGTTAATCTTTGGAATTTTGTATCACAGAGAACTGCGGATGTTTAGCATCAAGTACATTGAAGATAGAGACACACAGACCTTTGGAAACAGGGATATGAGGATAGTGTTGAAAAGTAGTGTTGAGACTGAAGGTCAACTGTGATTGCATTGGATAAAAGCACAGAGCCAAAGTTCTGGATGTTTAAACCCTGTTTCTATTTCTAATGATCTCATATTCTGATTCACAGACTTCTGGCTTTTCTTTTTGCTTATTCCTTAATGTTACTTCAGAGTTGTCATGCATATAGGGTTTTTTTTTCTGCTTCCTTTATTTAAGGCCTTTCTGCTACATCAACGTTTTACCTTAAGTAAAATGCTATTAAGTATTACCCTCCCAAAATGACTTTGAACAAGGAGAGGGCTGTTGGCCCTTACCAAAGCTTGACCCTCTACATTTAGTCACCCAACTTGGTGATTTTATTTACTAATGATTTTTCACTTCCACATTAGCACAGATCCATGTCAATGTTAATGGTATCCCGCTGTTTCAAATCCTAGCAACGTAACTGGAAATCAGTCTGAGCCTATACATTTTACCAAATGATGAACTTGACTAGCAGATTAACTCATTTGTTTAAAAAAATGAGAAGTGCCAATGTGAAGTGTAGCCTAAATTCTCAGTTTGCTTCAAACCTTATTTGCCTTCTTTGGAAATGTGAGTCGTGGCTGCTGTTGGAGGACTTTGTAGACCGGATGATTTCTTTTTAATGTCTGCCAAGATACTTGGAAAAAAAATTGCAGTTATTGTATTAAATGCTAAAGTTTTAATTGGACAAGAATGTTAACATTGGAAAATGAAATAGGAAAAAAGACAAAGCCTGAAATGAAATATGTGTCAATGTAAAACCTGGAATTCTCATTATGTGGGAAAATTCCAACACGTGTGGAACCAATAGCATGAATCCAGTGCTTTCATTTTCCGATTCAGTTCTGCTGAATATCCAAACATTTGCAGATGCCTAGTATGTTATTGCGGCATAATTTCTGCTGTCCAGCTAGCAAAATTTATACGAAGAAAAAGAATCAAAAACAAGCTTTTGTTATAATAGAGAATTTCAAAGGTACGTTATTGGCCGTTGGAGCAAGTGGTTCATAAATGCTGCCATTTGTCTGTCAATATGATTATCACTGGTGAGAAATACATAGGGTGCAATTTTCCTGATGTTGCAAGAAAGATGGGAGAACCAAGAAGAATGAAAATATCCGACTGTCAACACAAGAAGTAATTCCCTGATTTTCCCCCAAGCCATAAATATATCAGAATCTCCGTTACATTATGAATGACTTTTCATTAAAGCCCCAATTCACCTCTTTTATATGTCACTTCCAATGCTCCTCCTAGGCAGACCAAACTCCCAAGACACAAATCAGAGAAGGTATCTATTGACTGCAGCTCATTGAATGCCAGCCCTGTTTATTATGCAACCGCTTCTTCAGAGCAATGTCTCTATCTGCTTGATGGTCACCATCCTCTTCGACACTTCAACCGTGCAAATATTGCCAAGCATTGGCAAAGCTCAGCAAATCAGCCTCGCCTTATCATGTCTGCTCTCGGACCAACTCAAACACCACTTCAACATTTCAATACCTTCCTTTGGAGCTCAGAGACAGGTAATGATTTGTACATTCCTGACAGATCCCTTCATGTACAGGGACAGATGTGCATCTCAGGCATTTACACAGGATGCTTCTGCACTTACTTGGACATTACAGCTCTTAGTGAGCTTTCTAAGTGCACATTCACTGACTTCAGCGTTGTCTTAGGGGCTGCCAAATCTATGTGTCTCACATTGCTTTCATAGGTAACAAGAGCTTCAGTTTATGGTCTGCATTGCTTTTTGGCATAAAGGGAGATACAGGTGGCTTTCTATCAGTCAGACAGATTTGGAGGGCTCTAGGACACCATGCTATGCCAACTTCAAAGCTGCAGCATTTGCTTGCAAACAAACTACATGTGCTTCAAGCAAATGCCCATGTGTGAAAGTCAATAGTTCTTAGTGAAGTGAAAGTGGACTACAATCAGTCAGGGACTGCAGCTATATTCAGTCAATGGGCTGGTACTGTTCCAGACCAGGAGGTTAGTCATGGTCAGTCAGGTTCATGGTCATACCGCTATCTGTGGATCTGTGTCCTTACAGTCCAGGGATTAGGCCATGATCTTTCCTGCAGGTCTAATGGAAACTGCCTGCGGATTACAAGTTAATTTGGTTCAAGTGCTGTTGAAATATCAGTCTGGGTGTGGGTGCAGGTTTTCTTGCAAAATGATAAAGAGAAGGAGTGCAGACGAAACAGTGGATGTAAGACCAGTTAGTGTTGATGCAAAAGTAGAAGAGGCATTCCCAGTGAGTGAATAGGAAACCCAGTGGGTAGGAAAGGGAGGATGAGGTGAGCTGGAGTCATTGAGTTGACGTGATATTTGCAAAAGTGAGGGTTGTAGTCATGTGCAGCTGCAGAGTTAGACTGGCTCTGGGTCATGTGAGTGTGAGCTAGAAGAGAGAATTTGGTGGCACTAACCCTTGCAGACTGTAGAAGATCATAGACTTTCTTTCTGCACTGTTGGGTGTCTCACTCTGCCTGGGTCACAGCGCTGATGAATCTATAATTTGTGTCCAGGCTGACTATATCTGGTGGCTTGGCCTCCTAGGAACAGGATTGCTGTCCTTTTAACCACACCATCGACTGACACCTTCAGGTTCCTGTCCTTAAAGGAAGGTGCCAACTTTTCTTTTCTCTGTCTCTTGACTCAGTTGGCAGTCAAGCCCCACTACTCCTGGAATTGTCACAAAGCTAAAAATGTCATCAAATTAATCAAAGTTTCAAGATTTCTTGTCTGGTCAACTCAGGCTATCAGAAAACACTGGCCAGGTTTTTGTACTTAACATAAAAATACCAAAAAAGGCACGACCAGAGGCAAGCTAAACATGAATTACCAACTTATAACTCTCTAACCTAAACTCTACTCCTTCTTAACATTCTACACATACAGGTAGATAGATATAGACAAAAAAAAATGGATGGAGAAAAGTGTATTAGACAAATATAGTTCAATGGTACCAGTCCACAGGATTCAATGTGGTGTCCTTTGAATGATCTGATTTCCAATCTGCTGCTGCTTCTTTCCAAGTCCTTTCCAATTCTTTACTGAAGGCACAAAGCAACTGGTATACTAATTGTTCAGTCTGTCAATCACTGGTTAGAAGCAGCAACTCAGAGTCAAATAGTGAGTGAAAACAGCTATTTATCTTCAATTTTCTTTTGTTACTTCCCTGCAAAGAGAGAAGTTTTGTTTTTAAGAGTCTGGCAGCTTTTCTCCCTGTATTGGTCACACACAGGCTGATCAGTAAGTTGTCATGCAAAACACTCCATTCCCACACGATCGGTCCTGATTCAAAAAACAATCAACAGGCTAATTTTGTGCAAAACTGCTGTCAACACAGATCCACTGTGCTGATGAGTACAGCAATCCTCTCTTCACTTCTTGAGCAAGGCAATCATGTAACTTCAACTCACAAAGAATCCCAGTAACATGTTTTTAAACCTGCAACATCTCCTTCCACAGTTTCCTTCATTTAAAGCAGTCCTCATTTTTGTTCATAACCTAAAAATAAAAAGGAAAAATTGGTCTTTATGCTATTGGGTTTGGCAATATTGGTCGAGCACCAGAGCGTGTGAGGGCCAGTTCTTGGCTGGCAGAGTCTGCAGTTGTGTTGTAGCTGGGCCTTAATTACTGCCCCCAAAGCATGAAAGCCAGAATATCTCAGGAATGGTGAGTAACTGTTCCTTGTTGTCCATTCAATTCCCCAAGAAAATGCGCTAAAGAGCCTGATTGCATAATGAATAAGTTCCATAAGTAAAGAGTATGTGAAAGCTTGCTCTGGGTCATCTGTACCAGGCACTAGAAAAATCAATCACCAAATACTTTAAGCTGCAAATGGACAAATTTCACTGATAGTTCTTTTTTCAAATTATAATAATTATTCCTACTAGTTTTAATGTGTAATATAAAGCTTTTAAATTGTGAAACCTCTTTTAACTAAAGAAGTAGATAATTTAATTCAAGGTGTAGTCCAACAGAAATGTATTTTTGTTTCCAGGTTTTTTGTATCTTTCTCTCTAGGCAGTTAAAATTAATAAATCTCATTCTTTAAAACAATAATTCTATGATGCACAGCTCCAAAAACTCTATAAAAAGAACACTGCTCTCAGTGTAACTATATTAAGATTACTGCAGCTCATTAGTAATAAAGAAAAAGTCACAGGGAACATCAGTTGTCTCAAATGCTTCCAGCTCTTGATTAACAAAATGAGCAATTTCCATTCGATTTAAAGCACTAAGCTGACTCCATCCTTCATTATTCTGCTGTAACCATCAATATTTCTCCCTGAGTGATAGAGCATTAAAATTAAACCAAGAAATTCCCAGCATGTAAACATTGCCACAGAATTCATAAAGTTTGATTGATAAAATATGATTGATCAACATGTGAATTGTAATCAGTGCTTTTAAATAGAAGGGTTTCGTAAGTTCTTCAAAGCTCTTTATTATAGGTGTATCAAATTAATGTCAGGACATAACTCGGTAGCATGGCAACAAAACAAAATCAGTCATAAACAACTATTCATCATGAACAATGTCTTTGCATTTCGATTGATGTTTTTAATCAATCATGAATTCTGCCAACAGCAATGATGAATCAGGTTTCAATTCACATTGAACACCTATTAAGTAGGCTTGAATTCAGTGGACCATTCAAAAATATATAATAAAAGCAGGTAATCTGATCCCATATAAATTGAGTTTTATTGTAATGAAACTGTCAGATCAACTGTTTTACCACCTTGAAAGTATGGCGTGAGATTTTCTTTGCATAACGAGGCTGGGCGCCTGGAAGCAAGCCGTGCTATTTGAAGGCAAAGGAGCTGGGCACAGCATGTGTAAAATGCTTACATAGGACCTGCCAAACGTATTTCTGCTGTATAAGGTGTCTGTACTTAAAATAAAAACACTGCTGGTACTTTTCTCTTAACATAACATTTTACACATTATGTGCAAACATACAGTCAGTTCACAACTGCTCATCTTGTTAGTGATTAGTTAATATTCAAGGTATTCAGTTGTTAGCTAAAGGGATTATTTGAACTTTGCAAGCTTGAAATGTCACAATATGCTAAATTTTACTGGATTGTCTTTCTTTTCATTAAACTGTGTTTGTTATTTTCTGTTCAATCAACATCCTCCCCATGCTTCCTTTGGAATCCAGCTTCTGTTCACAACAAAAAGCAGCTTCATTATACATCCTCCTCCTGTTACACGCTGTGATGCTTGACAGAGGAAATGGCATGGTTGCATTGTTAGTTCAGCTAGGATATGCTCTTCAGCACTTCGGAACTCCTTTCGAAGCAAGGTCAACATTTGACTTTCTTAACAGCAGCCTAGTCAGACTAGAGAAAATAATATCACATTATTATGGAAGTTTGAGGGTCACAGGAGGTAAAACTAAATATTTGGGAAATGTATTCCTTCAGAAAATAAATATTTTGGAAAATTTATCATGTGGCACTTACCAAATGAACAAATAAGTTTGAGTAGAATTATCCTTCTTTAATGTTTCATTATCGCAGTTATCCAAATATCTAATATTCCCTTTTATAAATATTCCCTTTTCCAAGTTTTCACTTAGAGTGTGAATGGAATTGCAGTCATACCTATTCAACACTTTTTCAGATCTCTGTTCACGAACAATTCTTCAGTAGGAACTAGTTAATTTGGTAACTTGCCACATTGTGATGTTCTAGTCAATGATAGTAACAGGTCTTCATTACGAATGTTCTGAAGCACCAAAAGTAATTTTATTGTGTAATCTTACATTAAGTAGTAATTAAGTAATGTAAGATTACACAATAAAACAAAAAAAAACTTAGGCTTCCATGGATCATGGTATTGTAATTCAACCTTTGACTTTTACTGTTGGAGAGGCAAGGACTGATTAGAGATAGTCAGTATTGTTTTGTGCATGGGAAATTGTGTCTCATAAACTTGAGTTTTTTGAGGGCATGACCAAGAAGATAGATAAGGGCAGAGTGGAAGATGTTGTTTACATGGACTTTACGAAGGCCTTTGACAAGCACATGGTAGACTACGAAGTAAAGTTAGATCATAATGGATCCAGGGAGACTTAGCCAAATGGATATAAAATTGGTTTGGCAGTAGGAGACAAAGAGTGGTGGTAAAGACTTGTTTTGCAGATTGGAAGCCTGTGACTGGTAGTGTTCTGCAGGGATCAGTGCCAAGTCCAGTTTTGTTTGTCATTTACATAAACAATTTGGATGAGAATAAAAGAAGCATAGTTAGTAAGTTTGTAGATGACCCAAAAATTGGTGATATAGTGCATTGTGAAGAAAGTTATCTAAGAGTACAAAGGGATCTTCTGGGAAATTGGACTGAGCAGTGGCAGATAAAGTTTAGATAAATGGGAGGTGTTGGGTTTGGTAAGGCAAACCAGGGCAGGACTTGTACAGTTAATAGTCTTGCTTCCAGGGAATGGAGCCAGAGGGAGGAGCATGTGGAGTAACTGAATCCAAATTGAAAAAATGACATCACAGGAGGGTTGTGACCTGATTTGCTGGTAGGAAATCTGTCCTAAATTTGAAAACAAAATCACAGCAAAACTAATTAATAAATAATTAAATAACCCGGGATTAACTAACTAATAAATTAATTAGCTAAGTAGAGATGGCTGGGCAGGTGATGTGTTGTAGCTGTATGATGTGGGAGCTAGCTGATCCCATTGTGAATGGCAGTGACTACATCTGCAGCAAGCGTTGGTCACTGGAGGAACTTCAGCTCAGAATTGATGAGCTGGGAGTCCGAGCTTCGGACACCGTGGCACATCCAGGAGGGGGCGAGTTACCTGGAAGCTTTGTTTCAGGAGGCAGTCACACTTGGGAGGTTAAGTACCTCAAATTTGGTCAGTGGCTAGAGACAGCAGGCTGTGACTGTAAGTGAGGCATGCAGACGGATCCTGCATTCAGGAAGAGAGGACCCTTAGCTCCTGGCCTTGTCCGACAGGTATGTGGTACTTGTTCCGCGTGTGGATGAGAAACAGAGCTGTAGGGAGGATAAGCCAGCTGGCCATGACACCATGGCACAGGAGGCCATTCAACAGGGGGAGCAAAGAGACTAGTGGTAGTTGTAGGGATCCTATAATTAGTGGAACAGACAGCATCCTTCGTAAACAGGCTAGAGAGTCCCGCATGGTGTGTTGCCTGCCCATTGCCAGGGTGAGGGACATCTCTGACTGGCTTGAAAGGATATTAGAGAAGGAGGGGGAGGATTTAGTTGTTGCGGTCCACGTCAGGCCAAACAACATAGGCAAGACTAGGAAAGAGGACCTGTTTAGTAAAATAGGGTGATCTTTAAACTAGAAAGTTGGGGGAAGGGAAGAGTAAAACTCCATGAAGTATAATCGCCAATGGGAAACAAAGCAGCAGGTTAACATCTGTGAGGGTGGATTCAACAATTTGGAAAAGTATGAAAAAAATGAAAAGAAAGAAGAACTCAGGAGAAGTTATTAAAGTCCCCAGCGCACAAAATAGGACAAAGTGTTTGGAAAGGGTTAGGAATCAAAATTTAAGCACACCAGATAAAGGGATGACAAATGAGATGTAAGGGAAATACAGAACTGAGGGTGTTGTGTCTGAATGCATGCAGAATACAAAATCGGGTAAATAAGCTCGTGGTGCAGTTCGAAATTGGCAAGTATGATGTGGTGGGTATCACTGAGATGTGGCTGCAAGGGGATCAGGACTGGGAGCTAAATATCCAGGGATATACATCCTATTGAAAAGACAGGCGGGTGGGCAGAGGGGGTGGGGTTGCCTTATTAGTAAGAAATGAAATTGAATCAATTAATTAAAACAAGAAACGAAGTAGGGTCAGATGATGTAGCATCTGCGTGGGTAGAGTTGAGGGCCGCAAAGGTAAAAAACAAATAGAAGTTATGTACAGGCCTCCACACAGTAGTCAGGATGTGGGGCACATGATAAGCCAGGAGATAGAAAAAGTGTGTAAGTAAGGCAAGGTTACAGCGAACATGGGGGATTTCAATATGCAGGTAGACTGGGAAAATCAGGTTGCTAGTGGATCACAAGAAAAGGAATTTGTGGAATTACCCTTTTTGCTCGAACATTGGTCCCAGTTCGGTTCAGGTGGAGACTATCCCAGTGGATATGCAGGTAGACTGGGAAAATCAGGTTGCTTGTGGATCACAAGAAAAGGAATTTGTGGAATTACCCTTTTTGCTCGAACATTGGTCCCAGTTCGGTTCAGGTGGAGACCATCCCAGTGGTACAGATCCCTCCTGTTCCAATACTGATGCCCCATGAAAAAGAACCCCTATTTTGTGCACCAATTTTTTAGCCACATGTTTACTTCCCTTATTCTCACGTCCCTATGCCAATTTGGCTCGGGCAGTAATCCGGAAATTATAACCCTTGAGGGCCTGTTCTTTAATTTTGTTCCTAGTTTCTGATAATCCCTACATGTGAAATGGCTTTTTGGAGCAACTTGTGGTGGACCCCACTCAGCAACTGGCTATTCTGGATTTAGTGTTGTGCAATGAGGCAAACTTGATAAGGGACCTTAAGATGAAGGAATCCTGAGGAGGCAGTGACCACAATAAAATAGAATTTACTCTACAATTTGAGAAGGAGAAGCTGGAATCAGATGTAACGGTATTATAGTTAAATAAAGGCAACTACAGTAGCATGAGGGAGGAGCTGGGCAAAATTGACTGGGAGAGGAGCCTTGCAGGAAAGACAGTGGAACAGCAATGGCAGGAGTTTCTGGGAGTAATTCAGGAGACTCAGCAAAAATTCATCCCTAGGAAAAAGAAGCATGGTACAGGGAGGATGAGGCAACCATGGCTGACTAAGGAAGTCAGGGACAGCATAAAAGCAAAAGAGAAAGCATATAATGTGGCAAAAGGCAGTGGGAAGCCAGAGGGTTGGGAAGCTTACAAAGACCACAGAGGACAACTAAAAAAGAAATAAGGAGGGAGAAGATTAAAAATGAGGGTAAGCTAGCCTGTAATATAAAAGATGATTACAAGAGTTTCTTTAGATATATAAAGGGCAAAAGAGAGGCAAAATGGACATTGGAGCACAGATAATAACACTGGAGAAGTCGTAATGGGGAACAAAGAAATCGCTGAGCAACTGAACAAGTACTTTTCATCAGTCTTATGGTGGAAGACACAAGTAACATCCCAAAAATTCAACAGAGTCAGGGGGCAGAGCTGAGTATGGTAGCCATCACCAAAGAGAAGGTGACAGAGAAACTGAAAGGCCTAAAGGTGGATAAATATCCTAGACCAGATGGACTACACCCCAGAATTCTGAAGGAGATAGCTGAAGAGATAGTGAAGGAGATAGCCGAAGGGATAGTGAAGGAGTTACTGGTGATCTTTCAGGAATCACTGGAGTCCATGCGGGCCCCTTGTTTAAGAAGACAAAAGATGGGAAATTACAGGCCGATTAGCCTGACCTCAGCTGTTGGTAAGATTTTGGAGTCCATTTGTGAAGTCAGCACGGCTTCATCAAGGGGAGATCATGCTTGATAAACCTGTTAGAATCCTTTGAGGAGATAATGAGCAAGTTAGACCAAGGAGACACAATGGATGTTATCTACTTGGACTTTCAGAAGGCCTTTGACAAGGTGCCCGCACTGGAGGCTGCTAAGTAAGATAATTGCCCATGGTGTTTGAGGCAAGGTGCTACCATGGATAGAAGATTGGCTGTCTGACAGAAAACAGAGAGTGGGGATAAAAGGGTCTTTCTCAGGATGGCATCTGGTGATAAGTGGTGTTCTGCAAGGGTCAGTGTTGGGAACACAACTTTTCACTTTATACATTAATGATCCACATGAAGGAACTGTGGGCATTCTGGCTACATTTGTAGATGATACAAAGATAGTTAGGGGGACAGGTAGTATTGAGGAGGTGGGTGGCTGCGGAAGGATTTAGACCAGTTAGGAGAGTGGACAAACAAGTAGCAGATGGAATACAACGTGGGCAAGTGTGAGGTCATGTACTTTGGTAGGAAGAATAGAGGCATAGCCTATTTTCTAAATGGAGAGAAAATTCTGAAATCCGAAGTGCAAAGGGACTTGACAGTCCTAGTCCAGGATATTCTTAAGGTAAACTTGCAAGTTGAGTTGGTAATTAGGAAGGCAAATACAATGTTGGCACTCATTTCGAGGGGACTAGAAGATAAAAGCAGGGATGTACTTCTGAGGCTTTATAAGGCTCTGATCAGACCACATTTAGATTATTGTGAGCAATTTTAGGCCCAATATCTCAGGAAGGATGTACTGGCCCTGGAGCAGGACTAGAGGAAATTCACAAGAATGATGCCAGGAATGAAAGGCTTAACATATGAGGAATATTTGAGGACTCTGGGTCTGTACTCAATGGAATTTTGAAGAATGAGGGTGAATCTAATTGAAACTTACAGAATACTGAACAGCCTGGATACAGTGGATGTGGAGAAGATGTTTCCACTAGTAGGAGAAACTAGGACCTGAGGGCACAGCTTTAGATTAAAGGGAAGACCCTTTAGAATGGAGATGAGGAGAAATTACATCAGCCAGAGAGTGGTGAATCTATGGAATTCATTGCCACAGAAGGCTGTGCAGGCCACGTCATTGAGTACATTTAAGACTGAGATAGATAGGTTCTTCATTGTCAAGGGAATCAAGGATTACAGAGAGGTAGCGGGAGAATGGGGTTGAGAAACTTATCAGCCATGATTGAATGGCCGAGCAGACTCGATGGGCTGAATGGCCTAATTTCAGCTCCTATACCTTATCATCTTATGGTCTTAATGGCAAGGCCCTGGGGGGTGTTGCTGAACAGAGAGATCTAGCGGGTGCAGGTATATAGTTCCTTAAATGTGGTTCACAAGTAGACAGAGTGGTGAAGAAGACATTTGGTATGCTTGTCTTCATTGGTCAGAACATTGAGTATAGGAATTGGTACATCATGTTGTGGCCATACAGGATAGTGGTTCGGCCAATTTAGGAATACTGTGTACAATTCTGGTCGCCTTGCAAAAGAATGATATTATTAAATTAGAAAGGGTACAGAAAACATTTACAGGGATATTACTGGGTCTGGAGGGTTTGAGTTTTGGAGGGAGGCTGGATAGGCTGGCACTTTTCTCCCTAGAGCGTAGAAGGTCGAGGGGTGACCTTATTGACATTTATAAAATCATGACAGGCATAGATGAATAGCAAAGGTTTTCTTTTTTCCCTTAGACTAGGGGAGTTCAAAACTAGAGGGCATAAGTTTAAGGTGAGAGGTGAAAGATTTAAAAGGGACCTGAAGGGGCAATTTTTTCACAGAGAGGATGGTGCACATTTGGAATGAACTGTCGGAGTGCTGGGCGCTGGTGTAGTTACAACACTTAAAAGACATTTGGATAGGTAAATGAATAGGAAATGTTCAGACGGATATGAACCAAACTCAGGCAAATGGGACTAGTTTAATTTGGGAAACCTGGTCAGCAGGGACAAGTTGGTCTAAAGGGTTTGTTCTGTGCCATATGACTGTATGATTTAACTTTGAAAAACATTATATACTTCTGTTATTACTTTTCATGAAACCTCATAAAGAACCAAGGCAAAAATCCACACACCCCCACCTCCCCTGATGCATCAAAGAGTTTGTAGTTCAGCTTCCTATTCATAAACCCTAAGATATGTTGTTGCTCAAACTTCAAACACTTACTGCAAGCATAGTTATCTGGGATCAAACTGGATCTAAGATTCCCACATGCTGCAACCATCATGCCTTCCTGAATGTATTCTAATTAACTACCTCATTATTTTGTTCAATTATATGTTTATCTATTTTATATACACTTTACAAACTGTACCATAATTTCCACACTATTTCAGACCTTAAGAATAAAATGAACTTTAGGCACTTACCACATATTCACCAAATAACTAGTTTCTTTTCCTGTACAGGGTAATAACCCAATCACAGAAGTTTGAAAAAATTAGAAAAGACAAAAGTAAAACAAAGGAGCATCTCTTTCACTTAATTCCCTTAATCACTGGGGACCGGGGTTCAAATCCCGCTATGGCAGATGGTGAAATTTGAATTCAGAAAAACATAATCTGGAATTAAGAGTCAACTGATGATCATTGTTGATTGTCACAAAAACACATCTGGTTCACTAATGTCCTTTAGACAAGGAAATCTGCCATCCTTACCTGATCTGGCCTACACATGACTCCAGTCCTACAGCAATGTGATTGACTCTTAACTACCCTCTGGGCAATTAGGGATGGGCAATAGATGCTGCCTAGCCAGCGATGCTCTCATCCTGTGAATGAAAAAGAAATGAATGAAGACTCACCTCCAACATGCTATTTTTTGCTACACTCTGTGCTAAGTCACATTAAGTTGGCCAGGTCTATATGCTCTAATTACAAATGGTTCAGCTGACCCAGTTACAGAGGAATCAGTTTAACCTGCTTCTTTAATTAACTAGGTTCAACTGCTCTTCCAGTGGATACTTTGTTGAAAACCCATTTAAAGCTGGGAACATTAGTATTTAAAAATGTAGATTTCAGTTAAGGCTAACTCTAAACAAAAATAGATTTGTCCAATAAGATTCAAACTTTCTTACTCATCAGCAGCCAGCATTCGGTTCCTTCAGGACAAGTGAGGATGCTGCAAAGCCAGCTCCGACATCTACATATTCAACAGTGACTTTAAATGTAATATTTGCAATTAGGATAAAAACCCAGGTCTAATTTAACCTCACATATGAGACAACACCAACCGAGATGGTGATCTTGCTGAACATTCATTGTTGAAGTGACAGAAGATTCCACACTAATCAGGACTTTAATTTATTCCCTATACAATAACAGTAACCAAAATGAATGGTATTTCATCTGCACTTTAATAGTAGAAAAAAATATTCAAAGTGTAATGAGATAAAAATAATAATGTTAAATAAATTCTGTCAAAAGCTTTCACTTAGAATTATAGAATCCCTACAATGTGGAAACAGTCCACTCCGAAGAGCATCCCAGTCAGATCCACCCCATCACCGTAACCCTGCATTTCCCATGGCTAATCCACATACCCTGCATACCTTTGGACTGTGGGAGAAAAGCAGAGTAAACCCATACGGACACAGGGAGAATGTGTAAACTCCACACAATCACCCAAGGCTGGAATCAAATCCAAGTCCCTGGCACTGCAAGCCAACAGTGTTAACCACTGTGCAACATAATCAATTTTCTAGTTCTTCCCACACTTTAAATGACCCATTTCATTAAAACTGACACATATTTGATGAATACTACATCAAAACTCATCCCAACCTAGACTAGATTGTTACATATGGAAAGGGTTATTAATTATCCAACAAAATAATTCAGATGCTTTAGCACTTCAGGCTGGATTTTAAGAAGTTCTGACTGTTAGAACTTTGAAGGTACACAATCAACTGCGGGACTTATCATATGACTAATAAAATATATTTCAATAATTGCTCATTTCGTGTGAGAATGGAGATAAAAGTTCACATTAATTATGTATTTAGGGCTATTAGATATTCTCATTTTTGATGTTTAGTTACAGTCCCAATATGGATAGGTTGTGTTGCCTGCATGGAGTTTTACTGTAGATTCATACAGGCTATGGAATTGGATGTACTGTACGTCATTTTGTAATAAAATAAACTGCCAGCTTTGATCTGCAGTACAATGGTACCCTCTTACCTTTATTGCATTGACTTAAATGGGTTCCATGCAAGAGATCATGCTGATTTTACTTGACTCCCACTCCCATATAAAATGGCTCCTTGACTAATTGCCTAGCTTGACATCTAAAAGTTAGAAACCAAAAAGCCACGAAAGAAAATCCTGGTACTGGAATTCTGAAACATTAACAGTAACATTTGTAAATACAGAACAGATGAGTCAACATCACCAGGTAGTATAGACAATTTAGTGCTAAGAATATGCTATAGACCCAAGGGGATATTGATGTGGTTTTCTAAAAGTTAATAAAGCAAATTTGAGTTACCTACTCAGTAACAATCCCAAGCAATTTCAATCTAACTCATTATGACTGACATGCACATGGGAAAGTCTGCAACTTTTTGCATTTTTAAAAATAATCAAACATTATGTTAGGGCACCAAATAAATAACATAATTCTGGAGAGGTAATTTTAAAACTGAATGTGGATTTGAGGAGACATCTGGATTACTATGTACAGTTTATATCTATCTTTATCAAAAGAATATTCAGTTCTGGAAGGGATTTCAGAAAATGGTTGCAAGATTGATCTCAGAATGTAAAGTTTGACGCATGAAGAAATATGGACTAGCTGAATCCTTTCTCTCTTCAAAACCAAAGACTCACAGGAGGTAAGATAGTTGTTTGCAATTACGAAAGTCTTGGAAAAATTGAATTACTATAAGCTGGTGAGCATGTGAACAGGATTTAAGCACTGGGGTTAAGCACAAGAAGAACAAACAAAAATAGGAAATAAAGGAAGAACGTTTGTATAAAAGGGTTGTGTTTATGTCGAAGAGATACTGGCCTGACTGCTAGTATAAGTGACTGTAAGAGGTTCCAAGAAAGAATTCAGATTTGAATAGAAAGAGGCTTGTTGGCCCATCAAAACTGTGCTGCCTCATTGAAAGTGCAGTTCAATTAATCACATTCCTCTTTTCATCCCTCATAGTATAGCAACCCACGAAGGCAAGCTTGTTTGAGGATATAAAATTTATGTTGTAGCACGCAATGTGATACCTTTATCCTTTCGTAGCTTCACATGTTGCAACAAATCAAAGCGAATAAAAATCAAAACTTCAATACCACTAAAATCCAACTGATGTTACAACCACACCTCAGGTGAAGTTCCACAAATTATTACAGATCCAGATGGATACTCCAAATGGTTAAGCTTGTGCGTGAGGGAGGTCGCTTTAATTATTCACACACCCCTCAGCTGGTCACAACCAGGTTAGTTTACAAATGTGCCACATGTTTCCTTTACTTTTGAATGGGTGATTAATAAAGTAAGATACTGCTTTAAACTGAGGAAACACAAGTGAGTTGTGTCCAAGATATTTTGAAACAAAGGTAATGTAAAATTTGGTGCGGAGTTCACATAAGATAAAGGGATGAAGAAAAACACCAAGTTTTATACCATCAAAAATAAGGTAGCACTAGAAACCGCTAAACACTTTTCTTTTTATAAAGACCAAATCTTTTTATTTCTTTTGCTCTTGGATTGGAGACTGAAAAAGTAAGATACTGCTTCAAACCAAGGAGACTGTATTAAACGATGGGCACAGTTTTAAACATCATGTTCACTGAAGCACATTTTGAGTTGAACACAACATTGCCATCTTTGGGAACAGTGAGAGCTAAAGCAGATAGCCTGGAGTTGATGAGTTTTGAACTAAGGAGTAACTGCTTGACAGCAATGTTTTGATTGGCTTCTAGCCAAGTGGCCATGGCTTGTTTAGTGTTTAGAAGAAACACACAGGCTGCAAAGAGAAATCATCAAAACTCCATCTCCATGTGGAGGTATCAGGAAGTCTCCCATACAGCTTGATGGCTCGCAATTACCCTTCTCTGTAAATTCCCATGTTGAAAAGAAAAAGTAAAAATCATCTTCAGAAACTCTGACTGGGACAGATTTGAAAACAATGAATGAAAGACAGATTCGCTGTACGAGAGTTCTTCTCTCATCAGCAAAGAAGTAAAACAAATTGGGTAAAGATCATAATAAAACAAGTCATTGAATCCTGTGATCCAAACTAGTACTACTCGTTCTGAGGAAGAGTCACCAGACCCAAAGCATTAACTCTGATTTCTCTCCACAGATGCTACCAGACATGCTAAGCTTTTCCAACAATCTCTGTTTTTGTTTCTGATTTCCAGCATCTGCAGTTCTTTCAGATCAAATTGTGTTTCCCTGATTTATTTTTCTTTTTCAATGCTTAATAGCTGTATGGCAGGTCAGTGAATAAGTCAGGAAATAATGAGGACATGCAAAAAAAGCTAATACATGCTCATGGGTAACTTCAATTTACATGTAGATTGTAAAAATCAAACTGGCAGAGATAACAATAAGGAAGAATTTATAAAATGTATTCAGAACAGTTTCCTTAAAAAGTATATTTTGTATCCTATCAGGGAGCAGGCTAGTTTGGAACTGGTGATGTTTAATCTCTAGCCCTACGCTCTTCCTCGGAACACCTGAATAACAAGGATACCTATGTCAAACTGCTAGTTATTGACTACAGCTCCACCTTCAACACTATAATCTAAGCAAACTAATCTCCAAACTCTGAGACCTAAGTCTCTGCTACATTCTCTACATCCTCGCATTCCTGACCCACAGACCACGATCATTGAGAATAGGCAAAGACTCCTCCTCCATGATATTCCTCAACACCAGTATCCTGCAAGGATGTGTACTCAGCCCCCTACTGTACTCAATGTACTTTCATGGCTGTGCAGCCAAGTTTCATCCTAACCCCATCTACAAGATTCTGATGGCACCTGTAGGCCGGATCTCAAACAATGATGAGACAGAATACAGGAAAGAGATGGAGAGCTTGGTGGCACAGTGTAAAGATAACAATCTCTCCCTCAACATCAGCAAAATGAAAAAGCTGGTCATTGGCTTCAGGAAGCATGGTGTAGGACACACCCCTATCAACATGGTTCTAAAATGGAGAAGGTCAAGAGGGTCAAGTTCCAAGGAAAAAATATCACCAACAATCTGTCCTGGACCATTCACCACAGTCAAGAAAGGACAGCAATGCGACTTCTTCCTCAGGAGGCTAAGGAAATGTGGCATGTCTGTAAAGACTCTTACCAATTTTTACCGTAGAAAGCATCTTATCCGGATGCATCACAGCTTGGTATGCCAACTGCTCTGCCTAGAATCATAAGAAACTACAGAGAGTTATGAACACAACCCAGTCCATTATGCAAGCCAACCTTCCATCCATTGACTCTATATTTCTCGTTGCCTTGGGTTAAGCAGCCAACTTTTTCAAAGACCCTTCCTACCTCAGTTATTATCTCATCCAACTTCTTCCATTGGGCAGAAGACACGAAAGCTTAAACACACGTACGAACAGATTCAAGAACAGCTTCTTTCCCGCCATTATTAGACTTCTGAATGGATCTCTGAAATTTTAAATTTAATGTTAATCCTGCTGTTTGTGCACCTTCTCTGCAGCTGTAACATTGTATTCCTTGCTCTGTTCTATTACCTTTATGCATTTTTTATGCACACAATAGCAAACTTTTCATTGTACCTAGGTACATTTGACAATAATAAATCAAATCAAATCAAATGCGGAAGGAGGCTATCTAGCCCATCATTCCTGCATTAGTTCATTAAATGAGCATCATTATCTAGTGTCCATCTCCTGCTTTTTCCCCATATCCATGCACATTATTTTTATCTGAATAATCATCCAATGCCCTCTTGAATGCCTCAACTGAACCTACCACCATACTTCCAGGAAGTGGATTCCAAGACTTCACTACTTGCTGAGTACAAACATTTCATCATTCACCCTTGCCTCTTTTGCAGACCACTGTAACTCCATGTTATGTTGTTCTTATTCCTTTTACCTAATCTATCCAGCCTGCTCATAATTTTAAAAATCAGATATCCTCTTAGTCTTCTTCTCTCCAAGGAACAGTCCCAATTTATCAAACTTGTCCTTATAACTGAAGTTCCTCATCCCTGGAATCATTCTTGTAAACTAAAATCTCTCCAATACAGTCACATCTTTCTGATAATGTGATGCCTACAACTGTAAACCATACTCCAGCTCATGTCAAACAACTGTCTAATACAAGTACAACATCACCTCTTTGCTCTGTACTTTATGCCCCTACTAATAAAATGAGGCTATTGTATGCTTTACCTAATGCTCTGTCTACTTACCCATGCAAATTTCAATGACCTGCTCCTTATATATATCTTTAGGTTCGTCTGCTCCTCCTTAAAATTGTAGCCCCAATTTTGCATTGTCTTTCGACGTTCTTCCAAACAGCTTCACCTCACTCTTCTGCATTGAAACTCATCTGCCACCTATCGGCCTACTCCACTAACTTGGTAATGTCCTGCTGGAATTCTACACTGCCCTCCTCACCATTTACAGATATTCCAATTTTTGTGTCATCTACAAACCTATAAACTTTGAAATTGCACACCAAGATCTGAATCATTAAGGTGCATCAGGCAAAGCAAGGTTCCCAATACTGACCCCGGGAAACTCAACTACAAATCCTTCTCCACCCCAAAATATATCCATTAACTATGCTGTTTCTTATCACTCATTCAATTTATATCCATGGTGCTAATGACCCTTTAATCCATGTCCTATAAGTTTCCTCACAGGTCTGTTGTATTGCACTGTATCAAACACCTTTGGGAAATCCATATACAACAAATCAACAGCCTTACCCTCATTGAGCCTCTCTGTCACCTCTTTAACAAAATTCTAGCAAGTTAGTTTAACACGATTTCCCCTTTAGAAGCAAATACATTTTGAGTGAAAATTAGGACACCAGTTTGCTGAAGTTGACTAAGCCCTGTTGCTAGGGTTAAAAGGAGAACCGACTGTGTTGTAGGCAGCAGGATCATGGTGCAGCAGGCAGTTAAGAAACTAAGCATGAGGCCACTGTTCAGTTAAGGATAGTGGCCCATACACTAATCTACCAGTTCATTCTGAGGGTCAGCAGTTCAACAATGCCAGCACTGTTGACTTAATATGTCGAGTGCTGAGGCTTCATCACAAAGGAGATTACCTCAAAGCTGAAATTTCCTCAAAGACTAGTCTGTTTCAATGACTATACCAGGGCTGACAGGGCCTAGCGAGGGACAGTCAGGAAAGCAAGGGAGATTTTTCCAGTGGCATTGTCTTGGGTGCAGAGTCATGGAGGACCCATCAAGAGGAGCTGAATATATCACACAACCACCTTGAGTGAGGAACTGAATTCACCACCTGATGGCTAGGTGTACCTCTGAGGTTCCCATTGCTGGCAATATACCATAGCTTGTAAGAATCGTTGTCAGATCTTGTTATTTCTGCTGTAACTCATTAGTGAATTTCTGGAATGCTGTATGTTCTAGTTGCAATCATTCTTAAAACAGTATTCTGGTGATGGCATCAGGATTGACACCCAAACACCACTGTTTCCAATGATATTATGAGCCAGACAATAACATTATATGTGGAAAGAGATATTTGTCATGAAAAACTTCTTATAAGTTCAATAGTTTACAGCAGTAGGTATCAGTATTGTTCAGCTGTCAGTTTTGGGACAGTGATTAACAAGAGCTGACTGCAAACACCTTGACTCCAAACCACTTCAAAAATATTTACCACAGCTGTCAAAAATTGAAAAGTTCTTAACACAGGAGCAACTAAATAGGAGTAAATTCCATCTGGGGCATATTGTTAAGGTACTCAGGTACAAACCTGAAATGCACAAACTTCATGTCCATGCCCATCTAAGAAAGAAAGTTGATTGAAATCTGATTTGGGATTTAATACTTCTGACATGCAGCAATCCCTCACTACTGCATTGAGACAGCCTGGCCTAGGAACCTCAAGTCATTAGATTGGGGTTAGACTCAGCAAGAATTCTGCCATTGAGGAAGAATTGGTACTTCAGCTATCTGTCCAAACATGTACAAGGCTATGATAATTGATCTCAATTACAAAATAGGTTTCATTTATATATTGGCCCTGAAATTCTTTTAGGTTTTACCAAATCTCCCACAGTCACTTCAAAAGCTGTATGACAGGATCACAGTCTTAGGGGTAGATTGTTTAGGACTGAGATGAGGAAAAATGTCTTCACTCAAAAGATGTGAATCTTTAGAAATCTCCACCACAGCAAGCTATGATAGCTTAATCCCTGAATGTATTCAAGAAAGAGATTGATAAATTTCTAGATTTTAAATGCATTAAAGGCTATGGGAAGAAAACAGGAATACGGCATTGAGATAGAGGATCAGCCATTACTCAATTAAATGGCAGACCAGGCTCAAACATGCTGAATGGCCCACTTCTGCTCCTAGTTTTGTCTGTAAAAGCTAGATTAATGGTTGAATAGAAGCAAGTTCTGCAGGGAGGAAAGGTGGACTGTTCCATTAAAGACTCTAATATGGTGTCAAGCTTATTAGAGAGCATCACTGCCTCTCAGGGCCAGGAAAAGATTTCTTATGCAGCATATGGTTTTCAGCTCAGTACATTTGCATGCAGGTTTAGCAGGGAATCGTGTGGGGCTGGCAACCAGGCAGTTCTCCTCACTGCGGGCATTTTCTGGGGTCAAAGGCTCAGGCACCATCTTTAAAAGGTAACTTTGCACCGCTTGACTCAGTGCTGGCTGGCAGCATTGCTGGGGCTTGAGTTGGTCACTCACACACCCACCGAAATGTTTTACACCAGCATAAGCTGGTCTGTTGTTCAGCCATGGCTCTTTAGGTGTAATGGTCAATGGAAAAAGGGAGTTCTTCCTCTTCAGGTATGGCAGCAGGGAACCCCGTCTCAGACTTACGTCCTTTATTAAATAGAGCACCAGTCACATCCTGGATACATTTATGCGTGGGTGACAGTGAAATTCCCCAGTGATCCACAATGGCTCCCTGAAACAATCCACTTGCGTAAAAGTTGAGGTCTGCTCTTAAGGTTTCTGACATGGGATTGCCACCCAGTCGTTGCAGAGGCAGATGCTAATCTAACAGCTGGCAGATGTAGGGATCTACATCCTGGGACATTGTGAGGCACCTTCATCATTGCACCTCCGTAGGTTTCAGGTAGTTGCAGTGACACGTGTAAATGCCTTTCTGGCCTTTGCTGGTCATTGATGTGACCCTTGTTGGATGGTGGACCTCTGCAGGTTGGGCTACATCTTCGGGCTGCTGTTGCTGACCCTGTATCCTCGGGCACTACTTACCTCTCAGCTGTGAGATGATCAGAAGAACAGCAGCATCAATCGGTGCCATCGGTGCATTAGTTTCAAGGGATCTGTGAAGGCAGTGATTTGATGCATACAATCGTCCTTCCCTTTGAGGTTTGCCCTCAGGCATGCTCTGTGCTGCCTTCGATACGTATTTCACCAAGCAATGTTCCCCCCCGGCCAATATATCCACCAGGGTGAGGGCCATTCTCCTGACACCAGAGGACAGCACCTTATGACCTAATGTTCAGCTGCATTCAGATAGTGTACATTGGACAAGCTACTGAAAGCATGACTGTGCATCTTTCCATGCCCAAGATGGCTCAATATGGCTTCAGGAAACTGTTGTAATATTGCCTTGTCATAATAGACCTGTCAACAAATACCTTGTACCTCAAATTTCATACTCCCTCCCAACCACCAACTCACATTACTCCAAATCTTCCCCTCGTCTGGCAAGAGCTGGCAGTCCTTGAGGTGGTTGTGTTGTGCCAATGGAGCACCTTACGGATGGAATGTATCCCCCTTCCTTCATGACTGCGCCCACACCTCAGACATGACAATCAGCCCAGCCCTTTGGCTCCAGGACATCATGAAATCTCACTGGAATATGATGCCATGAATTTTGGGGAAATGTTGGGTGATTGAGATTGGAACCAAGCTGAAAATGATTTGCCACCAACAGGTTACATTATTAATAGAATGCCTCTTCAATCAACCAAAGTCAGATTAAACTCCACTCATCAGAAAAACTCCTCCCACTTTGGCATTGTCTTTTTGAAAGGAAGAGAGATTTTGGAGAATTAGTTCAGATGACAAAATTTACTTCTGTTTTTGAATAAATATGTTTGACCCTCTATCTGACACTCATCAAGATTCCCCTCATTCTTTATCTCCCAGAGAACCTTGGGATTCCTGTTGTCCCTGTCATCATGGAACCTCCCAGTTGCCACCAATCCCACCCATGTGTTTGCTAATTTCCTCACCCTGAGCTCTTTGTGATTAATTCCCCTCCCAACCCTTTACCCTATCTATCCAGAGACTACCCCAACTATGATCAAACAGCACCCTACCCTATCTCCACTAGCCATCGCTCCTTTAGTCACTTAGGCCTAAGCTTGCTTGTCAAACACGCTCTCGCCTTCATCACCTGACTATACTTGGAGTACTTAAGCTACTTCTCTAATGCATGTATTATTTAAAATATTATCGCTATGAAGACAAAGCAGTAAATATTTCCTTTGAACTCCAGGAAGAAGCTGAAGATCATCAGGTGTGTGCAGTAAGGCAACCTAGAAGCTAATGGCCAATCAGATGACCAGCAACTCAGCCATCCCAGCAGCATCAGCTGGGAACAGTGGCCACTGCTGGAACTAAAGGGGGTCCCATCATACCAAGGAACCCAGGTAAGTCTTGGGATTGGGTATCTCAACAGTGGCTTGTTGTGGATGGGGACCAGGATCAAGATGCCAAGGAGGGAGGGCTAAAGGAGGAAAAGACCTGGTTGTGGGGTTTCGTCCAACGAGCCCAAGAAATGTCAAAAGGAGATTCACCCCCCCCAGCCCTCTCCCTCTTACATGGCAGCTGAAACCCGGCTTTTCACATTGTATGAGCATCGCCCACTCATGGGTATAGTATCAGAGGTGACTGGAAGAGAAATCTCCAAGGTCAGCGATCGGCGACTTCATGATTTCAATAGGCCCAAGGGTGGGAAGGTTTTCCGACGCCCCCATCCCTGAAAATCTCAGGTGGGCTGAAAGTAGGCGGCAGACAAGCCTTCATATCTGTTGCCAAGGGAAAGTAAAGTACAGTCCAACATAGGAAAGTTCAAGCATACTCAGTGTAAATAACTGTTCCTGCTGTCTGGTTAAAATCAATGAAACAGGGAATCTGCAGGTTCTCTATATTTTTTTCACATTATTTCAAGTTTGCATCCTGTCCTAATGATTTTTTTTATGATTATGCCTTTACCATTGAGCAAAAAATATAAAAAATAATTGTCTTCAACTTCTGTCTGAAAATTTCTGCTCATTTCTTCTTTTCTTAAAGAAAAGCTTACGGTATCATCGAACTCATAGCTTTCAGCAAGATTTGAAATGATTGCATTAATTGTGGTGCAGGCTTGACAAGTCACATGATCTACTTCACTCCCATTTCTTGTGATCGTGTATGAAACTGTTAGATTTTGCAGGAAGTTATGGATGTATGAGCAAAATCACCAGAAAAACCAGCAACAAATCAGGCCAACACTTGTACTTCTCTCAAAAATGGCTGTGCGCAAGTGGCACAGACAAGCAGAATTTATTATTACATATGGGAATAGAGGAACAAGAAATCCATGTTTGCAAGTATTACCAAGATAGGAGATATATGATAGATAGTCTGATCTTCAGGACCTGTAGTAATCAAGTGCATCAAGCACTCAGCATTAGAATAGTGACATCTGAGACCTACAGTGCACTCCCTGTGCTGAGCTTCGTGCAATGTGATTTGGCAGTACTTCAGATTCATTTAGCTTGTGCACCGCACAACATACTCATTAGAACACTGATTTATACACAAACAAGGGAGCTTCCCATAATGTGATTCATACGCCTGGACCGTACTCTTTAGGCTAACCATTATACAGATGCTGCAAGTAAAGACCTTAGCCTCAGCTGAGTCTTTAATCTTAAAGATGTATCTGTTTGCAACTCATTGTTTCAACCATATAGATCTTGTTGAGTAATGAAAGGGATTACGTGGGAAATAAACCACTTATAACCTAATCATGGGACATAATGCCTGCTTCAGGCAGCCTCAGTGTGATCTCTACAGCACCTGAACCAATATGATACAGGATCTGTTTCCCTATGTTGGGAGAAATTGGGCGACTGTTTTTAAACCTCTGTTCTGTTCAGAAAATAGACACGAGGACTAATTTCTATCTTTGTGTTTTTATCTGGATGTATCATGAAACATTGTTAAGGGACAACTCAAAATGACGGTGAATCTTTGTACTTTTCAGACCAAAAATTAAACATTTAATCTTACTATTACTATGAAAATATATTTTTAAAAATGGTCTTATGTACTGTCTTAAATAATTTTACAAGATTGTTTTTTTTTTGAAAGAAATGCATAGGGACAAGGACTACTCTCTTTTTCTCCATCAACAGATGCTTCCAGATCTGCTGCGTTTCTCCAGCACCTCTGCTTTTACAGTTAAAAGTGGAGTGTTAACCTAGCACAGTCACAACACAGAATTATTTGCTTGCCAAACCGCATAAACAGCAAGTGGTAAACAAGCCTAAATGATTCCGCCACCAATAGATTAGACTTGAACTCAGCAGTCCAGCCATATTCAGTCATGAAAGATGGGGGATATTTAAAAAACTCAAAGGAGGAGGACCCTCCACAAATAACCCTCAACAATGGAGTAGGCAAACACCCTAATGACAAGGCTAAAGCATTTGCAATAATCTTCAGATAAAATGCCAAGTTGATTTGCCATTTAGGCCTTCCCTGAAGGTCCCACCATCACAGCTACCAATTGTCAGACCATATGATTTACAGTAGATGCATGGAACACCACCATTTGCAAGTTCGCCTCCAAGCGACTCACTGTCCTAACTTGGAAATACACCACTGTTCCTTCATTGTTGTTGAACTTTCTCCCTAACGGCACTGTGGGTCTACTTATACTAAATGGAGTCTAGTCATTGATGAAGGCAGCTCACCACTACCTTCTCAAGGATACAAGCACAAGGGTAAAAGCTAACTTCGACATTGGTGTGCTCGTGACTTTTATTCTAATGTGTTGTGGCAGTCAACAGCTTTGAGACGCCAATTATATGTTGTTTCATTGCAGGTAAATTGGCAACGCGAGAAGGAAACAAGCTAGTCAAAATGAAACAGGAAAAATAATTTTAATTGATTTGCAATAACCAGGAATCCCAATTTTAACTGTTCAACTATTCATGTCAATGATACCCTCAACAAACACTGAAATGGCTGCAATGTTCTTCACGCTATTTTTCATGCATCACTCAGAGACTAACCCATATATCTTTTTAAATTTTTATCTTTTGATGGACTGTGTCTTGTTCCTAATCTGTGCACATATGAGTACATCTTTTCATGTTGAGTTACTAGTAAACTCACTCTTCTGTTCATTCGAGAAGGCCTGGTTAATTTGGTTATTTTACAACATAACTTCATATGGGTCTGACAGAAAGGGCAGGTAATTTATTATTTAAACTTGTTGCGACCATTTTGGGGGTGGAGGAAGGAGGTTTTGAATGGAAAAAGTTAGGAAGCCAATTCATTCTCCTTACTAGGGAGCTTGACAATTTGGTGAATGCTGTCTGGAATTGTAATAATTTGGGGAACTTTTCCTGAGGACTGCTCATAGCGTCAGTTATATTTTAATGGAGGTGACTTATTGGCTTGTATTCATTTACATTTGTTGTGAGTGACAAGATAGGGATACAATAATGTCACACTGTGAATGCCAATATCTATATCAATGGAGCTGATGTGCAGATGGTTGAGACCGTCAAGTTCCTAGGAGTGATGCTCACCAACAATCTGTCCAGGTCCACCAATGTTGATGCAATGGTCAAGAAGACACAACAACTCCTCTACTTCCTCAGGAGGCAAAGGAAATTCAACTTGTCCATAAGGACTCTTACCAACATTTTAGATGTACCATTCTATCCAGATGCGTTGCTGCTTGGTACAGCAACTGCTCTGCCCAGGACCGTAAGAAACCACAGAGAGTTGTGAACACAGCCCAGTCCATCACGCAAGATAACCTTCCATCCATTGACTCCGTCCAGACTTCTCAATGCCTCGGGAAGGCAGACAACATCATCAAAGATCCCTCCCGCCCTGGTTATAATCTCTTTCAACCTCTTCCATCAGGCAGAAGATACAAAAGTTTAAACACGCGTGCTGACAGTTTCAAAAACAGCTTCTTCCCCACTGTTATTAAACATCTGAATGGGCTTCTCGTTTTAAATCTAATGTTGATCTTGCTTTTGTGCACCTTCTCTGCAGCCGTAACTTTGTATTCCTTGTCCTGTTCTATTACACTATGAACATTGATCTGCTTGTACTACATGCAAAACAATACTTTTTACTACACCCAGATGCATCAAGTAAAAAGATGATTTCCATTATCTTAAGCAATCTTGTCCTTATGGATATAAGGTGTAAGGATCTAAGGAAAGAAAGGCGAAATGGTCATAAGAATAAGAGCAAACGTAGGCCATTTGCTCCATCAAGTCTACCCCACAAACAATGAGAGCATGGCTGATCTGATAATCATCAACTCCACCTCCCTGACTTTTCCAGTGACTCTAGTGAACAGGTAGAGCTCAGTGCTGACAGTGTTCACCATGAGCTGTGTTCCCTGCCAACACTTGCCATTCTCTAGATGCAAAATGTAACTGAAAAACAGCTCAGGCAATGCTCAAGGTGGGCAGAGTCAGTGTCACTTTAACGTGTGAAAGTGTGGGATCCACGTCTGCTGGACTTTAGAACATTGAAGGGTCAAATATGTGAAGCATGGGTTTGTAAAGTCCAACTACATTTCATTTGCAAATATCTCTTCATGCATATGCAAGGCCATTAGACCATTACACATAGGAGCAGAAATTAGGCCATTCAACCCACTGAGTCTGCTCCGCCATTCAATCATGGCTGATACGTTTCTCAACTCCATTCTCCCACTTTCTCCCCATAACCCTTGATCCCCTTGACAATCAAGAACCTATCTATCTCTGTCTTAAATATACTCAATGACCTGGCCTCCACAGCCTTCTGAGGCAGTGAGTTCCATAGATTCACTACTCTCTGGCTTAAGAAGTTTCTCTTTATCTCCATTCTAAAAGGTCTTCCCTTTACTCTAAGGCTGTGCCCTCGGGTCCTAGTCTCTCCTACTAAGAGACATCTTCCCAACATCCACTCTGTCCAGGCCATTCAGTATTTTGTAAGTTTCAATTAGATCCTCCCTCATCCTTCTAATCTCTATTGAGTATAGACCTAGAATCCTCAAACGTTCCTTATATGTTAAGTTTTTCATTCCTGGGATCATTCTCATGAACATCCTCTGAACCCACTCCAGGGCTAATAC
Organism: Rhincodon typus; assembly: GCF_021869965.1. Classification (NCBI taxonomy): domain Eukaryota; kingdom Metazoa; phylum Chordata; class Chondrichthyes; order Orectolobiformes; family Rhincodontidae; genus Rhincodon; species Rhincodon typus. The sequence goes on along the minus strand of NC_063335.1, from coordinate 80,950,263 downwards.
ATCCTTCCTGAGATATGGGGCCCAAAACTGCACGCAATACTCCAAATATGGCCTGACCAGAGCCTTATAGGGGCTTAGAAGTACCGAAGTGGCACTAGAAAAACTGAATGGCCTGAAGGTGGATAAATCATCTGGACCAGATGAACTACACCACAGAGTTCTAAAGGAGATAGCTGAAGAGAAGAGTGAGCATGTTTACATATCAAATTTTCATCAAAGGTGGATTGCACAATACCATTGTCATTACCTAACATTTTCAATTCAGTCATGTAGAGGTCAGTGGCAATACTTAAAAGGAAGTGAAGTTGGCCAAAAGGGCTGGAACATTTGTAGAACTTCCAAGGATGCTGTAGGTGAAGTGGAATGTTGTTGCATCGTAAGTCACGTGAGAATGGTGATACTCTCCAATGAATGCAGTGCAAAGGAGAATAGTTGAGTTGGTTCTGAGTTGGCTAAGGGGTCGGCGTGCAAAAATATCTATTTTTGATATAATATGTTGGTCATTCAGGTGCCACATGATCCTGGTGCACTATGCTCTGCACAAAAGGAACAGGTAACCAGGTGATGTATTAGATGCTGAGGAGTCAGGGGAATGGGAGCAGTCCTCCAAGGAGGAAGAGGAAGATGGTGTGCTGAAGGAAGCCATCCTTGTGACTGACAGAACTCAGCTGAATCGAATCCTCCAAGGCAGACAGCACCTGCAGCCAGCAGTTACAGTAGATATGAGCTGGCTCCAGAAGACCATCCTGGGCCACCAAGATCAAGATGCCAGCATTTAGTTTGTATTATGGATATAAAGTGCACCCTGTATTCTTGCCTGTTTTGTTTCCTTTTGCTGTCTGTCAGTAGAAGTTCATGTTTGGACTTGTCCAGATGTTTGCCTGTATGTGACGTTGCCCAAATGGACAATGACAAGATATCAAGATTTGGATGACCACTGGACATTGGGGAAACAGTAACAAGGACTCAGAAAATTTTCAGACAGAGTATATCTAAGGACAGGTAAGGTGAGTGATTTGCTGGTTAAAAGGTGACAAAGCTTACAGAACGGTGTTGCATTCATGAGGCAGTATCAGCCTTGTCTAATGTGGCTTTTCAACTGCTGTCCCATCATCCTGCCAGTGAGGGGCAATGTCAAATTGCCAGTATGTGTCCAGTGCACAGAGTCCTCTCAAAGATGGTACAGGACCAAAGGATGCCTGTCATTTAGTGGAAAATCACTGAGTGGCAAGTGGTTCTGGGAATGGTATGTGGCAAGGGGAGGTTAGATGCTATTAGAGTGGGATAGATAGTTACTGAAGTGTGTTTTGTAATATTTGGCAAGAAATCACAGCTGGAATCACTCAATGCAACTGCCCTCAGGCATAAAAAGTAAGAGTCATGGAGTCATAGTCATAGGGTCTTACAGCACGGAAACAGACCCTTCGTTCAACCAGTCCGTTCCGACCATAATCCCAAACTAAACTAGTCCCACCTGCCTGCGTTTGGCCCATATCCCTCCAAACATTTCTTAATCATGTATTTATCTAAATGTCTTTTAAATGTTGTAACGGTACCACTTCCTCTGGAAGTTCATTCCACACACGAACCACTCTCTGCGTAAAAGAATTGCCTCTCGTGTCATTTTTAAACCTTTCTCCTCTCACCTTAAAAAAAAATATGCCCCCTTGTCTTGAAATTCCCCACAATGGGGAAAAGACACCTGTCATTCATCTTATCTGTACCTTTCACTATTTTGTAAACCTCTATCAGGTCAACTCTGAACCTCCTACGCTCCAGTGAAAAGAGTCCCAGCCTACTGAGCCTTTCTTTATGACCCAAACCTTCCATTCCCGCCAACATCCCGGTAAATCTCTTCTGAACCTTCTCCTGCTTATTAATATCCTTCCTATAACAGGGAGACCAGGACTGGATACAATACTCCAGAAGAGGCCTCACCAGCATCCTGTACATCTTCAACATAACATTCCAACTCATTTATTCAAAGATCTGAGCTATGAAGGCAAGCATGCTAAATGCCTTCTTAATCGCTTTATCTATATGTGATGCAAACTTCAAAGAATTATGTACCCGAACCCTTAGGTCTCTCTGTTCTACAACACTGCTCAAGGCACTACTTTTAATTGTATAAGTCCTATATGTTTCAGTAAAGTCAGATTTCATTCTCTAATTCCAATACATATGATTCCCACCTGCTCAATGTCTCATTACAAAATCCCTCCATGCCTGGAATGGATTTAATGAACCTTCTCTGCACTGTCTCCAATGCCAACATGTCTTTTCTTAGGTGAGGGGACCAAAACTGTTCACTGTATTCTTGGTGTGGTGCGTCTAAATGTATTGTATAGTGTTAGCAAGATGTGCCTCCTTTTATGCACCACTCCCTATGAAGTAAAGGCCGTCACCTTTTGCTTTCACTATCATCTGCTGAAATTGGCTGTTAGATTTTTGAGATAGAAACATAGAAAAAAGGAAGAGGAGTAGGCCATTCATCCCTTCAAACCCTGTACCACCATTCAACAGGATCATGGCAAACCTTCCAACTCAGTAACCTGCTTTCTCCCTATACAGTTTTATCCATTTTGCCCTAAGAACTATATCTAGCACTTTCTTGGAAATTTTCCATGTTTTGGCTTCAACAGTTCTGTGGCAGAGAATTCCACAGGCTTCCCACTCACTGGGTGAAAAGTTTCTCCTCATCTCAGTCATAAATGGCATACCTCACATGGTGACTCCTGGCCCTGGACTCCCTGGTCATTGGAAACATATTTCCTGCATTAATCCTGTTGAGTCCTGTTGGAATTCTATAGTTTTCTATGAGAACACCACTCATTCATTTAAACTTTAAACTCCAGTGAAAATTTTCCTAACTGATCCAGTCTCTCTTCATATGTCATGTTTACCATCCCAGAAATCAGTCTGGTAAACATTTGTTACACTCCCTCCATAGTCAGAACATCGTTCTTAAGATAAGGAGACCAAAACTGCGCATAATATTGCATATTTGGTCTCACCAGTTGCAGCAAGACTAGTGAGAAGTGAGTGAAAGGACAGTCATGGATTGTGAAGAGTGTGAGGTTAGTGCCTTACTTGCCAATTGAAGATATATTTGCTGCCCTTGACCATGTGTGAAATGATCAAATTTATTGAGTCACTGCATTAGGTCCTCAGGGCAACCCAGCAGGTACAGCCATAACAACTATCCGTTCTTACTGATTATGTAATGTCCGTCTTGGGTAAAATTCTTAAAACTTGAAATCTTGTTTCATGATTCTTCCAGTCAACACTGGAAATTCAGAATCACTTTCTGCAAATTATTAATCTCTATGGGGATCATAACACAATATTTAAAAGAACCACACACATTCTATAAATATAGCAATAATAAGCTAATTGTTAAATATAGTTTGCATGACTGCTGGTAAAGCATAGGAAGTTAGCAGAGGCTAAATAGACATTGATAGGAATTCTTTACACGTGTTTGTGACAGTGTTTAAAGTACAAAGGAATATAGCGAACAAGACTCTGAACTCTTTCCGATACAGTAATCACCTTGCTTTAAGATTATTAACCACTTGATGCCAATAGGCAGCACATGTCCAACATGTGTCCATCCTTTTCTACCTCAAATTGAAATTAAAGCCCTAAAACCAAGCTTGCATATGTCAACAGCCTTACACTGAAAGTATGCTATGCGTCCATTTACAGACCTGCCTGAACATTATACTAGATACACCTCAGGCATTTATCAGTGCATCCCACTTCCTGAAGTTTTTAACTGCTGGTTTTTAGATGAGAACCAAGTAATTGAAACAAATATTCCTGACTGTTTCCAGTGGTGGGCTGATCTATTGATTTAAAATAGTGAGTGGGAGAAATCTTTAGTTTAATTATAATAGCAAACTTATGGAAATGCACTGTCAGAAGTGATGTGTGACACAGACCTCATTTTAGTATTTTAGAGCATGATAAATAAGCAGTTGAAGGCGAAGCAAATAAAGAATAAGACAGCAGGTTTAAGTGGACTGGTTAGGCTGAACAGCCTGTTTACATGCTGTAATGTCCATTTAATTCAGCACTATTCTTCAAACACATGCAAAGCCAAGAAAAAAACTTGATGGTCCTTCATTCAACAACTTTACCAATGTAATAAATATATTCGTTTTAATCTCATCTACAAAATTTTGAACACATAGCCCAAATTTTAGCTCTAAAAAAGTAAAAAGCTCTAAAACATGTTGTGTACTTATAGTTTTTCCACTGTGCAAATGTTTGAATGACATCAAGTTAATAATTTTATCATTTTCTCAGGTGATGCATGCACAGGAACTGGCAGACTTTGGTTTGCTCCAACATACACATGTTACCAAGAGATAGACAAAAACCATCTCTTATCAGGTTACTGCAGACTTCCATTCACTTGCGAGTCGAGTTTCATCATGATTAAAGTTCATGTGATGATTAAAGTTGTGGGCTGATGTGTTACAAGTACTTACTAAATTATGCAAAGCTCCAGTGTTATAATTTTAGTCAGATGTTAGATGAAAGTCGAAGCTCTTAAAAAGTAATTTGGTCTATTATTGCTAAAGAAACATTACCAAAAAAGTCCAATATTGAAATAATTGTCACTGGAGTGTAGAGTACATCAAAAAGATTTTCCCTACACAGAAACATTAAAGTAGCAGACTTGTGGTTAATATATTGTATAGCTTGGTTGACAGTATTAGTTCCAGAAGACCTTCTGTCTTCATGCTTGAGGCAGGGAGCATCACTTGAAAGACACATTGTGAAGTTTCAGCAATTATTTTAATGGCAGAAAACTTTAGGCAGGAAACTTATGTGGTTAGAATATATACAGTCGGCTGTGATCACAAGATGATCAAAGGAAGAATATCTTTCTCACATTTTATGGCTTAAGGTATGTTCAACGTATGTGGAATTTAAGAGTCAAGCCGCAGCTGACCACAATTGCCATTGAATATGCCAGCTTTTGTCCTGCGGGTAGCAATAGGTCTTCCTAAGCCACATGGCACATCAGCTGTAGAGTTCCATGTCTGTAAACCTTTGACAATATTCCCCTGGTTATTAACTTGTCAATGTGATAGCCAGGCAGAAGTGTTCGTTTGACAAGACTGGTCAGTAGGGGCACATAGGACCTGGCATACCTTCAAACTTACAAATAAACCCATTAGAAGTAGGCCCTTCAGCCATTCAATACAGCAGGTAATAGGGAAGGCAAATGGAATTTATTGCTAAGGGAATAGAGTATAAAAGTAGGAAAGTGTCGCTGCAACTGTACTAGGCATTAGTGAGACCTCACCTGGAGACGACGCAGAGCTTTGGTACCCTGACTCGATTGGGGATCCAGTTATATTGGAGGCATTTCAAAGGGCGTTCACTAGATTGAATCCCGAGATGGGTTTGTCTTATTAAAAATGATAGAGAACTTTACGCCTATATTCTCTGGGGTTAGAAGTAACTATGATGTCAAAGGGGATCGACTAAGTACATGTAGAAAAGATTTTTGGTCATGTACGGCACGCAAGGTGTAGCGGATTTAAAACAGAGCCCAGCTCCGACCTGTGCAGGAATCATCTTATTGCATCCTGCCAATCAGCCGGCCAACTTTCTATCCTTCTTACACCATGTGCTTTTACTTCCAGCTCCAGTAGCCTGGAGACATCTTTCTAGCTTTGGTGGCCTAGAGACTTCCTTTCATCTCTGAAGGCAGGAGACTGCTCAAAACCTGACCATTTCTATAACCTAAGCTCTCACAGCCTGGAGATTTCTACAGAGTAACAAACTATCCTTCTGTCAGTACTTTACTTCTGCTGAACTCAAAGTACTGAAATCCCTGACCATTTGTTTCTGTGTAGGTCATAAAAATATATCCTTGTGATCATTCAGCAATTAAATCTCCAGGTGGCTGATCATGTCTTCTAACTTAAGTTATGTGCTGTCTTGAAAATTATGATTGAACTCACTTTTCAAAAGTTACTTTCTGACCTTTGTTTAAAGAAAAACAAGTCACCTTCACAGAACTGAAATCCCAAATCTATCTTTTCACCCTTTTAATCAAAATTCCCAAATGGTAAAAACATGTTATACTCATTATTTCCTCATCTCCTTTAATTAGCCAGGGATGGTGGTCTCCTCCCCACCCTTAGAATCTCGTTTCCTAGAAAGAATGTACCTATTCTGAGTATTCAAAATATTCCCTTAAATATTTGCGACAGGGTCCGTACTGATCCAAGCCTAGTATCTCTGTTCATACTAGCAAGCTCAGCTTTATTTCTCACATAGTTATCCCTATTTAAGACGAAAATATTAGTCTTAGACCCATTCTCTTCCCTTTCAAACTGAATATAAAATTCAGTCATACTGTGGCCACTGCTTACTGGGGGTGCATTTACACTGAGACCATTAATTAATCCTGCCCCATTTCGCTGTACCAAGTCTATTATAATTTATCCTCTGGTTATTCAAGGATGTGCTGCTACCTAAAACTATTTCAAAAACATTCTGTGAATGCTTCGTCAATGTTCCTATTGTCAAACTAATCTTTCCAGTTTACACGTAGATTATGAATTTCGCTTTCCCTTTATCACAAGTATTTCCTCATTGCAGTGTTCATGGAGGAACCATGCAATATTACGGTTAGTGCAAAATAAAAATGTAAATATTTAGTAGTTTGCCATTCCAGGTGATGAACACAGTTATAGATTTTTTTTGTGAAACAAACTATAATGGTTGAGAGCAGCCACGGATCGCTGATTAACATAATTAAAAATGGCAGCAGCTATCAAGGAACTTGCACTTGTGCACTACCTGTAATGTGAATGAGTGATGATTCTGCTGGTCTGTGTTCAAATCTTGATATCATAATTAATCCTAAAGACTGACATTCTAAACCATTTGCACTTAGAGATTTCTTTTGGTATGGCAATCAATTCATTGCAATCTGTGAAAAGCATCAGCAGAATTTCATACTCGTTTATCAACCTGCAATATTGCCGTTGCTGATGCAAGTAACTTGGTTAGATTTTACGGCAAGGGGACTAATTGCAATGTACAGTAGCAGGTAAGTAAATTAGAAAGCTATTCTAAATGTAAATTCTAGGTTAATGCAGACCATGAAAAGATTTGATGACCAAATAATGAAAAGATGTATTAAAAGAAGCAAGTTCTTTTTTTCGGCACACTGGGAGTCCTTCACCGTGCATTGGGCCTTCAGCCAGCAGATGGCAATGGTAAGGGCGGGTAGCCGGAGAAGGTGAATAGACAGTCGCTGAACAGAAGAGAGCCTTTGTGGAAAGGGAGCCTCATGAGTTGAAGGATAAGTCCGACAAAGGAGTTCCTCAGCCTGAAGCAAACCACATGCTTAATTCCATGTATACACTGTGTCTTCAATGTTACACCTCAATTTCACTTCATGTTTATGATGCCTTGATGCCAGTGGAATGAAGAATTCCTGCTTTGTGATACTTGGGCTGTCTACCTGTTCCAATTTCATCTTATTTTTCTGGTGTAGGTTGGCAGGATTACTCAGCAGAAGCATCAAGTCATGTTGAATGAGGTTGAAAAGTCCCTGGCTGAGATTGGGTATGTAAGGTAGGAAAGGTGGGGCAAAAATCCCTATCAGTTCATGGACATACCCTGGACTTAAAACCCTCGGAAGGCAGAAGCTGTGGAAATTACACTGAATTAAATTCACTGAACTTTTGGGATTCCAGAAACCATGGGCTGCACCTGAGCCAGGAAAAGGCTGGCTGGGACAGACTGGGAAATATACAAACCCAGGGGCAGATGTCTGGAACAGGGGTTAGCTTGAAGAAACTAAAAGAAGACCCCCACAGGTGGGCTGTGCGAGGACAGTTTGAGAGTCTGAGCAAGAAACAGGCCCCACGCATGAAGGAAGGCAGCCCTCGGAACCACTGAACACCAGCAACTAACTATGAACCTCTACTCAACATCCAGAGGCAACCGAAGGCATCCAGAGACACAAGACACTGATCAGGGCAACACCAGCAACACCCATCACCATCCGAGACAACAACCCGCTTGCAATGATCACCAGAAAAGAAAGAAAGCCCATGGTACTCTCCAGTCTGGTCCCACACGTCTCACCACATCAGCAGACACCACTCGACTGACTGTTACTGGTACTTGCGGCCCTTCACTGAGCCCCAGCTACGGCAAGCGCCTACGGACAATAGCCAGTCAAAATCACACCAGGCGTGCGCCTAAGGTCATTGAGATTCTCTAACTCAGCTTGGCTAGTGTTAGGTAGGGAAGGTGGGGTTTGGGGCTAACGGTGTAGGGCACCTCTAAGGAAAGGAAGTGGAATAGGACTTGGGGTCAGTAGGTAATCTCTCTCTCTCTCTCCCTTTCTCTCTCTCCCTGCCTCTCTTCCCAATAGCATAAGTAACAGTCACCCACTGTATCTATTTACCCACTGTGTTAATTCTTAGCTGCAAAACATAATTGGGGGTCAGTTAACTGGGGGATAGGTCTCAGCCAGAGATAGATGGGTTTTAATTTTGCTATTCACTTTCTTGTTTTCTGTAAATATATTCAATCTGCTTGTTTGTTCAATAAAATCAAAGTTTTCTTTGCCTCTGAAACATCTGCCTCCTGTGTTTTCCCACCACACCATATTCCACGACATAAGCCCAGTGTCAGAACCAGGGAATTGTTGAACAACAAACCAGGAAGCACTCCCTGCAGGTGGATGATGGAAATGTTGAGAATGGCAACGTCCATGAGGGAGGCTGAAACTGCTCCTAAATCGTCAGAAGCTCAGGCATTGGTAGAGGAAACCAGATCTTGAGGACAAACCCAGGCTTTGGTTACTTATCTGCTTTCCCTTAATGAAATGGAGGAAGGACTCCTTGTCAGATATTTACTTAGCAATGTGTAGGAAGCTGGACAGATTGAGGAAATACCCTGTAATTGAAAATTAGCTTGAGAAAATGCAGGTGACATCCCAGTTTTGTGTTTGCACTAACCAGCAAGGAAAGACAGAAGTACTATGAGTCTTTAAGCTCTGGCTGAGGAGGAAAAGCACAGAAAGTCAAGACCAAGTGACAATGAGCGCAGAAGTAGGCATAAAATGAATGGTTGCTAAGAGAACAAGTCAGAAGCCCTGAGATGTAATCTGATCCATGCCATGAATTGAATGCCTGTTCTTGCATGCAAAATGTCCTGACATTGTTAAAATGAAAGGTGCCAGTGTGCTCCAAAGTGCAGCATTGAATTTCAGGTATCTCCGATGCCACCATCCATGGACATGTGTGCAGGCAATCACTGCCCATGGGGTGTGCCCTGAGCTGTTGGTGACTCCTCTCCAACATGGATGGCTGGAGGGGCCATTGATAATCTGGAGTTGCCACTCTAACTTTCATGGTACACATTGTCACCATCTAGTTTCTGACTGGCAGGAAGGAGAATTAGAAACTGCATATTGAAAATTAGGTAATAATGACATTTAAATGAAAATAAATCAGCCCTTTCCACTCACTAATGAGATTCTCCTCTTTCCATTCAAAATTTGGTTGCAGAGTTGGACATTTTGCTCTAAATAGCAAGAACCTCATGGCTGACAATCTCACACTGTATTCCCAACTGATTCATCAATGCACACATCATTCAGGGGCTGGGAAGATTCTGCACCCCCTCCCCCAGTCTAAATTCATTCCAATTGCAAGGAATTAGCACATCCTTTTGAAATTTTGCAGGACACTCTGAATAACAAATGATTGCCGAAATAATGTACACAATACATGATTTAACTTCAATACTGACTCAGCGTTTAATCCTCACATAGTTTTAGGACAGGTAGAAAATGGGCAGAAACCTCACAATGCAGATTATTTATTAAGTTACTAGCCATAAGGCTAGTGTCAGCTGCAACTTGTCTAAATTATCAACCATAATTTCCAGGCTCTAATCTTAAATGTTGATAGTTATCATAGTTCACAGTGATAAATAAACCCTTGACTGATGTGCCAAATATAAATCTAATGCATTCTCATAAATTAAACAATGAAACCCTTTTCTTATAGCTGCTCTTAAAGATAAATGTTACAATGTTGATCATAAAAAAACATCCTGTTTGTTAAATTGAGGGAGGCTGGCTTTATTTTATTGAGGTTAATATGTCTACTACAAAAACAGGGTAATTTCATCAGTGTGTTAAGCATTCATACAATAACAATAAGTTGCTCATATCTGCCATTTTACAACGTTGTTCAGATAACCCTTAATACATTTATGCCTGCTACGTATGCTCCGGTTTCCTCCCGCAGTCCAAAAATGTGAAGGTTAGGTGGATTGGCCATGTTGAATTATCCATAATATCCAGGGATGTGCAGGCTAAGTGGTTTAGCCATGGTTAAGGGGGGCAGGTGTTATGGGGTTTGGGTTGGGTGCTCTTCAGAGAGTCAGTGTGGACTCAATGGGCCAAATGGCCTGATCTATACTGTAGGGAATCATGAAGTATCAACTCTTATGAAGTGTTTTAGCACTGAGTGTAATATTTATATTCTTATTCCTTTGCCCAGTTACAACATTCTATTTCTCCAGCAGCTTTTTTTTTTAATGGTTATATTAATCCCTATTGTTTAGAAAGATCTGAATATAAAGTGTGATCAATGTTACACACTATTTTCATAGATATATGATATTTCTCACCTGTAGCCAATAGGTATGAAGAAAGAGCACCCTGTCCTGCTGATGTCTTATATATTATCTCTGCGACCATGGACCAGTGCCATTCCTGCTACCCATCTCTGAATTAACTTCATCAAGAACTCAGATCTCAGGGATATTATTGTTATGACTACATCATACATGTCACAGAGCACTTTATGAACTTTTGTGCTGCAACCTTTTCGTTTTTGACTGAATCAATTTAAAATAGCTTAATGTTTTAAACTAAATAAGAGGATAATTTATTGAACAACTTTCTCTAAAAATTATTTAAGGTAAAAAAAAGTGATAAAGTTATTAAGTAAATTTGGATACAAAGATTTAACGGGAACAAGGACAAAATATACTTGAAAAAAATCACAGTAATGTCTAAGATTATTGCAAGCATTTTACTTGCTTGAGGATTTTTTTCTCTGTAGTGAAAATGCTGAAAGCTTGAAGTTAGAATTCAGCAGCTATTATTGCTTTTGTAGTTGAATAGTTCAAGGTTGCTCTCGCAGTTGAGGTTGAGGGGCAACTTGATAGAAATTTATAAGACTGTGAAAGGCATAGATAGAGTGGAAATTATAAAGCTTTTTCCCAGGGTGGAGAGATCAATTAATAGGGTACACAGGTTCAAGCTGTGGGGGCGTATTTAAAAGAGATGTGCGAGGCAAGTTTTTCACACAAAGGGCAGTGAGTGCCTAGAACACGCTGCCAGAGGAGGTGATGGAAGCAGACACAATACCAGCATTCAAGAAACACCTGGATGAATACATGAATAGGAAGGGAATAGAGGAATACAGATCCTGCAAGTGACGACAGCTCTAGTACAGAAGGGCAAAATGTGTCAGCCCAAGTTTGGAGGGCCGAAGGGCCTGTTCTTGTGTTGCATTGTTCTTTGTTCTTTGTTCTCATTAGTGGACTGAGCAGATCAGGTATGGGAATGAATTAGGGCTCCTTCACTGTGTTTCCCTGGCACTGTACATTGTAACTTTTAATAGTCTGGTTCAGTACAGTACAGCAGACTAGCAATTCTTTCTCTGCTCCTTTTTGTTGCAAAGTCGCGACTGTTTCACGATATTCCTCTAATTGTCACTGCATCACAGTCTTTCCTCCCAGCCTAGCTTTTATCCAGATAAAGAAATAAAATCTATTATCCTAAAACTGTTGGATCATACTTGTCTATTAGTTATTGGGTAACCTAGGGTCATGACAGACTCATCCACTGTCTTTCCATTGAGGTCATTTATTTTTAACTATGTCATTGAGGTCGTTCATTTTTAACTGTGTCAGCCAATAGCTTGGATGGCTCTTATACTTTTAGTTTCTTGGTGAGATAGGAAGGACCTTACACAAGAGTTTCTGTTTACACTTGGAAGTGTTCACTGAATTTTGTAATGTCTCTGTCATTTCTTCATTAAAGAAGCATTGGTTCCAATACCAGCTCAATCCATGATGAAAGTCATATGATTTCTAGGAGTCTGCAGCAATTTTAAGGAGAGAATAATTTTCTTTGCCAAATGTATAATATTGCAACTGACATGCGATTGTGACTATATGCAACACAAGAGACATATCTAAATACGGTAATTACAGAGGAGTCTCCTGTCTGCCACAAAGAAGATGCTTGCAAAGTCCTTCCTAAAGATCTTTCTCACAATGGTCAAAGAACTTCCGCGGATTTGAACTTCACTGTGTGGTAAATCTGAGGGAAATACTTAGAACAGAACCAATTGCTGCTTGTGATCTTTTCAACTTTACAAAATCCTTTGAGTCCGTCACCTGCAAAGGTTTATGGACTGTCCCCCTCAAATGTGGTTGCCCAGAAATTTGTTGCCATTATCTGCTTACGCCTTGATAACCTACGTGTCATTTTCATGACATGGAACTATATGGAAGCAGCAAAACTGCTATCTTGTGGAAAATTAGGGTCAAATAAGGTTATGCTAATGCACCAACCTTGGTTTCACAGAAATGTAGAAAGTAGAAGCAAGAGTAGGCCATTCAATTTAGTCATGGCTGATCATTCAATTCAGTATCCTGCTCCAATTTCCTCCCTTTGATCCTTTTAGCCCTAATAAATAGATCTAACTTTTCCTCGAAGGTATTCAATGTTTTGGTCTCAGCCACTTTCTGTGGCAGAGAATTCCACAAGCTGACCACTCTGCAGGAGGGAATATTGCCCAGTTTAGGGATTGAACTCACAACCCTGAGATTAAGAGATTCATACTTCATGGACTAAGCAAGCTGGGCTAGCCACCAGTGTCCTTGCTGCAATGCTGCACCTCACCCCTGGTAAATTACCCACTGGCATGGAGATAATTTATAGAACAGACAAGGAACTGTTTAACACAGTGTGGAGCTGGAGGAACACAGCAGCATCAGAGGAACAGGAAAGCTGACATTTTGGGTATTTTTCAGAAGAACGGTCCCTACCTGAATCATCAGCTTTCCTGACCTGCTGTGTTCCTCCAGCTCCACACTTTGTTATCTCTGGCTCCAGCATCTGCAGTTCTTGCTATCTCACTGTTTAAACTGTGGCACTTTTAATACAAAAAGAAAATTATACCAATTTCTCCAATAAACTCCTGAATACAGATAATGATAATGTGTGTGATCACTCAGAAACCAAGCTTCAGGTCATTGTTGAGTCTTTCTCTTACACACATCAGAAAATAGGCTTTTCACTTAAAATCCAAAAATCTAAGGTTGTCTTCCAACCAGCTCCAACAGCACAATCCCTCCTGGTCAACTGATAAAGACCAACATTGAGATCCCTAGACCATTTTCCATACCCAGGGAACTTCCTCTCAATGAAGGCAGACTTTGACAATGGAATTCATCTGTGCCTTTAATGTGCCAGTTCAGCCTTCAATTGGCTGCAAAAAAATGTATTTGAAGACCAAAGTCTCAGGACAGAGAGCAAGGTTATGATTTATCAGGCAGCAGTGATCCTGGTGTTCCTTTGATCGAAGATGAATGAAGATTTGGACAACCTACAACAGACACCTCAAAGCACTGGAGAAGTACCCCCAACACTGCCTTCACAAGATCGTCCAAATCTGAAGGTAAGAAAGGTCCCAACAGCAGTATTCTCAGTTAAATCACTTATTGTTCAACACCAGTTCTCATATGTCTAACTTCAAACTTCCAAAGAAACTGCACTAGTTTTAATTCAGTCACAGTGAGGTACACTCAGGAGAACAACAGAAATGTTTTAGGGACGTCTTCACAAATTCCTCAAATAACTCAGCCAAATTATGCAGTCCCTGGCCATTGATTGACCAAAATGAAGAAGGTTCATTTAGAAAGATTTTGAACACATGGCAGGAACACACAGAGACAAAGCTGTCATGGTGTGAGAGAGGTTGCACAAGCCTCCAAACAATTTATCCACTCTATCCTTCAAGCCCACATAAAGCAAAGTCTTCAATTATGCATTGGGCTAATCAGTCATCTCAGAACTGATTTAACTAAAGTCACCACTGTCTCACCAGATCATAGGGTCACTCATTAGAGAGAGAGAGATGACTGATGGCAATTGAAGCTAAGGGTTACCAAGTACCAGGTGAGAAGAAGAGATTAGATCTCAAGGCACAGCCTCAAAGTAAAGGAATGGCCCTTTAGAACTGAGATGAAGAGGAATTTCTTTAGCCAGAATGAGTGGTGAATCTGTGAACCTCATTGGCACAGAAGGCTGTGGAGGCCAAGTCAGTGACTACATTGTAGACAAAGTTAGGTTCTTGATTAGTAAAGGGAATCAAGGGTTACAGTGAGAAGGTGATCGAGAAACATATCAGCCATGACTGAATGGCAGAATAGACTCAATAGTTAATTCTGCTCCTATACTTTATATTTATTGTCAAATCCTTCGTGGTCACTTGAGCCAGTACAGGAATTAAAGTCACACTTGTTGGTATCACAAGCCAGCTGTCCATCTGGCTGAGCTAGCTAACTACCCATCAAATAGGAGAGGACACAAGTTATTCTCAATCCCAAGGGGCTGCCTAAGAGAGCAGTTTGTTGCTATTATCTCTGAACTATCTCTATAAAGAACTCAGAAATCTAAAGGTGCTGGAAACTTTCCAGTGAATGTCCATCAAACCATTTTTCATTCTATATTGTATGTTATTGAACACAAAACAATATTTTTGTTAGTCATGCACAAATGCTGATCTTTGATGACAATTGATTTGTTCTTCGCTTACGATTTCCAGCCAGATATGTACCATCAATGATAGTAATAGCTTTATATCTGGGCATCAAACTTTCTTCTGGAGATGAGAGTGAAAACGTATTTCTTCCTGTGTGATTTTCTTCCATGTTGTCAGCAGAGTAAACCAGCTAATTAAGGTTGATGGCTTGCAGCTTGAACATGGTCCTGAGTAAATTCATTAGGACCTAGTACCTTGCCAGCTTGCATACTCTCGAGCACTTTTGCCACCTTCTGCTTCAGCAATTGTCAGTGACATTTTCTGCCTAACTCTCAGTGGACTCAGCAGGGTGACGTCTCTCAAGTTATATTCACTCAGAAGCTTTCAAAAGACATGATTCCATCTGGTCTATATTAATACTGGAGGTGCGTGAAGTTTACAGATGGTTAAAATCACCAAAGATGAAGGATTAAATTAACCTTGGCTTCTACTCTGCCTAATGAGCTATAGCTTTGCTGTTTTTTCATCTTCTAATAAATTAGATCATTCTAAAAAGCTCTGTCTGCACTGTCACACATAATTCTCTTCTTTGGAAACTTAAATTGTGGAGCTCTGGGAATAGGCGGAATGCACATTTAATCTTTCCTGGCTTAACGACTCTCTTTAATTGATAAAATTAAAAGATTATCATCGTTATCATTCCCAGAAGGAGGTTCAGCTTCAGAATCAGAGATTCCTGAGATTTGTCACACTAAGTTTTTTTTGTTTTCTAGATTTTCTTTCTTATCTTCGATCTTGAAAAGAATGAACCCCAGCTATAGCATACAAAAAACAACAAGCCTTTACTTTCTCATCTGTGGTAATTCTTCTCAGGCAAGTGATGGGATAGGCTAACTTGTATTGTACAGAAACGTGTGTACTATACTGTTATCTCTTTAGTTGCAAGGGGCAGTTGATTAAATGGAAGGTTAACAGATAAACTTCCTATCAACTCCCAACTCCATCCCAATGAGATCTGGGTGATAGAAAGGCCCATGAATTCCATCCCAACCACACTGCCAACTCCTAATTAAAGCCCTTCAGTTGGCAATTAATCACCGCTTAAGGGCCTTGTCTCACTGCATTTGGTATTAACCCAGTGGTTATCCATGTGAGGTCCACAGCAGAGATGCCCTGGCATTTTTGCTTGGTGGTGGACGCTCATTCAAAAGCATTCAGTGCTTGATCGAGGAACTCGGCTTCAGAAAGTGGTTGCCTGTTGAAAGCTCCCCTCTGCCCTCACTAGGGACTCCACTCACCTCTCCCCACTCAGCTACCACCCTATAAAATCCATCGTACCATCACTCACCTCTGGCCTGGGATCCAAAATACAATTCTAGGCCTCACATAGATACCATAATGTCAGTAGTCACCATCTTCCAAGTGACAATGCCTGGAGAAATGTAGCACAATATATATTGATGATCTGCCAACATGACGATGTGAAATTTTTGTCAGTTTGGAAACATAATGTTCTGAAGAATTCAATTGGCTTCCATTATAGCATCTGGTATCTACATAGGTACATTATAATCAGAGGTACTTGTATGTCTGGGCTCAGGCTAAATAAATCAGATGTACTGTAAGATGATACCCTCAGAGCGTCATGCTGTAAGAGAACAGAGCTAAGCAACATGGAAGCTGCCATGATGCAGGGATTACATTGTGAGCATTCCCCTTAAAAGTATGTTGCACATCTGCTGTGAGACATAACTCAATATGATATTGAGATAGAGGATCACAAGACCATAAGACATAGAAACAGAATTAGATCATTCAATCCCTAGTCTGCTCTGCCATTCGATCATTGATGATAGTTTCTCAACTCCATTCTCCTGCCTTCTCCCGATGACTCTTGATCCCCTTACCAACCAAAACTTTATCTATGTCTTAAATACATTCAATGATTTGGCCCTGACAGCCCTCTGCAGCAATGAGTTCCACACATTAACCCATCTCTGGCTGAAGAAATTCCTTCTCATCTCAGTTCTAAAGGGTCATCCCTTCACACAGACCCTCAGGTCCTAACCTCTCCTACGAGTGGAAACATCTTCACCATGTCCACTCTATCCAGGCCTCTCAAAATTCAGTAAGTTTCAGTGATATACCCCCTCAACCTTCCAACTCTATTGAGTACAGACCCACAGTCCTCAACCACTCCTCATATGTCAAGACCTTCCCTGGGATCATTCTTGTAAATTTCCTCTGGATTCCAATGCCAGCACATCTTTCCTTAGAAACAGGGCCCAAAACTGCTCACAATGTTCCAAATGCGGTCTGACCACAGCCTTACACAGCCTCAGCAGTACATCTCTGCTCTTGTAATCTAACCCTCTTGAAATGAATGCTGACATTGTATTTGCTTTCCTAAGCACCAACTAACCCTGCATGTTAGCCTTAAGAGAATCCTAATCTAGGACTCCCAAATCCCGTTGTGTTTCAGATTTCTGAAGCCTTTCCCTGTTTAGAAAAAGTCCACACCTCTATTCTCCATACCAAAGTGCATAACTTCACACTTTCCCATATTGTATTCCATCTGCCACTTCGCCATTTTCCTACCCTGTGATAAGCATGAAAGATGTAGTAAGTTGATCTCGAAACCGAGGTGGGCCTCACTGCAATTCTCACCCAATTCTGCCACTTCTCGCAATTGTCACGTCATTCATTCCTCTAAGATTCCACCCAAAGTCTCTAGGCACCACACATTAAGGAAGGTTTGAAGACATTAGGGATTGTGCAGAAAAGAATTCTGAGAATAGTTCCAAAAATTGGAAGATGATCTCTTTCAGAAGCTGGGACTATTGTCTTTGAAAAGAAGAAAGGTAAAAGGTGATCTGATTGAAGCACTCAAAATTGCAAGCTGTCTGGACAGAGTTGATTGTGAGAACCTATTCCTATTAAGAGAAGAGCAAGAAGCAAAGGCCAATGATTTTAAATGAATGTGAAACTTTTCACTGGCGAGTGATGAGAATCTGAGATGGACTGCCTGAGAGTGTGGTGGAGGCAGATTTAATCATTATTTTCGAAATAGAATTGGGTAATTATTTGAATGGAAAAAAATAGTGCTATAAGAAGTGTAAGGGGTGTGGGGCTCAACACAAAGGGCAAGCTGACCTCTTTCTATGCTGTACTCAATCCATAATTCAGTCAAGTGAAGGAAATCTATCTTATATTTGATTCAAGGACCTTTAAAGTAGTCGAATCCACTGCCTTCTGAAGTAGGCTCGTAAACCATTCAATTGTATTCAAGAAGGCAGCTTATGACCATGTTCTCAAGGGAGTTAGAGCTGGATAAAAATGCTGGTCTTCTCAATGATCGCATTACTGTAAATGAATGAATAAAGTGTCACCATAGATGAGTTGGTCTAAAGGATGCATTTCTAAAAAATGTCCCCATCATAGCGTATGATGCTTACAGTGGCACCTCAAGAAAGAAAGCAAACAGAGGGGATCAGCAGGCTGTACTCTTTAATTGATGGAACTTGTCAAGATACAGCTCGCTAGTTCTGACAAGTAAAGAAAAGATAATCTTCCCAAGTGCTAACTCAGCAAAGATGCAAATGCAGAATTATTGTCTTTGTTGTAAATATGCCTGAAGCTATCATGATTGGCACATTAAGTTAAAGCAAAAAGCAATTGCAGCATGAATCTGGGCTCTAGCTATTTGCAAACTTGCAGCTACGCTGATTTTAATGGTAGCACAATGGATGACCCTTCTTATAGCCACTTTATGTAATATTATCTACACTTCTACAGCATGAAACTGAGGATTGGAGGCTGTGTTGCTTTCATTTCACCACAGACTCATAACTGCACTTTAAAGTTTCCTTTGGTCTCAACGTTTGGTTGGTCATTTAATCATTCATCTCCTCAG
Organism: Rhincodon typus; assembly: GCF_021869965.1. Classification (NCBI taxonomy): domain Eukaryota; kingdom Metazoa; phylum Chordata; class Chondrichthyes; order Orectolobiformes; family Rhincodontidae; genus Rhincodon; species Rhincodon typus. The sequence continues at coordinate 80,931,504 of NC_063335.1, read as the reverse complement.
ATGAGCTGCTAATCGGCCAAGCAGCCATATCTTCTTAATTGCATCACTTTAAATTCTGTGCATTTTCATCTCCTACAAGTAATGTACATTGTACAAGTCTAAATATGCACTAGCCGTTTGAGTCCAAGCTGCACCCATTGCAGAAAAAGGACATGTTGTGGTATCTTGTCCCTGGAAGAGACAGGAGAAAGGCAGATTTTCTTCTTTTGTACTTTGGTTGTAAAAGCAAAGGAATATCAGTGAAGATGATATGTGGATAATGGAACATGCTCCATTTTTCTTATGTCCTGCTTTTTGAATTAAACTGTATTCTGCTCATGCAGTTAGTTACAGTCACATGTAAAAAAGGAACATTTGTCTCACAAGTGATTCAGTCTAAACATTGCAGATGCAGGGCAATGTGGGAGACAAAAGCACAAGCTCTCACTGGAAGTTAAAGAAAAACCTCCATATTCCAATCTAACAGGGAAGCTGCTTGTGGTAATTCTTGAAGTTCAAAGTTTACCAAAATCAACTAAAGCCCGCAACCCCTAAAAGGCTGTTTGAGCTCAACCAACCTCATTATGGCAGTGTTTTAAGGTTGGTTTCTGTGCAATTATCCTGTAACAAATACAAACCTCATGCCATGGCAGGCACCTCTTTATTATGAATAATTGTAGGTACTGCACTCTAATTGATAATGTCTGTTCACCATCTGATAACTTTAATTATTGATGGCCTTTGCACCAGAGGTATTTGTTAACTAGGTAGTGTTATATTGTCATCAAGCACTGAAATGCACTCCAAACATTGTCCTATTTCCCTCTATGTATAGAGCACAATATTTTTCTTACCTTATTACTTCCTTGCATAACTAAAAACGATGTATTGTGTGGTTGTACTGTTTTAATACTTTGTGGAAGAAAGAGAATTATTCCCTTTTCATGAACTGCATCAACTCACTGTAATGAGACCTAAGGGATCATCTCTGTTTTTATTCAAAAGATCAAATAACTTGACTGAGGCTGAAAATGAATACCACTTCAGAATAAAAATAGGAAACCCATATACATGACAAGACTGCAGATTTAGTTATTTGGATCTGCACCACTGTGTTCTTGCAAGAAAAAGGGTCATAAATCTTGCTTCATCAGATATTTTCATCTAAACATGGCTGTCATGAAAAATAAAGCTTCAGTAATTCAAAAATCCTTTTCAACGCTGGAATAAAATATCACATGCAGCGGCTAATATCAGTCTGAGGTGCTAAATGAATATGACAAGAGAGAAAAGCATGAGAAGACCATATAGTCCATGAAGACTGCTCAATAAATAAAATTCAATAAAATCATGGTTAATCTTGGGCTTTAGTTATACATTTCTCCCCCCTTTCTCCATAAAGTTGGATTTTTTTAAAAAATCAGGATTTAGGTTACACTGACTGCACCAGCATTTATTTCCCAATTGTCCTTGAGAAGGTGATGTTGAACTGCCTTCTGGGTCACTGCAGTCCATCTTTTGTTGGCACACACGCACACAATGGTTTTGGGAAGGCATTCCAGAATTTTGACTCACTGACAGTGAAGGAATGGCAATATGATCCTGGGGATCCCTTGTAGTGATGTAGTAGAGCAGAAATGACTGAATTCCAAAGCCACAACCCTCTTCCTATGTGTCAGGTATAACTCCAACCAGGAAAGAGTTTTCCCTGGTTTCCCATTGACTGTCGTTTGGCTAGTTCTCCTTGATGCCATGCTCGGTGAAATGGGGCCTTGATGCCAAGAGCAGTCACTCTCCCCTCACATCTAGAGTTGAGCTTTTTTGTCTATGTTTGAACCAATGTATAATGAGGTCAGGAGCTAAGTGGCCCTGGAGAACCCAAACTGAGCATCAGTGAGCAGGTTATTGCTAAGCTAGTGCTGCCGATATCATGATTGATGACACCTTCCACCACTTTCCTGATGATCAAGAGGAGACTAATTGGACAGCAATCAATCAGGTCATTTTTTTGTTGTGTAAAAGACAAACTTGGGTAATTTTCACATAGATGTCAATATTGTTAACTGTACTGGAACAGCTTGACTTATTGATGAAATGTTGTCAGGTCCCATAACCTTTGCAGTACCTTCAACTGTTTCTTGATATTGCATAGAGTGAATTACATTGATTGAAGACTGGCATTAATGACACTGGGGATGTCAGGAGGAGACGCCCAATGTCTGTGCTTTAACATTGACGGACCTCAGCAACAATGGCACTGAAACCTCATTTTGGAAGTTGTACTTGCAAATCTGGCAAACAATAACAAGGCATTAGGGAGGGGATTCCAGGGCAAGTTGTAGCTGTTAGCGTCACTCTGCATCATAAACCAGCCACCTTGCTAATTGAGCTAACCATCCCTCTGGCAGAAGTAAGGTGAGCAAAGAAAGGTCATTTTAGTGATGAGTTCCTTCACATCATTGTGTAGGGATGAAAGAGTGTTCTCTGCAAGTTAAAGTGAAACTCGCCATTCAGGCTAACTCCACAACCTGGTGCACTTGGGCCTGTGTATGAGACCATTAGACCATAGAAATAGGAACAGAATTAGGCTATTCGACCTCTCAAGTCTGCTCCATCAATCAATTAGATTGAGTGATCCACACATTCCTCACATTTACTTTCCTTACACGGCCTTTGCGCCATATATCTTGATTGCAAGACTGATCAAGTATCTGTCTTTCTCAGCCTTAAATATACACAAAGACTCTGCCCCCTCAACTCTCTGTGGCAACTAGTTCCAAAGACTCACAACCTTCTCAGAGAAGAAATTCCTCCTCATTTCAGTCTTGAATTAGTGTCCCCTTATTCTCAGACTATGGCCTCTGGTCCTGGGTTCTCCCACAAGGTGTACATCCTCTCAGCACTTGCCCTTCAAGCCCATTAAAAATCCTACATGTTACAAAATGAGATCATTTCTCATTATTCTAAACTCCAGTGAGTAGAGTCCCAACCTGTTTAAGGTCAGAAATCACACAACACCAGGCTATAGTCCAACAGGTTTATTTGAAAACTAGAATGCATCTGCAAATACAAATTCAACCCATAGATTTACATGTGTGTTTGTGTGTTCATGTGTTGGTGTGTGTGTGTGTGTGTGTGTATGTGTGTGTGTGTGTGTGTGTGTGTGTGTGTGTGTGAGTCAGTTTGTGTGTATATGTGTATGAGTGTGAGTGTTGAGTGTGCGTGTGTGTAAGAGAGGGAGAGAGAGAGTGAGAATGTGTGTGTGAGGGGGGAGTGTGTGTGTGTGATTGTGTGTGTGTGCGTGTACGTGTGTGAGTGCGTGTGTATGTGAGAGAGAGAGGGGAGAGAGGGAAAGAGTGGGTGTTTGTGTGTGGGGGCGGTGCGTGATGGGAGAGTGTGTGTGTGTGCGCGCATTAGAGAGAGAGAGAGAGAGTGTGTGTGTGTGTGAGAGAGAGAGAGAGGGGAGAGAGAGGGGAAAAGGGTGTTTGTGTGGGGGGGCGTGCGTGATGGGAGAGTGTGTGTGTGTGTGCATTAGACAGAGAGAGTGTATCATACACACACACATACACTCACTCTCTCTCTCTCCCACACACACACACACACACACAAACACACACACACACTTAAATGTATGGGTTGAATTTGTATTTGTAGATGCATTCTATTCGTACAAAAAGCACTCAAATTATAACCAGTCAATGTGGCATTTTATAAATTCCTACTTTAGAAATAAAACCAGTTTGACTCCAAACCAAAGCACAAACAGATTCGAAACAAGACCTCACACCTAACATGCATTGTCTGACCTAAAATGTCACCTCTTCTTTACACTGATAAAACCTTTAGTTCTCTCAGGGCAGTAACTTGAAAGAAATTCAGAGATTTACATATTAATCAATTAACACCTTCTAACTGATTAAAGATTTAACAGCATCTTAGGTTTGTTTAATACATCCTCATCAGTTGTGTGCCTCTTTGATCTTTTACTTGTAAGTTCTGTGCCTGATGACACCTCTCTCACCAATGTGATTTCTGACCCTGTCCACCCCAGTCCAACAGCGGCACCTCCACGACAGACCAACCTGTTCAGACTTCACTCATAAGACAATCCTTCCATACCAGGGATCACACAAGTGAACATTCTCTGAAGTGCTTCCGATGAAATGAAATCATTCCTTAAGTGAGATCAAAACTGCTCACAGTACTCCAGATGTGGTCTCACAAACACCTTGTACAGTTGCAGTAAGACTTCTCCATTCTTATACTTCATCCCCTTTGAAATAAGGGCCAACATTCCATTAGCTTTCCTGATTACCTGCTGCTATTATTGCCAGATTTTTTTGTCTCCATCCCTTTTTGAATGGGGCGTCACATTGACAGTTTTCCAATCCTCTGGTACCTCACCAGAATCCAAGGATTTTTGGAGAATTATAACCAATGCATCCACTATCTGTGCAGCTACTTCTTTTAGGATCATAAGCTGAGGATGAAACACAAGGTACCTTATTAGTAAGGCTCTTGTGGCCCACCAGTAGTATCCCTACCTTTCGGCCTAGAAGACTCAGCTTCTAAGTCCCACCTGCTCCAGAGGTGTGAGATAATACAGCTGAAAAGGTTGATTAAAAGCATTTAAGCAACTTACTGTTTACAGATCAAGAATGTGTGCAGAAGAGTAAGCTGTCATAGGGAATAATGCATCATTGTCAGGAGCAGTACTTTACAGAAATGTTTTCCCAAGCTGTAAATTTTATTGAGCAACTCCCCAAAGTGGTGCATGGAGAGATGTTATATTGGCTTCGGGAGTTTTGGGAACGGTCTTATAGCTGGAGAGTAAGAGAGAAATCCATGTTACCCTTTCCAGGAAGGCTCACTGGCACTAAGTGTAGGCCTGCAGATGGATTAATACTAGGGCAATGGGAGAGGCCCTTCAATGTTAATTATTTGACTATTTATCGGCCTCGCTTGGTTGGGTGGCAAGAGGCCCAAATGGGCCTTCCCACCTTGGACTTCCTGCCCCAAGAAGGAGATGGAAAGGTGGTGGGATCTTGTTTGTCACCACCTTCCTGATTAAAATCAACTTCCAAACACACCATTAGAGAAACCATAAGATTTTCCTCCACCCCATTCTCATTTACAAAACCCCCTCTCCCAGTTTAGACTGCTGTATTGTTTGAATTGATTTTTTTTTCTCGCACTGTTACAGTTCCTAAAATTATTACGAAGTTTTTTTTTCCCAGCATGGCATTCCTTGTTTTATTTTCAAGTTTACTGCATGCTTCTATGTACTGCCAATATTTCTGGTCACTAACAGCAGAAGATGCTATGAAATACCCAGGAAAGATATTACTTTATATCTCTTTGCCTAATTGGTGTAGTCCATTTAGCAGTTCTAACACCGATTGAATTAAAAGTGGAACAGAAATGCTGTTAAATCACCAACTGCCTTATTCTGTAAAAGACCTTAATCCACATTTTCTGCTTTACATTCCTTTAATGCAGAGTAATAATGTAAGCATTAAAATCTGGTTTGTGAAAAATTAGAGCCTCATGTTCTAAGAAGCAGGACCACCCTAAAAGTATAACAATTTGTAATTTAATATCAAACATATGTTACCCATTAGATTCTGCAGAAATATTCATTGTAATTATAAAGAAATATTGTGCCAATTTCACAGTTGCACCTTTTTTCAATAAAGACTGATTTCTAATCACACCTATTGGCATAGACTTGCTATGTCTGCAGAGAACAAATGTGAGCTAAAAACAGATTTTTAAAATGTTACATTTACTCTATGGTCTTTTGTGGAGAATGATTGGACATATTGCTTGATGCACTAATATTTGGAAGAGAATGTCTATATATTGAAATGCAACTTGAACAAAAAAGTTATTGGAAATGACAGTTATAATATGGGAAATAAGAAACACACTATTTAGAAAATTCTAATAAATATTACCTGTTAAATTAATGATAACAAAAGCATGGTAGAGATGCCAATATTATAAGAAAACGAGAGAATTTATATCATAATTGATTTGTATTTGTGTAGACTATCAAATTAATGTAAAGCCTGGACACTTCAACCTTTTCTGTGTTAATATTCAAAATAGAATTGATGTATGCTACACTGGCTGAAACAATAATTTATAATGTCAGCATTCAGTCTTTCTCAACTCATTAAACACTGAAAGAGGTTTTCAGTTGATTACATCAATAGACAGCACTGTAAATAGAAGGGCTCTTCAACAATGCTATCCAGCAGCATTTGCTCAGCGATAGCCTGATAACCTGCTCACTGATACTTACTGAGATAGCAGGCACTGCAGATGCAGGAGAATCTGAGATAACAAGGTGTAGAGCTGGATGAACACAGCAGGCCAAGCAGCATCAGAGGAGCCGGAAGGCTGACGTTTCGGGCCTAGGCCCTTCTTCGGAAATGGCCATTTCCGAAGAAGGGTCTAGGCCCGAAACATCAGCCTTCCTGCTCCTCTGATGCTGCTTAGTCTGCTGTGTTCATCCAACTCTACACCTTGTTATCACTGATACTTACTTTTGTTTTGCCAGGCCCACTCAGCTACAGATCACATTAAAGTCTTAGGGCAAACAAGGACAAAAGAGCTGAATTCCAGAGGTGAGTTGAGAGTGACTACCCCTTGATATCAAGGTTGCATTTGACCAATTGCTGTATCAAGGAGCCCTGACAGATCTGGAATCAATGGGAATCTGGGGAAAACTCTCTGACGGTGGGAGACATACCTAGGCCATAAGAAAATGGTTGTGATTGTTGGAGATCAGTCATCTCAGGTGCACAGCATCTCTGCACAATTTCCTCAGGGGAGTGTCCTAGACACAACTGCCTGTAGCCACTTCATCAATAACCTTCCCTCCATCACAAGGTCAGAAGTAGAGATGTTCACTGATGATTATACAATATTCAGCACCATTCATGCCTCTTCAGATAGTCCATATTCAAATAGAACAAGGTCTGAACAATATCCAGGTCTGGGCTGACATGTGGCAAATAACATTTGCACCACTCAAATGTTAGGCAATGACCATCTCCAATTAGAGACAATCTAACCACTGTCCCTTGACAGTCAATGGTGTTATTATCATTGAACCCCCACTGTCAACATCCTGGCAATTGCAATTAACCAGAAACTCAACTAGACTCACTGCACCAACACAACAGCTACAACAGCAGGTCAGAAGCTAGGAATACTGAGGTGAGTAACTCACCTCCTGACTCTCCAAAGCTTGTTCATTGTGAACAAGGTACAAGTCAGGAGAGTAATGGAATATTCATATGAATGGCAGAGAATGACTTGACAGTTAATTAAGAGGAAAAATTAGAATATGGTAAGAAGCTACAATACGGATAGCAAGAGTTTCTATAAATATACATGAAGGAAAAGAGTTGGTAAAGTGAGTGTTGGTCCTCTAGACAGTGAGAATGGGCAATTAATAAGGAAATGGCGGATGAAATGAATAACTGTTTTGTTTCTGTGTTCATTGTAGAGGATATGGAAAGAATTCCAGTAATAGCTGTAAATTAGGAGATGGAAGAAACAGAAGAACTCAGTGAAGTCATAATCACCAGGAAAGCGGTACTAAGGAAACTGATGGTGCTGCAGGCTGACAAGTCTTTGGTTTCTGATGGACGTCATCTTAAGTCCTTGTAGGAAGTGACTGATGAACTAATTGGTGCATTGGTGCATATTTTCCAAAATTATCTTGCAGCAGGATAGGTTCCAACAGATTGGAAAGCAACAGATCAGCCAAGATTGTATCGAGTGGAACAAAAACAAAGTTGCTGGAAAAGCTCAGCAGGTCTGGCAGCATCTGTGGAGGAGAAAACAGAGTTAACGTTTCGGGTCCAGTGACCCTTCCTCAGAACCGATGGTGGCTGGGAAAACGTCAGTTTATATGCAGAAAATAGGGAGGTGGGTGGGGTAGGGAGTAAACAATAGGATAGAGCCCAAAGAGAGAGAAAGACAGATGGACAGACAAAGGAGTTGCTAACGATAAGGCTGGGAGGGTGAGTAGTTGTTAATGGGGACTGTTAGTGACTAACAACAGGGGATGTGTAATGCCAGGCTATGTGGTAACAAGGCCTGGTGTGTGGGGTGAGGGGCTGGGACATGGGAGAGTTTAGGCCCTAAAATTATTGAACTCAATATTGAGTCCGGAGGGCTGTAGGGTCCCCAAGCGGAAAATGAGGTGTTGTTACTCCAGCTTGCGCTGGGCTTCACTGCAACACTGTAGCAAGCCGGAGACAGAGATGTTGGCCAGGGAGCAAGGTGGTGCATTGAAGTGGCAGGCAACGGGTAGTTCAGGGTCTTTTTTGCCAGAACATAGATGTTCTGCAAAGTGGTCGCCAAGTCTACGCTTCGTTTCCCCAATGTAGAGGAGACCACATTGTGAGCAGCGAATGCAGTAGACTAGATTCTTGGAAGTGCAGGTGAAGTGTTGCTTCACCTGGAAAGTATGTTTGGGCCCTTGGATACTTGGGAGGGAGGAGGTAAATGGGCAGGTGTTGCACTTTCATAGGTTACAGGGGAAGGTGCCGTATGGCTGTGGGGAGGTGTTGGGGGTGAAGGAAATGTGGACCAGGGTGTCCCAGAGAGAACAGTCCCTGCGGAAGGCGGACAAGGGAGGGGAGGGGAATATGTGTCTGGTGGTGGCTTCTTGCTGGATGTGGTGGAAATGGCGTCTGATGATCTTCTGGATGTGGATGCTGGTGGGATGGTAGGTGAGGATAAGGGGAACCCTATCGCTATTGCAGGAGGGAAGAGAAGGCGTGAGGGCAGAAGTGCGGGAGATGGGTTGGACCGGATTGAGGGCCCTGTCGACAACAGAGCTGGGGAATCCTCGGTTGAGGAAGAATGTGGACATTTCGGAGGCTGCCTTGTCAAAGTTGGCCTCATCTGAACATATGCGACAGATTCGGAGGAACTGAGAGAATGGGATGGAGTCTTTACAGGACTCAAGTGGATCGAGTGTATCGAGTGGAGCTGATCAAGCTCAAGTGGCCAAATAGTCTACTTCTGTTCCATGTTCATATGTTCATGCATTCTAAATAGAAATGAACTTCACAATTAATGCAAAAAAGGAGTCCTTTTGTTGACAGAGACTGAAAACTAGCTATTTGTAACTTGAAGCATTTAGAGGAATCAACCAGACAAAATAAATGTAAGGATCACAGGAGATGCCCAAGGTGCCACATCACAGTAAATTATTTGCTTTGGTGATAGTAATATCTCTGGCCTTCATGATATTAAAATTTTTAGTTTTAAAATAGCACATGCTATCACATAAAATGAAAGCTACCAAAAGTGAAATTGATGATACATGAAACATTCAATATCTGGTGTAGATTTGTCACCTCAGTGTTGCATGGTCCGAGCTCAAACAGTCGGACCTTGAAGTACATATCAAAACCTGAACCTAATGATGCAAATACAATTTTTTACAAAATAAATTGTAAATAAAGAGATTCAGCAATGTAGCAAGGTGGATCAAAATTACTAATCAAGGATTTACTACCTGGGTGCAGCTCCAATAAAAAAAGCAGAACGGGATTTTAAAAGTCCATTCAAATGCCATTTTATTTGATTATTAACGTTGTGAACATGACAAAGTCAGACTGTAAGAAAATGAGGTGCAAGGCTGGATGAACACAGCAGGCCAAGCAGCATCATAGGAGCAGAGAGGCTGACGTTT
>NC_063335.1:80869182-80911801 GCF_021869965.1 Rhincodon typus | reverse complement strand
CAGCATCTGCAGTTCCTACTATCTCTGATTGTGTTTGATACGTTGTATTTTGATGTTTTTGTACCTTAGAACATTCATGAAGCTTAATGGGCTTCCTGAGCTGGATTGCCTTTTTGTTGAGACAACAAGGTGTAGAGCTGGATGAACACAGTAGGCCAAGCAGCATTATAGGAGCAGAAAGGCTGACGTTTCGGGCCTAGACCCTTCATCAGAAATGGGGGAGGGGAAGGGGGTTCTGAAATAAATAGGGAGAGGGGGGAGGCGGATAGAAGATGGATAGAGGAGAGGATAGGTGGAGAGGAAACAGACAGGTCGAAGAGGCAGGGATGGAGCCAGTAAAGGTGAGTGTAGGTGGGGAGTTAGGGAGGGGATAGGTCAGTCCACGGAGGACGGACAGGTCAAGGGGGCGGGATGAGATTAGTAGGTAGGAGATGGGGGTGCGGCTTGAGGTGGGAGGAGGGGATAGGTGGGAGGAAGAACAGGTTAGGGAGGCGGGGATGAGCTGGGCTGGTTTTGGGATGTGATAGGGGGAGGGGAGATTTTGAAACTTGTGAAATCCATCCCCACCTCTTCGACCTGTCTGTTTCCTCTCCACCTATCCTCTCCTCTATCCATCTTCTATCTGCCTCCCCCTCTCTCCCTACTTATTTCAGAACCCCCTTCCCCTCCCCCATTTCTGATGAAGGGTCTAGGCCCGAAACGTCAGCCTTTCTGCTCTATGATGCTGCTTGGCCTGCTGTGTTCATCCAGCTCTGCATCTTGTTGTCTCGGATTCTCCAACATCTGCAGTTCCTACTATCTCTGATTCAATTTTAACCCCACTGCGAAGCCTCTTCTAAGGATGCCTAGCCTGAAGAAGTTACCCTCCTCCCTCCGGACAAACCTCAGGGGATCTCTCTCCCACTGCAACTCTCTCGTAATCTCTTCGACCATGTCCTGAAGCAAACCAGATACTACAGCCACATCACCTTCCTTAGCACCTGCCTACAGAACCAGATCATCCCCAATGGACTACAATCCACATTCAAGCCTTCCCAATTTGGCCCCAACCGTGACAATATCTATATTCATAGCATTGAGATCCTTCAGAAGTGTTTCTCCCTGCGACTCCTGAAACACACACTCGCAGCAATGCGCCGGCATCTCCAGGCACTACAATCAAGCCTACCCCAGCTCAGATCCTCCCTCTCCCAGACCTGCAAAGGACCTGTCCTGTTTTTTATTCTTCGTAGGATCCACAACCTGAACTCACAATTCTACTCAGCTTTATTGGACACTAAAAACCGTAAGTACAGTAAACTTACTGGTGCCTACCACCCAAAACGGGCTTCCTCCACCTCCCAAATCCCCAACCCTACCCAGGACCTTCCCCACAATGTGCCCGCCGCCATTGGCCATGAGGCCACTGTCGGGGAACCCACAGATGATGTCACATCCGCCACCGCCAGGTACCCCACTTCCGGGACAGCAAACGCCATCGCTGCTGATGCCACCGCCTCCATTTCTGAGACCAACACCTCAGACACTGAAGACGCACCTACCGTCACTGCTGCTGCCGCCGCCTGCCCTGCTCCACCCACCGCCAACGCCGCTCCGCCCATTACCAACGCAGACGCAACTCCACCCACAGCCTACGCCAACGCAACCCCGCCCACAGCCTACGCCGATGCAACCCCGCCCACAGCCTATGCCGACGTCGCTCCGCCCACAGCCTCCACAGCCAGCAGCTCCAGAGGGGACCATAGCACCCAGCCCTGCCGAGTCTTCACCATCCCCCCAGACCTCCCCCTTACTGAGGACGAACGGTCAGTCCTCAGTAAAGGGCTCACCTTTGTCCCCCTCCACCCACACATCAATGAATACCGCTCACATTTGGACATAGGGCAGTTTTTCTGCCGCCTCCGCCTCCATGCTTACTTCTTCAACTGTGAACCTAACCCTCCCTCTACTGACCCCTTCTCCCGCCTCCAACACACCCCCTCCTCCTGGACACCACCCCAAGGCCTCCTACCCTCCCTTGACCTCTTCATCTCCAACTGCCGTCGAGACATCAATCGCCTCAACCTCTCCACCCCTCTCACCCACTCCAACCTCTCCCCCGCAGAACGTGCAGCCCTCCGCTCCCTCTGCTCCAATCCCAACCTCACCATAAAACCCGCGGACAAGGGAGGCGCAGTTGTAGTATGGCGCACTGACCTCTACATCGCCAAGGCCAGACGCCAACTCTCCGACACCTCCTCCTACCGGCCCCTTGATCATGACCCCACCCCCAAGCACCAAACCATCATCACCCAAACCATCCACAACCTCATCACTTCAGGTGACCTCCCACCCACGGCCTCCAACCTCATGGTTCCCCAACCCCGCACCGCCTGCTTCTATCTCCTTCCCAAAATCCACAAACCTGAATGCCCTGGTCGACCCATTGTCTCCGCCTGCTCCTGCCCCACCGAACTTATCTCCAACTATCTGGACTCCATTTTCTCCCCCTTGGTCCAGGAAATCCCTACCTATGTCCGTGACACCACCCACGCCCTCCGCCTCCTCCAGAATTTCCAATTCCCTGGTCTCCAACACCTCATCTTTACCATGGACGTCCAGTCCCTATACACCTGCATTCCCCAAACAAATGGCCTAAAGGCCCTTCGCTTCTTCCTGTCCCACAGGCCCGACCAGTCCCCCTCCACTGACACCCTCATCCGCTTAGCCGAACTCGTCCTCACCCTCAACAACTTCTCTTTCAATTCCTCCCACTTCCTACAGATAAAGGAGGTGGCCATGGGTACCCGCATGGGCCCAAGCTATGCCTGCTTCTTTGTAGGTTACGTGGAACAATCCCTCTTCCGTACCTACACTGGCCCTAAACCCCATCTTTTCCTCCGTTACATTGATGACTGTATCGGCGCCGCCTCGTGCTCCCACAAGGAGTTCGAACAGTTCATCCACTTCACCAACACCTTCCACCCCAACCTTAAGTTCACCTGGACCATCTCTAATACCTCTGTATCCTTCCTGGACCTCTCTGTCTCTATCTCGGGCAACCACCTAGAAACCGATATCCATTTCAAGCCCACCGACTCCCACAGCTACCTAGAATACACCTCCTCCTACCCACCTTCCTGCAAAAATGCCATCCCCTATTCCCAATTCCTTCGCCTCTGCCGCATCTGCTCCCAGGATGAGGCATTCCACTCCCGTACATCTCAGTTGTCCTCGTTTTTCAAGGACCACAACTTCCCCCCCAAGTGGTCGAGAACGCCCTCAACCGTGTCTCCCACATTTCCCGCAACTCATCACTCACACCCCATCCCCGCAATAAGAACCAAAAAAGAATCCCCCTCGTCCTCACATACCACCCCACCAATCTCCGGATCCAACGCATCATCCTCCGACACTTCCGCCATCTGCAATCCGACCCCACCACCAAAGACATCTTTCCCTCCCCACCCTTATCTGCTTTCCGGAGGGACCACTCTCTCTGTGACTCCCTTGTCCACTCCACACTCCCCTCCAGCCCCACCACACCCGGCACTTTTCCCTGCAACTGCAGGAAGTGCTACACCTGCCCCCATACCTCCTCCCTCACCCCCATCCCAGGCCCCAAGAAGACTTTCTACATCAAGCAGATGTTCACCTGCACATCTGCCAATGTGGTATACTGCATCCACTGTACCCGTTGTGGCCTCCTCTACATCGGGGAAACCAAGCGGAGGCTCGGGGACGGCTTTGCAGAACACCTACGCTCGGTTCGCAGTAAACAACTGCACCTCCCAGTCGTGAACCATTTCAACTCCCCCTCCCATTCCTCAGATGACATGTCCATCCTGGGCCTCCTGCAGTGCCACAACGATGTCACCCGAAGGTTGCAGGAACAGCAACTCATATTCCGCTTGGGAACCCTGCAGCCCAATGGTATCAATGTGGACTTCACAAGCTTCAAAATCTCCCCTCCCCCTACCGCATCCCAAAACCAGTCCAGCTCGTCCCCGCCTCCCTAACCTTTTCTTCCTCCCACCTATCCCCTCCTCCCATCTCAAGCCGCACCCCCATCTCCTACCTACTAACCTCATCCCGCCCCTTTGACCTGTCCGTCCTCCCTGGACTGACCTATCCCCTCCCTAACTCCCCACCTACACTCACCTTTACTGGCTCCATCACTGCCTCTTCGACCTGTCTGTTTCCTCTCCACCTATCCTCTCTTCTATCCATCTTCTATTCGCCTCCCCCCTCTCCCTATTTATTTCAGAACCCCCTTCCCCTCCCCCATTTCTGATGAAGGGTCTAGACCCGAAACGTCAGCCTTTCTGCTCCTATGATGCTCCTTGGCCTGCTGTGTTCATCCAGCTCTGCACCTTGTTGTCTCAGATTCTCCAGCATCTGCAGTTCCTACTATCTCTGCCTTTTTGTTGACATCCTTCTCTTTCAGATTTCAGCTTCTCCATGATCAAGATGACTGTATTTAATGTCAAATCCTCTTTTGGTTGCAGCATTTCTGAAAGAGATAAATCAGAAATTCCAATGGTAATTCTGTCTTGAATTATTTCAGGTTTAAATCTCCATAATCACAAAATTGTGGTAATGTGATAAAAAAAGGTTGCCCATGGGTTCTCCTGGAAGGTGTATTCTTCTACTAAATCTTGTTCTTTCCATTATATGATTGTTGCTTGGTGTAAATGAATTGTCAAATGTTCTTGAAACATTGTCAAAGTTATTTCTCTCTTCTCTTTCACTCTGTCATTTTAAAATATGATCTGTTACCAGAACTACAAATTAAAGAAATGTATTAGTTTATTCTTTGCTGTTTTTTTTCCTAAAGCAATTTCATGTCGCTCATATTGTCTGTTTTATATAATCTGGCTCAGTCTCTTGTCTGAATGATTTGCAATTTAAATATACTGGGTGGAGTCATCTCTTTCTCCATTGTCATCATATTTAACTACAGTGTTTTTCCTTCGTTATTTAAATGATTCATTTGAAAGCTGTTGCAGGAAAGCTGTTGCCAATGTTACTGGTTTACTGTTTGGTGTTTTCAATTGTGCAACCATTGCAATTTATTTAAATGTTAAATAATCTTCAGCAAGTGATCGAAAGATTGTATGCTTTGTCGTTAATTACTGGATAATGGGTATTACCGGAATGAAGGTGAACTGCTAACAAAGCTTTATCATTAAAGGTTTGTTGTTTTTATGAAGAATATTTAACTTCTTTCTGATTTTGGTTTACAGACTGGTTCATTAATTTCTATTTATTAAAGATCAAAAATGTTAACTCTTTCAGTATTATCCTCCGATTTTTGCTGCACATTTGCTTTCAATCGTTTGAATATCATTGAACCTCTTTAAATTGAAGAAATATGACAGTTTATATTGTTATGGACCAGACCAAACTCCCTCAAAGCATATCACAGAGTTAGCCTAAACCCTAACTTTTTCTTATTCTAAAGGCAAGTGTTAGGCATTGCGTATCAGATGCAATTCGATTGGTTAAACTAACAGGCTTGAAGCAAAACACACTTTATTCATAAACTATACTTTAAATACAACAAAAGGAAAGACAATTGGAATAACTTAACTCTACTGGAAAACTTAACAGAATAATGGATTATTTAACTATTAAACAGCAATGTTCCAATATAGTAACTTCTCCCAAACACACACTTGGCAAAGGCCAATTCAGTAAAATAGATTGTCTCACGTGCAATTTTCCAGTCCCGGAGGAAGGAACATCAAGAGAAAATTCTGAGAGAGAGATAGCATTTTGCTGTAGCAGGAAGTTATGTATTACAGCTTCCAAACCCCAACAGCTACTGAAAATTAAACTGAAATCCTGGTTCTGTGGGAGCTTGACCTCACCCATTCAGGCTGCTTCTATTGTTCCAATTCTTTAAAAAAAAATAAAGGCCTCACAAGCTGTTTACTTTATTGGCTTGGAGCAGTCCACTTTCCACCTCTGTCTCAACCTCTTTTCATAAAAAAAGGGACAAAATAGACCTCTTAAATTCACAGTGTCGTCACAATATTTTCTCTCAAGATGAAGGAAAAACTGAAACTTTGTATGGTATCCCCTTTCTTTTGGTGATTTCATGCCTGTTCTATGGATGCTACACACCCTTCTGCTTTGCCTACAAGCTTTCCAAATTATTTTACATTGAACACAGCATGATGATAATGACATTTCCAAAATAAATCTTTTTCGGTTGAACAATTAACATTCATTTTTGCTTCAAAACAACTTGCTAAGAAACTCCTTTTCTGTATTCAATTTTTCAATATGACTTGGTTATACTGTTGGTTTACCAATGTTCTTAATAAGTGTCCTTATTTTACAAACATTTCCTTTCCAATATTTCACAACAATTCTAATAATTCTCATTTGTTTAATAAAGTGATTTAAGTTTTCCTTTAACCACTAAGTCTGGAATTTCTCCTTGAATATAAATATTTTCACCCCTCCTTTAAGGGCTTTAAATCTCATCAGGTGTCAGATATCAATGGCTGTAACTCATGTTTACGTTCAAATTTTTTCTTTAAAGCTCTAGTGAAATTCTTCATGTTAAATCGAGCTTTACAACATATTTTGCAGACAAGGTGAGGAACCCAGGACAGGGGCTGTCAGCATTACCAACGGAGAAAATTGGAAAAAGACCCTGTGGCAGAGAGTTAGAGACAAAGGTGATTGGGATTGGTCCTTGCTTCACTACAGGGAAAGAAACTAACTGTTTGGTGGCTCTGGCACTTGCTTCATGTCTTTTCTATTCCTAAATTTGATCATAACACATAAGCCAGTAATAATGTTAGTTAAATATATAAAAGGCAGCACAAATAAATAAATCATATAGTTAAATATTTAAACATCATTAAAAATGGCAGTTCAGGTTATGTATCAAGGTGGTAGCATGTGGAAGCTCTGGACACCATCGTGATCAATGGCAAACACATATGCAGGGAAGTGTTTGGTAACCCCTGGGTAGCAGCCACTGCAATAATGATTGAATTTTACATCCAGTGTGAAAAGAAGATTGGAGTTAAGGCTATTATTTTTAACCTAAATAAAGGTACAGATTAGCTGTGATCTAATAGAATGGTGGAACATGCTTGAAGGGCTGAATGGCCTACTCTTGTTCCCCTGTTCCTGTGTTCCCATGTTAAGAATGGATTCAGGATGGTGGTAATTCATAACACTCTACTATCAAACATCTGAATGTTATTTATCAGTTACATTGGTATTTCTTGTAAACCTTATTGAGTACAAATGAGAAGCTTCAACCAAATACGCATTTTTTAGCAATAATATGTAATAACCTTGTGTAATGTTCATCAAGATTGGCCCTACGTTTCAACAAACACTTTGTGTGGGCATCCTTCCACACTTGATACCAGTAGCTCTAGACTTCAAGACCAATCGGAAAGATTGGCAGCACCGAATCTCACCAAAGCTTCTCAGTGACATCAAAAACACTGGCAGCATGGAGGGACAACATTAAATTAATTTCTACCCAAAGACGTGTAGCTCCAGGAATGTCCAGCTGACTAATCTGGGGTCTCTCAAATCACGAAGCCTGGCAAATGTTCTTCTCATTTTGAAGGACTGGCAATGACAACTGCCTGGAAGAATTTTCATAAGACCTATATTATATCACCAGTATTTGTGTTATTGCTCTTGTGTTGCACTTGTTAATATGATTCTAATAATTCTGTAGCTAGAGGAAGAATTTAATTATGATTGAAATTAAATTTACCATCAACAGTTTACATTTTCCTTTCAGAACCATGTTTTGCCTGTAAATCCCCTCCTGTAACATAATTATGAAAAAGATTGGACAAACTCCATTACATAAGACTGCTACTCCTTGCCCGCTTCCTGTTCCATCCTAGTGATTCTTCTACCCACATTGTACAAAGGAAAATCTGTCCAGACCCTGTGTCTTCTGCAGTGGCATTCTAACTATTGCTTAATAACAACCTTAGATAACACTGATGCTGACAGAATGGCGTAAATTCTGACACAACTTCATTGTTCATTGCACTCATGAGTAATCATTTTCCCAAATTTGACTTCAAGAAAGATAGATAAAATATTAGAGATAAACTATTGGCAGTATAAGCACATATGATGAGACAAATAAAACTTTAAGAATTGCATATTTTGAACAGTTAGTAAGAAAAAGAGTGAGTCACGGCTTTTCTGAGAAAATATATATCCATTGCTTTAACAGCCAAATTAGTATTGCTAGGAAAGTTCTCAGCACCAAGGAGACCAGGAGAGCAAAACGTTTTATTTTCTTTTCTATCCATCCATTGCTATGGCAATAATAAGCTATTTCATTAACAGATAACCCTTACTTCCTGTTAGCCACCATATGGTTTGTTGTCATGGCTGAATTGTAGCTGACAGAGCAGGCCATCACAGAATGATTGCTTTTGGAATGCATTAACCTGCATGATTCACCGCCTGTGTGAATATTGAGGAATATTGAGGGAGTGGAATCCTTTTCCAGTACAGTATAGGGCAGAATTCACATGCGGTGCAGTCTGTGTGCAGCCAATGATATCCTTCCACGTGGGGAAGCTTGTAATCCTAGCTAAATTTATTTGTCTGCTCTGCCTGCTTCTCTTTAGGAAAAGACAGTGAAATATCACTGAAGAGAGCCTCGGTAAACTCCTTCATGCAGAGTGGACAGTAAGTGTGACATTTTGCAAATATTTCCAGCTCTAGCCTGGAAAGAGACAAGTAAATCAGCAAGTTAAAAATCATCACTCTAGAACCCCTCACAAGTACTGGTAATGTGATTCTTGCTCTGCTCTCAAGCAGCAGTCCTGGCTGCAACAGGCAGCGGATTTCAGTGAGGCCATCCTACTGAAATATCCACATATCACACACTGTCATTCACCAAGTTTCAGGTATGGGAATTGTTTCTTGCACATTCAGTACAAATATGACTTGCTGATGAGAACTCTTCTCCTCTTTTCCCCTGCCATATTCCAGCGTCATGTCTTATTTTGCAGGGCCATTGTATATTCTCCAAATCCTGCTATATTCTAATGGGATAGAATAGAATTACTTCTAATAGAAGCAATTAATTTGTTAGTGGCCTTTATGTCAGTGGCTACCACACCGCTTTCTGTAGAATCTTAGAACTTTAAACAAGCATCAATTATAGATTTGAAACAACTACCTGAAGGCACTTGTAAATAATAAAATTCCTTTAAATAGTGCAGTTAAACAAACACTGTCTGATACTGCATTTTTTTCTTTTATTCATTCACGGGATGAGGGTGTTGCGGGCTAGGCCAGCATTTATTGCTGGCAGTTCAAAGTCAACAACATTGCTGTGGGTCTGGAGTCACACGTAGGCCAGACCAGGTAAGGATGGTAGTTTCCTTCCATAAAGACTACAAATGACTGAATTTTTCATGTTGGTTTGACTAACATGCTTATTTCAGTCAGATAAGGACTACAGAAGGCAAAAAACACAACTTCACCAAATGACTTAGTTTTTGATGCTGATTTGACTAAAATGCTTATTTCAGTGAGATAAGCACTTGATAATAAACCAGATGGATTTTTCTGACAATTGGCAATGGGATCACAGTCATCATTAGAGTCTTAATTCCAGATATTCATGCAATTCAAATTCCACCATCTGCCATAGAGGGATTTGAATCCAGGTCCCGGGAACGTTATCCAGGTCTCTGGATTAACAGTCCAGCAATAACACGACTAGACCATTGCCTCCCCTATGCATGTGTGTCCATCTGCGTAAGAAAGGACATTTACTGGAGTGTTGAGGTCTAGAATGTGTGACAATGCCATGGCTTTGAGAGGTGTGTTTTGTCCTGGTTCCTCTTGGACAGAGACTGGGGGACAGGTACTGAGCAGTCTATGAGAAGATAAATAATTTATCAAGCCTTAGGTGATTTTTGTAAAAGCTGGAACAATAGAAGCAAACTGAATGGATGTGGTCAAGCTCCCACCCACAAAACCAGTGATTTTTTGGTTTTTAATTTTCAGCAGCAGTTGCTCTTGGGGTCTTGAAGAAGTGGAAGCTATTTCTCCTTTGCTCAATTACAGCCAAAAGCTGGGGGTTCTCTTCCTGGGCTGCTGGGTTGAAAGTGAGACAAAACCAGTTTTCTGAATTTGCCTTTTGTCAAGTGTGTGTTTGTGGGATGTTACTATATTGGAATAGTTAATTAGTAATTGTTTCTGTATCTATTATTCTGCTAAGTTTCCAATAGAGTTAAGTTATTCCAAGTTCTTCTTTCTTTTAAATAAAAACCGAAAGAACTGCAGATGCTGTAAATCAGGAACAAAAACAAAGTTGCTGGAAAATCTCAACTCAGCAGGTCTGGCAGCATCTGTGAAGGAAAAAACAGAGTTAACATTTCGGGTCCGGTGACCCTTCCTCAGAACTTTTGTCTTTCTTTTGCCGTATTTTAACTACAGCATTTGAATAAATTGTGTTTTGCTTAACGCCGACTTGTTTGAGCAATTAAATTGTTTCTGGAACACAGCACCTGACATTTTCCTTTAAAATAAGAAAAAGTTAGGGTCTAGACTACCTTCTTAATATATTTTGAGGGAGTCTGGTCTGGTCTAGTCCATAACATATTTTACAATGGCTTAAATTGATATTTCAGACAAACTTATATTATGATCGTTCTGTTGTGCATGAATTTTCACTGCGTAGATTCTAATTCCTGCACCAATATGGTGCCCAGCATTTGCCTCAAAAACATAAGTGGGCCAGCGATGCCAATTTGGAGCTCCTAGTACACAAAAAGCATTAGTCATCCTAATTTACTCAGCATTTTGTATTAAAGAAGTAGCAAAATAAATGGTAGGTAAAAACTTCTCTAAAAAGTATAAAGCCATGGTTTGACAGATATTGCAACACAGAAACAATACAGTTGATGTGAATCTCTGTCTCACCATTATTGCCTAAACAAATTTATATAAACCCTGCTTGCAATATGTACTTCTAGCCAATCACTGACAGTGAATTTGCTTCAGTAAACATGGAGAAAACACAGAAAAATGGGAACTGGAAGCTGTCCCCAGTGTTATTTAAAATAAATTGTAATTTTAAATAGTACAGCAAAAACAAAATAAAATTAGGTTCTTTTAGCTGTGTGCATTTTGCACAATGCAGAATAATGTTGGTTAAAGTATCCTTAATTATTAGGATTTACTCTGGGAAATAGCAAGAAGTTCAAAATCAAAGCTCAAGGGTTTATTTAGCAAATCTACAATAAATGCATTTTCCACTGATAATTATTCCTCATCATTTTCCTTTCTTGATATCATCAGTAAAATTTATGAAGAGAAACAAGCCGGATTCATGCTTCAATTGCTTTATTTGATTAGATTCAAATGAACCTCATTTCATTGTATGGCTTAATTAGTAAGAATGAATATAAATTGTACTTACAGGGTTATATTATTCTGTAGTGTATTACACATTTACAATTATGCAAATGGAGAATTTGTTGTGTAATACATTTTAGTTTTAGATGTTTCTCATTTGTGATTTGTAAGATGCAATTTTATGCTAATTCTCTGGAAAATGATTTGGACCCTCTGGCCTTAACTAGCATTCATTTTCTTTCTCTTGAGTGCATTTGAATTAGTGGAAAATGCTAGAAAATCTTATTTTTATGCTAAAACCATTACGACTCCAGGCAACACAATCCATAAATATCTAAATGCCTCTTCATCGATTAGAATTATTATAGATTTTTATTCATTACAATATTCCCATTCCAGATAATGCATGAAAATATATTTTGATCGTGATGTTCCATAAGTACACAATGTCTAAATCTTTTCCTATTCCAGGTCTCCCATTGACTTTTTAGTGGAGACTAGAACCACCATGTGGAGCATGTTAGAGAGAGAATTCAGAGTTCAGGATTTGCATTTTACAGTAACTTGGTTCAGAATGCCAAGCAATGATGTTTGAGATAATTTAATTTCGGAAAGTAATAAAGGCGCTTTGTAATAATACAGAAGGAAATTTCAACCCTCAAAATCAATGGTTTTGTATACAGTATGATGTAAAAATCATTAAAATCTTAAACTCAAACTGAATCCAACCGAACCCACACAATTCCAAATTTAAAGAGGTGGAATGGGTGAGCTTTAAGCAACGACCTCATCCAGGAGGTAGGGTGCTCATTTAAATATTTTACTTCGATTGCTTTAGCTCAGATCAGCAGCATTTTCCAAGTGTCAGAAAGTTAGGTGAAGGCGGCCATAAGGAGAAGGTAAGCATGTTACCAGCACTATTTGTGAGCCAGGAGCTACAAGAATTCAGCTGTTCAAACCCACCATCTTTCCCCAGCAATTGGATCCTATGCCATGATCAAACCCACTCATGTTTGGAAACATTTCTATGATATCACAAACTGCTTATCGATGATCATACATCCTTAGAACATAGAACATTACAGCGCAGTACAGGCCCTTCCTCTACAACGATTAGAACTTCCCAGCTATCACTCTCTGGCATTAATAAATATTCTCTACCCAATGTCTTCTTGATCTCTACATAAGCAACAGGATATTAATTAGAGACAAAAAAAACAGCCGCAGATGCTGGAATCCAAAGTAACAAACAGGAGGCTGGAAGAACACAGCAGGCCAGGCAGCATCAGGAGGAAAGAAGTTGACATTTTGGGTATTACCCTTCTTCACGATTCTGTGAATTGTTCTGTAATGTGTCTCTTCAAGTTGGCTTCTTGATAGGGACCCTGTTGAAGAAAACTGCAATAGGGTTAATAACAAGGTGAATACATAACTTTGTGAGTCATAGGTATTTACAAGGAAATATTGATATGATAGTGAAAGACAAAAGATGTTGTATATGAAACTCAATACCATTAAGACTGAAGTTGTTCACTTTCGTTTAAAAAGACCAATTATACTATAAATGATAGATATGGAAGGTCGGAGAGATTTCAAAAGTAAGGTGCATGAGTATTAAAAGCAGCTCCTCATATGGATATAGCCATTGAAAACCAACAGAATGATGGTTTTCTTGGTAGGAGGTATAGGGCTAGAAATTTTACTGTCCTGTGTATGATTTTCTGAAATCAAGCAAGTGTCCCAAAGGCTTCCAAACACCGAAATTGCTGAAGAACCTCAGTGAGTTCTGCAACATCTATGGAGAGAGAAACAGAGTCAATATTTCACAACCAGTGACTCTGGTGGGTCACTGGATGAGAAACATTAACTCTGCTTTCTCTCCACAGGTGCTACCAGACCTGCAGAGCTTCTCCAGCAATTTCAGTTTTTGTTTCTGATTTCCAGTATCCATTGGCCTTTGCTATATCCCAAAGGGTTCCATTTGGCAGACAATGTGCATATGTTCATCATGCAATAGAAGTGCACCACCCAATATATTGGTTGGGGACTCCATGGGGTTACTGAGAAGCTAGTGTTAGGACTATTGCAGATACAAATGGGCAGCCTAATACCTGCTCCAGACTTCACTGCAAAATTGAATTATAAATGTGTATCTGTCCTCTTCAGGGAAGCAGCAGTCAAAACAATGGTTTTTAAAGAGGGTTGAGAGAGGGCATAGACATTGCCAGGTGTAAAGAAATGCTAATATAAAGAATGTTTTGAAAATGTAAATCTGTTTATTTCGACCAGAAGAGATTACAGGGTGGTGTGATTATGATGGAACAACCTGTACATAAAGGATCAGGGGCTGAGAATAAGATTATGTATGTGGAGCAATAAATGTGCGAGATTAAGAATTGAAAGCAGGAGAAATGTTTCATCACAAAGGATTTAAGACTGTGAAATAGAGATGGGCAATAAATACAGGGGCACAAATTCCCTGACCTCATTACACCGTTGGTCAAAACATAGAAAAACACATTGCGATGAGAGTAACTGCCCTTGACATCAGACAACAGCTAACTAAGCATTGTATCAAGGAAACCTAGCAATAGAAGTCAATAGGAATCAGTGGGAGAAACTCTCCACATGAGTCATATCTAACACGAAGAAAAGTAAGCATTTGTTGGTGGTCTATTGGCTCAATCCAAGGGACATCTCTGCAGGAGTTCCTCTGGGAGTGTCCTAGGCCCAAATATCTTCAATTGCTTCATCAATGACCTTCCTTTCATTACAAAGCCAGAAGCATGGATGCTCACTGATGATTAAAACAACATTCAGTTCTATTTACATCTCTTCAGATATTGAAGCCATCTGTTTCCATATGCAACAAGATCTGGACATGCAAGCACTTCCAAGTGGCAAATAACTTTCATGTCACACAAGTGCCAAGGCAATGAGTACCTCCAACAAGAAAGAATCTAACCATCATCCCTGGACATTCAATGCCATTACTATAAGTGAAATCTCACTATCAACATCCTGAGGTTAAGTATTGAACAAAAACTGAACTGGACTTGCTATGTAAATACTGTGGCAAAGACTACAGGACAAACATGTGGGATTCTGCTGTAAGTAACTCACCTCCTGACTCCCCAAAGCCTGTCCACCATCTACAAGTTTAAATCGGGAATGTGATGGAATACACATCACTATCCTAAATGTGTGGACTCAAGATGTTCAACACCATTCAGGACAAAGAATTCTATTTAATTCACATACAATCAACAATTTTAAAAACTATTTTCTTCTACTCATCAATACATGATGGCAGTGGTATATACCAACTACTGCAGCAATTCACCATGACTCCTTTGATAACATCTTCCAAACCCATGGCATAAAACTGAAACATCTGTGAAAGCTGCAAACCTGAAACAAAATCAGAAATTGCTGGCAAATCGCATCAGGTCCAGCAGAATCTTTGGAGAAAAATCAGAATTAACATTTCAAGTCCAGTTTGCCTTCTTCAAATCTACCTTTGAGATTTGCTAGCATCTCGAAAGATAAGAACAGCAGATTGTTGGGAACACCACTACTTGACTGTTCTTCTCTAAGGACTGACCATCCTGACTTGGCCCTATATCATTGCTATACAGTCAGAATGCTGTGAAAACAGGGCATGCTTTCTGGCCATTCTGACACAGGAAGTAGAACGGTTGGTTGACTAGCATCTTCTTGGATGGTCACTCTTAAGTTTACCCATGAGTACTAACATTCCAAGTTGCAACATTTAAAGTTTTCTTTCTTTGACTAGAAGCTGGAAATCTTGCAGAGAGGAAGTTGATATATGAGTTTTGTTCTGGCGAAAGTCAAGGTCAGACTAAGTTTCTAGCATATAGGATTGAAAAGTTTGAAAGCAGCTTGTAAATCTGGGGCAGAATAGAAAATGAAATAGTGTCATCCACAGACTGTAGATCATGGCTATCTATGGTGGTTTGTTTAGTTTGGGAGGCAACAGAGTTAAAGTTTTCCATCTCGGCAGTATTTAATAATTTCACAGGAGGCCAGTTGATCTTTGAGTGAGTGAATAATCACTGTTAGGTTGATTGTAATTAGATCTCTCATTCCAGACAGCTGCAACCATATCATCATGAAGCACTGACAGGATTGTGATAAAGTATCTTAAATATCCAAAACTTTGTAACACATTCCACATCTGACTCTTGCAATTTACTCAGCCAAATGCTTTGGTCTGGTTGATGGATGCATGAAGCATGCTTGTTTTTTGTTTTTGACACTTTGCATGGATTTGTCTAGCAGCAAAAATCACATCAATAGTTTCGTTGGAAGGTTTAAGACCACATTGTTTCTGTGGGATGATTTCTTCCGCAACAGGAAACATGCAGTTCAGGAGGATGTGTGTCTGGATTTCCTCTTCCGTGTACTAGAGACTAGCATCTCAATAGTTTCCATAACATGATTTATCTTCCTTTATGAAGATCGTTGCAAATGTCACATTCCTGAAGTCAGAGGGTAGGAGACATCTTTTTCCACACAAATCTGGAGGCCAAGTGTACAGTGTTACCAGAAATGATGACACACTCAGCTTTGTTAATACATCAAAGTCCTGTTTATCAACATCTGGGAGCTAGTGCCAAATTTGGGAAATCTGTCTTGCAGACTAGTCAAACTAGGCTGACGTAGTTATACTCATGGAATCTTAGCTTACAACATCACTACGTATGCCCTAACCCATCAGCAAAGGTAGCACAATGTTATACAGTCGGGAAGGAGTTGCCCTGGGATTCTTGAACATTGACTCTTGCTGATGGCCATGGACTGCCTCCCTTCAGCTGATGAATCCATGTTGCTCCATGTGAAACACCACGTAGAGGAAGCACTGTAAGTGGCGTGAACATAGAATGTACTCTGAGTAAGGGACTTCAACATCCATCTCCAAGAGGGGCTCAGCAGCATTATTGCTAACCTAACTGACAGCCCACATTTGTGGTAGGTAGTAAAGGAAAAGATACTTGACCTCATCCCCACCAATCTACCTGTCAAAGATGTATCTGACCATGACAATATCAGTAGGAGTAACCACCACACAATCTTTGTGGGGACAAAGTCTTGTCTTCACATTGAGGATATCCTCCGTCCACAAACATCCGTCCCCTCCAACACCGATGCTCAGTAACTGCAGTGTGAACCACCTACAAGCTGCACTGCAGAAATTAATCAAAATTCCTCAGACAGCACATTCTAAACCCATGACCATCAACATCTGGAAAGTCAAGGGCAACAGATACATGGGAACACCATCACCTGCAAATTTCCCTTCAGATATTGTCCTGACTTGGAAATATATCACCATACCCTCAGTGTTGTGGGGTCAAAATTCTTGTCCTCCCTCACTAACAGCACTGTGGTGTACCTACACCAAATGAACTGTAGTGGTTCTCAAGGGCAGCTGGAAATGGACAATAAATGCTGGTCCTGGAGGCGACACCCACATCCCATAAATGAATGAAAAGAAGATGCCTTCATGTGAACACAAACTCACCAGATTTGAAGGCCTCTGCTGGTCTACCATCAGAGTTTTAGTCTTTATTATTTTTCATCTGTTTGTTTGCTGAAAATTCCTCTCAATGGTAGTTCACCCAGAGAGTCTACAACATGGTTAGGAGGCTAACCTGAAATGTTCCAAGTGGCACTGGAGATTCATGTCAGGAACAAAATGTTCTTTCCAGCATTTGCATTGGCATTCTTAAGAAGAGAATCACCATTCTGTACATGAAGGGGATTTTGTCCATTTGACTTTGGTCTCTAGTTGTCCTTAGTAACTTCAAAAAAAGCTTTGTAGATTGTGATGACCAACCTATTGTTGGATCTCTCAATTTTTCTCTTCCCACTGCATATTGTTTACCTGCCAGATCTGTCTTGGAACCTCAGCCTTGAACTATTGGAGTGCTGTCTTCTTGACTTGCAAGAGTGGGTTATTCTGCCAGACTATGAAAACTGCTCATTTTTGTTCCAGGAGTCACCTATTTCAACTTTATTTTTGTTGAACAATCTTAATATTGATGACGCTCAAACCCAATGGTCTGAGCACAATATTTATCATAGCTAACTTTATTTAATCCTATTGTTCTGTAATTCAATTGGATATGTGAAGATTTTCCAGTCTGATCTGGAGTTGCACTTGGTATTCTCCACTTTGGGCTGCTTTAAGTCTGAGACACTGTTTTTCTACCTCTCGGATATGTTGTGCCTTGCAACGTCATCGTGCTAGGTAGATGTGCATTGTGGATCAAACAAGTTAATAACCTATTCAACAGTTTTCAATCCCTCAAGGTTATTTGATGTGGAAATTTCTTCAATCTTTAATCTAAACAATGGCATAATCCACAATATTTTGATCTATGGTGCCTCCATGTGGGTTTATATTAGTTTTCATGAAAGAAGAGGCCATTTTAACCATTAATGGGGACTAAATGGCCAAGTGGTATTATCACTGGACTGTTAATCCAGCGACCCAGGATCCATGTTCTGGGAACCTAAGTTCAAATCCTGCCATTGGCTAACAGTGGAATTTGAATTCAATAAAAATCTGGAATTACATGTCAAATGATGACCATGAAGCCATTTTCTATTGTGGGGAAAATCCCATCTGGTTCAATAATGTCCTTTAGGAAAGGAAACTACAATCCTTACCCGGTCTGGCCTACATGTGACTCCAGACCCACAGCAATGTGGTTGACACTTAACTGCCCTGTGGGGCGGGCAATAAAAGCTGCTGTAGCCAGTGACTCCCTCATCCTGTGAATGAATTAAAAACGTCCATGCTGAGAACATTTTGTCAGAAGGCAGAAGTAATTTGTATGAGCTTTCTTCACCCCCTTTTCAATAATGGCTGTTCCGAAGACATTGGTATCACAGAAAATCCAGCCATTAAAGTCTCCAAAGAGATACTTCCTTCTTTCGGCTTAGCAGTGAGGGCTTCGATCAGAACTAACCCTTATCATCATCATTGGAGTCATGGGTATATAAGAGCTGATGAAGCTGACATAGAAGTTACAGCTGAGCTGCAGGAGAAACTCAGCAGGTCTGGCAGTATCTGTCGAGAGAAAGCAGAGTCAATGTTTTGGGTCCAGTGATGCTTCTTCAGAGCTGGAGGATCACCGGACCCAAAATGTTGACCCTGCTTCCCCTCCACAGACACTTGTCTGACCTAGTGAGATTCTCCAGCAATTTCTGTTTTTGTATTAAAGTTTTCTTCCTTTGACCACAAGACTGATGATCTTGCAGTGTGTGATTTCCTAATCAGGAGAAAATAGATCATCCTATTTTTAGTAAACCCTTTTCTAGCCCCTTCCCCATTTGTGGGGATTGGGGTGTATCCTAAAGAGGACTACTCAGTCACAGATATTGCTACCTAATGACACCCAACACAGATATCTATGACAGATATCTATCACGTGTTTGCAAATTCTTGACTAGTAATTCCCAAGATCACAGTCTATTCCTATTTCAAATCTTCCATCTTGGTAAATGGACAATGGTATTGTCTGTGTGTGACCTTTGTTAACATGGGAACGCTGAATCATCATAATTAGCAATACAGTCTTGATGGGTTTGATAGTCTGATTACGGTAACCTGCAGAATCACAATGACAGGGATTAGGTTTGCTGCATCATTTTACCCTTTTGCGGAGAATGATCTTCCTCCACTTGTTCTGCCATTGAGCACATTTTGGAATTTATCTGGCACCTCCCCTTAGCTTTGCCACCCTGTGTGGACCAAGAGAGAGGAAAAAGTTTCTGGTGGCATCGTTTATTGGATCGTCCAAGCCTCAAACCTATCCACCATGTCAAGGTGCTGATCCATGAATGACCCCCAACTGTATTCATTATTCTCATGCCCTACCAATCTCTCTTTAACTATAATTGACATTATTGTCAGCTATGATATCTCATACTACAGACACAATATTCATATGCATGTTGGGTCAGTATGTACACATAGAGGTGAGAATGAATTGCACCAAAATCTGATACAGCAGATAAAATATTATTATTCTAAAATCATTTGCAACATCATAATACTTAATGGTTAGATGTCCTACCTTTGACATGCAGGAGTACAAGTTAGTGAGATATTCTTAGGGCAATTGCAGCGCATTAAAGTTAAAAAATGTTGCTTTTTCCTCTCTCTCAGAGATGCACAACTTTACCCCTTTACTCAAGCACCATTCCAAATCCTTATGAAATTATCACTACTGATTTCCTCTTCTAAACCTCCACTCTACATCGAGTTATTATTTCTCAATAACAACTCCAGATCACATTTTTATTTCACCTCCCGTATCTGAGAATGCATCATTGCTTCCCAAAATGTTCCTCATTGCCAGTAGATAAATATTGTAAGAAAAGGGCCTGGCATTCCAGGAAAAGAAGTGATTGATCAAGGATTGGAGCTCATTAAAGTTAATGTAAGCTAGAGACTAAAAAAAAGGCACAAAAACTGACAAAAACCCAGGACCTAATTATTTTCATGCCAGGATTTTAAAGTAAGTCGATGAGGAAATTGCAGGTGCCTTAGCCATAGTCTTCATAAGCTCTTTCAAGATAAGAATTGGTCCTTTTGGAAGCTAAGAAAGACAGAAAAAGCAGGAAATGACAGACCTGTTAGTCTCACAACTGTTATGGGGGAGCCAAGTGAATCTTTAATTAACATCAGGGTGACTGAACAGTTGCACAAGATTGAGCTGATTAAAGACAGTTTCAGGGAGCTGTCTGCAAAAAGGGTGGGATTTCTGCCCTCCAGTTCTTAATCCTGGAGAAGGCCCAGCCCTGGTTATAATTATCCTGAGAGGCACTTAATTCAATACATCCTCCCTCTATTAAGTAATCAGATTTTCCATCAGTTCTCCAACCAGGAGGGGTCCCAGCATTGGGAATACTAAATACTGCCTTTTCTCCCTTGTATTAGTGACAGTCTTCCTGTCCTTCACCTCACACTCTGGAAACTCCTCCCCAAGTCCCTCTCTCCTTTCTTCTCTCTCCCCCTCTAAAAGATCAAGTCCATCTTCTCAACCAAGTTGTCAGCCATAGCTTCTATTCCCCAAATGACATGGCATCAATTCTTTCTTATTTTTATCCCTGAAAAGTGCCTTAGAAACTTTTCCAAATTAAAACCATGAAATAAATACAAGTTACTTTCTTTCTCTTGTAGATTTTAAATCAAGCATAAATATGTTACTTTAAATGATGGTTAGTATGTCAAACATCTCTTGCTGGGAACTAATGCCTTAGACATATTTAACTGGTTTGGTCCTTTGGAGACATGGTTGAAAACGCATTAGTATTTCATTAATGTTCCATTACAGTGCATTATAACAAAGTTAGTTTTTCTCTTAGTGCTGAAATACAGAGTAATTACATCCTTCATTAGAAATGGCAACTATTGAACATTCAAGCAAGAATGACATCAGGATATGTTTTCCTGGAGTTACTATTGCTGATAGAGAAGGTTGATTTGACAGTTTCAACTTAGTAACAACTGGAAATTAATTAAGAACTACAATTTCTTTATGAATGTAATTATTACTTCAGATGAAATGCTCAAATCTACTAACACTTTTGAATATTTTTGCCATAATGGATTGAATACAAAAGGAAACTACATCATAATGGTCTCAAAGTGCAGACTGATGGTAGTGTGGAGTGGGAAATTGATAATGTAGGGCCTCGATGAATGTTAAGACTATTCCTTTACCAATTTAGCAAGGTCTTATGATAACAGGAAGAATAAGGGTGTGATGCAATCAGTGGAACAGGTTTGAAGGACGAACTGGCCTACCCCTGCTCCCAAGTCTTCTGCTTCTTTTTCAAAGTAGGATAATTCAACCAATTGGAGATTCACAAATACTGCCATGTCTCTTTATCCCTGAGCTTGCTGACAAATGTATCCGTTAATAACGCCCTTGTTAAGTGAGATCCAGTTCAATGTATTAAAATTATCCTTTAACATCCGCAGCTGTGTGATATGTTATGAAAACTTTTCCTTATAACTTATTGTAAGGAAGATGTAACTTCAGAATAAAGCCCTACAGATTTTATGGTTTATGAAACAATCCATGTCTTTCCTGTTAAAAAATACTTGCACAAGATCTATGCAGTGTTGATTTTCTGGAGTTTTCTTCTAGAGAATACAATTGTGACTTGAACTGGCAAATTAATAAAAAACATCAATTGAAATGAGTTTTGATGTAAGGGCATTAACAAAAATATTAACCGTTTCTCTCTCTCAATACTACCTACTGAGTTTTTCCAGTACTTTTGTTTTCATTGGAGCATTAATTTTCCTTTTGGTAAAATAAGCATACAGAATGATTGGAGTTGCCTTTTGTTATCAACGTGTTGTTTGATCCTATCTGAAACACATCCATATGCTTCAATTATGCATCTTCATTACGAATCAAAGCCAAATGTTAGGACATGCAAGGTGCAGGAACTTTTCTCCAGGGTAATGTGGCTAATGTATAATGTATAAGTGCTAAATTGATATAGCCACAGTGTGTTAATAATTTCCAACACACTATTCTTATAAAGTTCACGCTTCCCAGGGCAGCTGAAAATGAAATTTCACTTCATTATTGGTGAAAGCAAACTCGTAGCTTGTTCTACATTTTCAGAATTATGGTGCATAAATTATTCAAATTGTTCTATCTTGCTGGCACAGGACTATGATCTGTGTGACATGTTTTTCATTTCCAATCATACAAGTTGACCATCTGTTACTGACTTGAGATTTTATCTGTGGTTGCTTTGTTTGTGGGAGAAAAACCATATTAAACAGACTGCCATTCAACACTCTCTATTTATACAAATCTAAGTCCTGTGAGACTAAATCTGACCAAAGGCCGCCATAAGTATCAAGCTATACAGAAATAACAGACAAACACATCAAATTGTCAATATATTTATTAAAAAGTAAAGACCTGCCTGTCAGAGGTGGTCACTTCCCTAGCCAAGATGCTACAGTACACTAACAAGATGGGAACTATCTAACAATGTGTCAAAGAACAGGAATAAAGCGAAATCAGCCAATTACTACACTGTTAACCTCTTCAATCATCTATAACGTGCTAGAAATTTACAGTGATCAGCTCCATTATTCCTTCTATAATGAAGTGGATGATGACAATATTCAACATGTCTCCATGGATTTACATTGCATTGTAGTAAAGATGCAGGCCATTA
Source organism: Rhincodon typus (assembly GCF_021869965.1). Taxonomy (NCBI): domain Eukaryota; kingdom Metazoa; phylum Chordata; class Chondrichthyes; order Orectolobiformes; family Rhincodontidae; genus Rhincodon; species Rhincodon typus. The sequence goes on along the minus strand of NC_063335.1, from coordinate 80,889,190 downwards.
AATAAAACTGGTTAATGCCATATTTTATGTCCATACAGGCTTCCTTCCATTCTGTTTTATCTAAGCCTATCTAAGCCTATTTTATTATACATTCATGGGAAGATGTCATCCCTGGATATGTCAGCATTTAATGCCCATCTCTAGTTGCCCTGCAGAAGGTGGTGGCAAGCTGCTTTCTTAAACTGCTGCATTCGTTGGGATGTAGAGAGATCCACAGTGCCATCAGCAATAGAGTTCTAGAATTTTAATTCTGCGATAGTGAAGGAACAACAATGTAGTTTTGAATTATGAATTCAAGGGGAACTTGCAGGACATGGTGTCCTTCTGGTAGTAGAGGTTGCAGATTTGGAAGCGGCTGTCTAAGGAGCCTTGGCGAGTTACTGTAGTGCATCTTAAAGATGGTACGTACTATGCTTCGGTTGCAGAAAGAGTCATTGTTGAAGGATGGATTGCCAATGAAAGTTAAGAGTGATGGTTAGATTGTCTGTTATTGGAGGTGGTCATTGGCTGTCATTTGTTTGGCATAATTTGTAACAATCAACTTGTTAGCCCAAACCTGGATATTGTCCAAGTCTTGCTGCATTTAGACATGGACTGCTTCAGAATCTGAGGAGTTATGAATGATGCGGAGCATTGTGTAATCATCAGCAAACATCCCCAGTTATGACCTTATAATGAAGAAAAGATCATTGATAAAGCAACTAAAAATGGATGGGCCTAGGACACTATCCTGGGGAACTCCTGCAGATATGTCCTGGAGCTGAGATGCTGGACTTCCAACAGTAACAACTATTTTCCTTGTTGCTGGTTAAGACTCCAACTGGTGAAGCATTTTCCCCTTGATTCCTATTGACTCCAGTAAACTTAATGCCTCGTAAGTTTTAGATAATAAACACCTCTAGCAAAAGGTATACCAGTCAACTCCCTTTACTCTTCAAACATGTCACCGTCACTGAGGGTCCATCATCAGCCATCTCAGCATTGTATCTACATGCGGAGGATGAAGAGTAGATATTGTACAAAATCTGGTTAACCTCCTGATACTTCAATGTTTCTCCAGGTTCAGGTCAAATTTTTTCGCTTTTCTAGAGGAGGCAGACACAGCAACACTCCAAATTGATACCATCCATTCTGTTTGTTTGATGCCCCTGCCATATATTATTGCAGTATCCAGGTGTACCGTGACAACATCCACAGGAGACACTATGACAATTAATCATAAGTTATTTCAATAGCATCTCATTTCCCAGCGATCCTATGATCAAGAAAGATAAGGAGAGCTATGTTAAGGGAACACCATCACCTCCAAGTCACACTTTATCCAAATTTGGACATAGATCAGTAATCCTTCATCATCATTGCGTCAGTTTCCTAGAATCCTTTATTTGATACATCAAAACAGGAGCAGTTTAATGAGATGTCTCACCACCACCTTGTGTGGGTGCCAACAGATGAGCATTCTCATAGCTTGGCTAATCTCATTCACTTCACAACAAAAAGTAAACAAAAAACTAAATAAAATGGATGTTGAGTAGAGAAAGGATTGTTCTCAGTCACAATCCCTCCCAAAATAGCCTCTCAGATCTCACTATTCAAACTCACAAATGAGGAATGATAACTTGATTGTATAATACTGGAAAAAGTACTCCATCGTAGCTTCAACTTTCAGAAGAATAAAAAAAATGAAGGAAAGAATAATTTTTCAGAAAATTTTTGTAAGAATGAAATGCTAATTTATTTTATACGCTTTAAAATGTTTCTCCTAATCCTATTTTATTCAAGCTGGGACCCTACCTATCTTATCTCTGTTGTGTTATGTCTGCATGCACTTTCAATGTTTTTCATTAAAAATTATGTCCACGTCTAAGATGGAAATGGCCTTTACAAACCTTTCATGAGGCGCCTACAATCTGCTACAAGTATTCTGAGATTAGGCACTCAAAATTTTGAGGACAGCCTAAAAATTGAAATGTGGAAAAAAAAAATTCTTGAATGAATAAATCAGTGATAAAGGGCCTGAATTTGATATATTCAGATGTAAATTGAAGGATTAAGTTGGGGGATTTTTCCTTGTGAAGGTAGTTACACGAAGGTGAGATGTAGCAGCCCAGAATAATGGTGGGAGCAGAACTCTGAATCCTTTTAAAATGAAAGTAAAGCAACGTTAGAGAAATCATAATTTTAAGGAAGATATGAATAAACCGTCATCTTTCGGCAAATTGACCCGTCTGTTGTGCAGAATAGCAGGTCTGAGCTGAAAGGTTTGGAGGTTCAAGAAGGCCAGGAATATGGCAAGTAGCCTTATCTGGCTGGCTCCTCAATACCTTGCTGCCATCAGAAAGGTTTCTTCAAGCTGCCAACTGAGCAATGTTGGTAAAGGCAGATTCTGTGGCCCACTGCTGCCACTGGAGGGCTCTCCAAAGGGCCGGAATCCTCATTCTGAGGCACTCCTGAAGATCTCCTTCTAGCTTCAGCATCGCCCACCTTTCCTAGGAGCTGCCCAGGCTATACAGCTGCCAGCACCGTCATTGGATTTGTAACATTAGAAGGCCACCCACTCATTTCCTGTCACTTATTTTTCTCCACTCCAACTTCTCCACTTCCTCTCTGTTGTACATCACCTCTTTGCTCCTCCTGGATTCATTTCTCAGTGTTTTAGGTCTGGTCCTTGAATATAACCCAGTCCAAGGTTACAATTCCCAAGTGCTGCTTTTGACTCATGCTTTCTGACCTACCTATTTCATTAGTGACTCTTAACAGAAGACATAGGAGCAGAATTAGCAGAAAGGAAGACTTGGAGTGGAGAAATGAGTGACAGGATGGGGCGCCAGGGGAGGAGACCTATCACAACAGTATAGCAACAAAATACAAATTGACCATAACATTTTGAGAAGCTGCTTTCATTATAAATACTGAATAGAACAAAGAAATCATGATATGGCAAGCTAAATCAAAGGACTGGATTTCCTGTGGCTTTTAGGACCCTGACATCGAGACTCAAAAGGTGTTCCAGAGCCAGCACTTGCTATTGCTACCCTCACAATCTGAATAGGGGCAGTGGGTGGCCTTCCAGTGTGAGTGGCTATGGTCCCAACACAGATCTCTGTGGAACTCCACTAGTTACCGGCTGTGATCTGTAAAAGACCCCTTTATCTCTATTCTATGCCAGTTAGCCAATCCTCTATCCATGCCAGTACCTTGCTCTCCTAACACCATAGGCTCTCATCTTAGTTAGAAGCCTCCTGTGCAACGCCTTGTCAAAAGATGTCCTGGAAATCCAAGTAGGTCACGTCCACTGGCTCTTCTTTGTCTAACTTGCTCATCATCTCCTCAAACAAAATTCAAAATTCAATTAGCCATTTTCAGTCCTCTGGGACCCTCCCTGACTCCAGTGATTCCTGAAAGATCACCATCAATACCTCTACGATGTCCCCAGCTATCTCCTTCAGAACTCTGGGGCATAGTCCATGTGGTCTGGGAGAATTATCAACCTTCCGACCTTTCAGTTTTCCCAGCACCTTCTGCTTAGTGATGGCAGCTAAACTCACCTCTGCCATCTGACTGTCTTGAAGTCATGGTATGCAACTGGTGTCTGCCACCATGAAAACTGATGCAAAGTACATATTTAGTTCATCCATCCTTTCTTTGTTCCCCATTACTACTTCTCCAGTCTTATTTTCTACTAGTCCAATGTCCATATTCGCCTCTGTCTTACCTTTTAGATATTTAAAAAATTTCTTGCAATCTTCTTTTATATCATTAGCTAGTTTACCCTTACATTTTATCTTCTCCCCACCCCACCATGGCTTTTTTAGTTATCCTCTGCTGGTTTTTAAAGGCTTCCCAGTCTTCTGACTTCCCACTAATCTTCAACCTCCCATTTGCTTTTATGCTGGCCCCGACTTCCTCTGTCAGCCATGATTGCCTCATCCTCCCCTTTATATGTTCCTCCTTCCTTGGGATGAATTTCTGTGGTGCCATCCCGAATTACCCCCTAAAACTCCTCCCATTGCTGTTCCATAGTCTTCCCTGCTAAGCTCCTCCTCCACTTAACTCTGGCCAGCTACTCTCTCCTGTCTTTGTGTTGTCTTTACTCAATTGTAATACTGTTATATCTGATTCCAGCTTCTCCCTCTTAAACTGCAGGGTGAATTCTATCATATTATAGTCATTGCCCCCTAGGGGTTTCTTCATCTTAAGTTCCCTAATCAAGTCTGCCTTCATTACACATCACAAAATCTAGAATTGCCTGTTCCTCAGTAGGCCCTAGCAGAAGTCCAAAAAACTCTAGACTCATAGACATCCCACAAATTCCTTTTCTTGAGATCCCCCACCAACCTGATTTTCCCAGTCCACTTGCATAGTGAAGTCCCCCATGATTATTCTAAAAGTGCCTTTCTTACATGCCTTTTCTACATCCTGATTTATTTTCTTTCCAATACTCTGACTACTTCTATGAGGCCGCTAGAAAACATCCATCAGGATCTTGTTTTCTTTGCAGTTCCTCAACTCTTCCAACACATATTGTATGTCTTGTGACTCTATATCACTTATTGCTGTTGATTTAATTTCACTTCTTACAAACAAGACAACCCTGCTCCCTCTGCCCATCTGCCTGCCCTTTCAATGGGACATGTATCCTTGGATAGTTAGTTCCCAGCCCCGATCCCCTTGCAACCATGTCTCTATGATACCCACAACGTCGTGTCCAATCTGTGTGAAAAGCTCATTCATCTCGTTTCATATACTGCGTGCCTTTAAGTACAGCACCCTCAGTCCTATGTTGACTACTCCCTTCTCATTGTTGTCTGAGTCTGAAGATAGACTCCTGACATTTTCAATACTCTCTGTCCTATTACTTGTTGTGCGAATTTTAATTACCTCTGTTGAGCCCTCCCCCCTTTAACATTTTCCACAATTTCTCATGCAACTCATCCCACCCTATGACCATTTAGTGTAAAGCCCTATCCACATCCCTAGTTATGCGATTTGCCAGGTCTCTGGTCCCAGCATGATTCATGTGGAACAAAAACAAAGTTGCTGGAAAAGCTCAGCAGGTCTGGCAACATCTGCGGAGGAGAAAACAGAGTTAACGTTTCGGGTCCAGTGACCCTTCCTCAGAACTGATGGTGGCTGGGAAATGTCAGTTTATATGCATATAAATCGCATATAAACTGACATTTCCCAGCCACCATCAGTTCTGAGGAAGGGCCACTGGACCCAAAACGTTAACTCTGTTTTCTCCTCCGCAGATGTTGCCAGACCTGCTGAGCTTTTCCAGCAACTTTGTTTTTGTTCCTGATTTACAGCATCTGCAGTTCTTTTGGTTTTTATGATTCAGGTGGAGCCCACTCCATCGGAATAACTCCCTCCTTCCCCAAAAATGGTGCCAATATCCCATGATTTCTCTCACACCAATCTTGGAGCCACCCATTTACCTCTTTAATCTTGTTGACCCTATGTCAATTTGCTTTTGGCTCAGGTAGTAATTCAGAGAGTGTTACCTTTTCGGTTCTGCTTTTAATTTAGCCCATAAAGGCTCATATTCCCTCAGCAGAGAACCTCTTTCTACCTACATCATTGGTAGCTATGTGGACCACGACAACTGGATATTTCTCCTCCCACTCCAAGTTCCTCTGCAGCCCTGATGTGATATCCTGAATCCGGGTACCAGGCAGGCAACACACCCTTCAGGATTCTCAATTCTGGCCACAGAGAACAGTGTCTATTCCCCTGGCTATATTATCCCTGGTTAAAACTACATTTCTCTTTTCTCCCTTCCTCTTGAATGGCTATTGCTTATCCTCCCTGCAACCTGACTCACGTCTTCACAGGGTGCAAGAATCTCAAAAAATATTCAATAAGCTCTCGGGCTCCTTCAGCACTGCCTCCTGGATGCTTCTACCTGCCTTGCTCATAGTCACAATCCTGTCCCTGACCATTGACCAAATTCAAGGTAGTTCATCTAAGGGGTGTAACTGCCTTCAGAAACAGAATATCCAAGTAACTCTTTCCCTCTCTCATGTGTCACAGTTCGGAGCTCAGACTCCAGTTAATCAATTCTGAGCCAGAGTTACTCAAGAAACCTGACACTTGTTACAGATGTGGTCACTATGAACCACATTGGGGTCCACCAGCTTCCACATCATGCAGTTAAACATATCACTCAGCCCAACATCTCTATTTTAATTACTTTGTTCTTAATTTGATTTTTTAAAAAGTCAGACTGACCCTTTAGTTTGTAGCCTGTAAATATTCCCTCTACTTACCTCACATCTGCTATCACATTTTCCCAATTATGGCCTTCCGAAGTGCCATTCATTGACCCAATTTTAACTTCTCATTGAAAGATCAATACTGTGCTCTCTCAGTATTTCACTCAGCCTGAACTCTCAAGATGTGACTCAGAAATAGGAGGACTACCAATTAAGTAAAAGTGATGCTTAAAGTACATTTACGCAGCTTTTGTAGTAAAGCAAGTCAATTGAGAAGAACTGCATGTTAAATTATAAATAAAATTAAATAAAAATAAATTCACTTCATCATAAAGCTCAAGCACCCTTTAACCTTTCTGACATTTTAATATTCCAGGTTTCAAAATTTTAGCATTGGAAACAGTTTAAATGTATTTGACAAATGCCAATACAATACCTAAAAGCAGGAAACAAATTCTGATGAAATTATGGTGAAGGAGCAGAAGCTGCTTTGAGGACGTCTGACATTTTATGTGGCTATTGTACAGGTAATTAAGTAAGTCTTTTGTTTGGATTCATCTGGTAACTCTGCACTGATGATGTGGGCTTGCTCGATTTTTGGAAAAAGAAATGGAAAATCTAATAACATTGTGGTGCTATTACCAGTGACTTCATGAAACCAGATATCGAAGACACTCTAGAATTCTTTGCAGTAGTGCAGCACATTAAATCAAAAGTTGCAATGAGTCAAACAACAACTCCTGAAAATTTGCTACTTCAAATGCTGAGTAAGGAGCTAGTACAAATTGTGGCTAACAGTTCACTAACTTGAATTATTTAGACCTTTATATTTTACACCTGCACTTTCAAAAAGAATTCATGCATTCTTAATGAGTTAACACCAGAGTGAAAGTTAAACAGGGATTGATCGTTTTAAGATGAAACCTTTTAAAGATCTGATATTGTTGGAAAGTAAAATCTCTACATTTTTGAACTTGACTTACCTACATTTTAAATACTACTTTTAGAAGGATGTATCTGATCAAAGTTACTTTCAATATATAATTTTGAAAAAGGTTTAGAATTTTTAATTTTCTAAAAGATATTTTTGCTTTGTCAATTTTGTACAATTAGTTGTGTCTGGTGGTGTTATTGCACAATTTACATTCCTACTTCTGGACCAGAAGCTTCAGATTCAAGTAACCCTTCAGGACTTCACGGTCATGGAATATGTGTTTATAGTGTGGATAGACAGATTCATTATCAACCTGTAAATCAGCCTGTAATACTTTCTGATACACCACCCCTGCCCAAAGGGAAAAACGAGTTAAAAAAAACAGCAATACTTGGAAATGAATGCACTGGTGAGCTATTTTGAGTTATACAAGGTAAATCAGACCATGCGTCATTTGCAAGCTTTACTGGTTTTCCTTCTGCGTGGCCAGCCATGTTTAATTGGAGTATATCCCTAAAGCTACCGTCTCAAGCAACTTGTACAAGGAAAAACATAGCTGTAGAAACATACTTAAACATAAGCCTTGTCTACAAAGAGAAAAGGAGTGATTCCTACTAAAAACTTGCAAGTTTTGCAATTTATTTTCAATGTTAATGTTATTTTACTGCAGGAGCCTTGTTTTGTGATTTTGGCATTACAGTGACTGTAAGCTATTCCATTAAGAGCCTGCCATTTGTATTTGTACTCACCTATGCTGCTGGACCTTGCTACAGCCCAGACTAGGATGAGATCTACCTTCAAAACAATTCTTGCTGCTGGGACGATGGTAGGTCCGCACAGAGGTCCATTCAAAGTCAGCATTGAGAGCTGCTGGTGGCTGGTTACCAATTAATCTGGGCCATTATATTGAAATTTACGCCTTGGATTTTCTATACATTCAGAACCTTCTGACACATCCACACTCAAAAAGGGCAAAGACATTGCATTTTTCCAGTTTATTATGTACATTGTGTATACAGGATGCAACTGACACAAAAGGGCTATGTAATGTCATACAAAACCAAAGCAGACAGAATCTTTTGAGATAACATGAGTTCATGACATTTCAAGTATAAACGCTTCATCTGAACCAACTTATAATTTCTTAATATATGATACTTGACGTGCTATGTTTCTCCAACTGTCTGTTTTTATTTTCAGGTTGCCAACATCTGCAATATTTTGCTTTTTGTTTGCATGAATATTTTTGGTTACAGCTAATTAATTACATTGAGTAATTTAAAGAATCTTCATTAATTCTTCATAGCATATGAAAAATTATGAATTAGGCTGTCTTCAGTTTGAGCAGTTATCTAAGAATAGTACCAAATACAAAGTTGCTGGAAAAACTCAGCAGGTCTGGCAGCATCTGTGAAGGAAACAACAGAGTTAACGTTTCGGGTCCGGTGACCCTTCCTCAGAACGTTCTGAGGAAGGTTAACTCTGTTTTTTCCTTCACAGATGTTGCCAGACCTGCTGAGCTTTTCCAACAACTTTGTTTTTGTTCCTGATTTACACATCTGCAATTCTTTCATTTTTTTATCTAAGAATAGTATACTGGGATAACAATGACAGAAGTTAATTTAGAGGTGAAAACAGGATCATGCATTTAACGCATAATCTAGAAAGAACTGTCGCGTTTAGAATCCATTTCCAAATTAACTACACATGTTGAAATAAAGTGATATCAAGGGAAATGCTTGAAGACTTGTCCACACTGAAGATCAGAGACAACAAGGTGCAGAGCTGGATGAACACAGCAGACCAAGCAGCATCATAGGAGCAGAAAGGCTGACGTTTCGGGCCTAGACCCTTCATCAGAAATGGGGGAGGGGAAGGGGGTTTTCATCCAGCTCTGCACCTTGTTGTCTCGGATTCTCCAGCATCTGCAGTTCCTACTATCTCTCACACTGAAGATCAACTGTGGAACGGTAGACAATATAATAGATTGTTTTCTCTGGTGGATTCCTGCAGAATCTGCAATGGAATTGTTCAAAGACTAGTTCCATCTCTTGGTTCGTTCAATACATCACACAATTCTTTGTCTCTTTGGAAAATACGTGTAAATTTGAATGTCTTTTATCTTTGTACTTCAACTTTGTCAGGATTCAGGAACTGCAACAGTGAGTCTACAGGAGATATATAATTGACAAACAGTTTAACATAAAATAAAGAGTGGTTTAAGATGAAATACTGCTCTTGCAATACAGTACTCTAAGAGAATCTTAAAATACTTTTACACCTGCTAAGGGTCTCACAGGACCAATGTTCAAATAGAAAGGATCAACCTCAGTGAATCATACTCACTTATTTGTGGTAACTATTGGCATTGCTTCCAGATCAATCTTTTTGAAGGCCCAAAGTTCAAAATACACAGCAGATGAGTTCATCGTGGAAGACTCACAAATATCCTGAAAATTCAATGATAGGACAAAATAGTTAAGGAGGTTTACCCTTGCTTATTTTTATTGGAGGATCAGTGAGAGGTGCAAACAAAATTTGCAAGGGACATGACAACAGTTATACTAATGAATCCAAGGCAGAAGTCTACAAGCAAGCAACTTTCAAAATAGAAGTGCTTCAACTCATTCTGAGGCACAGCAATCTCTTCTGGATAAGAAAGATCAGTGGAAAGACTGTATTCAATAAAAGTGTGGCTGATGAACTTCCCAGCTAATGTACTTTGTTGGAACAGGCCTACTAATGTAAAAAAAAGAAGAGAGACACTTGAATTGATTCAGGTCCAACAGCAGACATCTGTTTGTACTCTTATAAGGATGATCACAGTTTCTAGCCAAAGCACAAACCGGACTGCCAGGAGTGTTCTTATTGCTTTTCAGTTTTCTCTCCATCAAACCATCAGCTGACTCTGTCATTTTAGCTTTCAGGAAAACCTGTGAAATCCATGGAAGTTGCACTAGACAATTGAGAATGTATAGAAGATGCCTACATCCCATGATAAAGACAATATGCAGAGGTTCCTCAGTTTCTGAAGCTACCAATCAGCACAATTCCAAGGTTTGAGAATAAAGTCTCTCAGAGAGCTATTAGAGATGTGATTTTTTTTCCTGTAAATGCATACTACAGTCTTATAGAAATAGAAATGTCAAAACTAGGACGAGGAATAGGCCATTCAACTTTTCAAACCTGCTCCATGATTCAATATGATCATGGTTGATCTCTTTCTCAATGCTATATTCCTGCCTTCTCCCCATACTCCTTGACATTTTTAAAATCTAAAGAAAAAACTAAATTATAACCCATTTAAACCTATCATTCTGGAGATAGAGGCAACTCAAGAAGGTTTTGGTCCATAACTGTTGCAGGACAGCGAAGCCATCTCATTCGGATGTAAACTCTTCATGATGGCCTAGGCAAACCATTGTAATATTGAAAGGGAGAGTTTGGTACTGGTGTTTGGAATACAGCAAACCGCGACTACATGTTGTGCAAACATTTCCTACTTCAGATGATTGTTAGATATGATTTACTGGAAACCACATACAGGATCATCCCAACACTTTGGTGCATGACTGTTGCAAGACAACAAGCCCATCACATTTGAGCTCCAACATCTCATCGTCAAAATCCAACGCTATAACTTAGAGATCCTTTACAAACTGGGAATCAGGGTAGTATCTTCAGATACATTGAATTGTCTTCAAAATCCAGCCAACAATAAAAAGGTATCTTTAGACCTGCAGGTAGGTAACATTGAATATGAAGTAAAAGATAATTTTCATATTGATCTTTTCTTATTTGGTCATTATCAATAAGAACAAAATTAACCACTACATCTGACAATGACTGGATAGAATAGCTGAGACACCTTACCATTAGCATGTGGCCTGAACCCACTCAGTAGGTTCCCGAAAAGATCTGGCAGCATCTGTGAGGACAGAAGCAAAGTTGACGTTTTGAGTCCAATATGACTCATCTTCAGAACTGTTTACAGTTCATACTTCTTCATAGTCCAAATAAAAGTCTAACTAGACTCGAAACATGAACTCTGTTTCTCTCTCCATCGATTAAGCCAGACCTGTTCTCCGGCATTCTCTATGTTTGTCTCAGGTTTCCATCATCCACACTTTTTTGCCTTTATTTCTGAAAAGGTATATTGTTTTTGGCCACATAGAGACAAGTTAGGTTATGTAGCCTTGTATAAGTTTCTCATGAGAAAAATTCTATTTTTTAAAGGCAAAGAGGAATATTATAATATTTCCTGTATCTAAGATCAGGTACCTTTAAGACAGCTAAGTGAAGATTCCCCTGTGAGATCACATCATGTGAAATTCTTGTATAAAGGTATCAGCTCTACTTTGAATAATTGCTGCTGTACTTTGTAATCCATCAGGGGAGTCAGTTAGTCAATCAGCCTGTTAATTAATGGAGTCCAGACCATATTGATGTCCTTTATAGACTGTGTATTTTATATAGTTGCCTTGTGAAAAATGTTGTGATATTTGTTCTCAGCAAGAAACTTATTATTCATGTTACAAGCACTAACATGATACCAGATAACATATCAGTAGGCTATATTATTGAAAAAAAACATGAGATTTTGAACACAAAAGCATGGATGTTAGTATACAATAAGAAAATTGAGCCTCGCTTTGGACACCACACTTTAGGAAGGGTGTGCAAAGGAGATTTACTCAGATGGTTCTAGGAATGAGATTATTTGGAAAAGCTACACTGGTTCTCCTTTAAACAAAGAAGATTTAAGGATGATTTGAAAGAAGAGTACAAAATTATTATAGATTTGGGTAAGGTAGACAATGAAAAGTTGTTCTCATTCACTGATATTGAAGGAACTAGCAGAAACAAATTTAAGTTTCCGGGTGAAGTTCCAAGGTGTGGATTCATTATGTGTGGAAAATGTTTATGTAGAAAGTGGTATTGATTTGGAACTCCCTGCCTAAGAGTGTGTTATAAAGACGATCAATAATTTTAAAAGGAAATTGACTGAGCATTTGAGGAAAACAAACTTGGAGGGCTACAGGGATAAAGTTGGTGAGCCAGACAAACTTGATTATAACAGAGTATGGGCAGGAACACAATGTGTCAAATGTCATCTTTTCATCCCAAAGTGCCTGCATAACTCTCTGGCTAGATTTTCTGGGAGTTGAGCCAACCTCTGGAGACAGTTAAAACTGGCAGGTATGATGCAGATGTGGAAGCCCATTCTCATTCTTGGCAGGTTCTGTTTTTTGCTGGCAACGGGAAGGAGACAGGGTTTGAATCCCAGAATTAGGAAATCCAAACTCAGCAGATTATTTGAAATTAGTTCAGTGCTCAAATTAACATTATTTTCACTGATCCAATGGCCTTAACTTGGAATGTAAGAATCATAATTTTATGCACAAAGTGTGATCATTCTTGAAGATGAATAGGGTTTGTTTAAGTATCCTGAACTAAAGTGATTTAAATCCCCAGCCCTTTAAAACAAAAGAAAATAGGCTGCAACTGTCAGGTTAATTTAAAATGCTGACACTGTCTACTGGAATGCATTCATTGACAGGCTCAGGGTTAGGAAGGAAAATTTCACCAACATTGGCAATTTTGGTCATCTTAGTATGAAATGTCTAAGAATAATTTACAGTTTATTTAAAATTCACAGAACAGATTGCAGGAAAATTAATTCCCTTTGGATAATAGTAATTGATACAATTCTCACTGCATTTTTTCTGGTTAAATTACAATCTATACTGAATATATCTCAGAGAAAATTAAATGAAAATAAATATCATCCATAAGTCAAGCAATCACAGAATTCTATTCTACTTCAACAAACCGAGGGCTTCAAAAGGAAGCAACTTGTCACTTTTAACACTCAAATAAAACAGACCAAGCAAATATTTAAATCAAAGAAAGTCTTTCTTTAATATCACACAAAAGCTTGGTTTCATATCCATTTTAGTCAGCTGGTGCTTGAAAATGTATATTTTTTAATTTAAACGGTGTCATTTTCTTCTTTAGCCTTTAAATGAGAAACAGGTGAATGTGGACTGAATTATGTTGTGTTAGACACAGATGGTACAAAGTCAGATTCTTCAATGTTTATCTTACATTAGAGTTAAGTTGAAGGGCTGGATAGCACAAGGGCAAGCATTCCACAATTCCCATTCACTACATTGCACGGAAAAGATTTTGTTATTTTATCCTTCCATTGTTTTTGGAAACCTAGCTGTTTGTAATTTAGTGTTTCCTGTCTCCATCCATAATGTGGGTCTGAGAGAGCCAATACAGCAGTAAAGAGTTTTACTCGTTTAGCTTTTAAAATAAAAAATCAGGATTTTCCTGCAAGTTTTTGAGCTATAATGTCAGTGGCCTGAGACCAATACTTGTCAGGAGAGACCCTCATTGAACAAAAACAAAGTTGCTGGAAAAGCTCAGCAGGTCTGGCAGCATCTGTGAAGCAAAAAAGAGAGTTAACGTTTCAGGTCCAGTGACCCTTCCTCAGAACGGAGACCCTCAATGATCTTCCTTGGGGATTTCTCCTAATTTGCTGCTTCTGTAATTGCGTGTCTATTAAGGATGATTGGCTTAAACTGGTTAGTCGATTATTGTGGTCATCTTAAGTCAGTACTTTTCTGGTTCAGAAACTATTTTTGTTTATGAAAGGTTTCAGGCATTAAAAATCTGATGATGGAGTCCAATTTTAGCATCATTATAACACACCCTTAATGCAGCATTAACTGCTCTTGCTATTTTCAATGAACTGAGCAATACAAGTTGCCTGCAGCCAAAGTGTGCCTTCCTTTCATGAAGTGTCTGTTATCATTAAACGGCAATAGTTGATATCTTCAGTCCCTGACCTTTACCAGTTGAGCTCCCAAAGAACAGTGTTGCATGTGCAAATCTTTGGTGCTATTCAAGTGAATCATGAGTACCATTAGTGTTCAAATCTCTAACTGACATCGTCCAGTACATGGACTGATCACTTTTCATATTTCACTACTTTTACAGATTTAAATGTGTTTCGCTCTAAGTCCCTCCAACTAATGTACTTTATCTATAATTTCTACTAACCTTCATTCCAGTTTACCTGCAGTGTTCCATTAAGTGGGTAATGAAGTTCAGTTGTGATAAGTATTAGTTGGAGTCAAGCTCCTACTCATCAAATATTAAAAAGATCAGATAATGAAAGTATGGTAAATCTGAGTGCAGATATTATTTTAAAATTTGCATTATGTTTTGTTCATAAATGTGGCAGATCTATTACAAAAATGCACATTTCATAAGTTCATGAGTTGATTTATGGCTTGTTACTGCAGGAGTGTGATATTGGAAGAATGATCTGTGTGATAAAAGCATCAGTAAAATGCTATCTTTCTAATATAAGGACTTTCTATTAGGCTATTTGAACATCAGTTATGAAAAATATTGGAAAGAAATGCCCTCTTTGATTTAGCTTTTCTTGTGACCTTTGCAGGAATTCCAGACCACTGAGAATCCCAGCCTACTTACGCTGGAAATATCTTGTTAAAATAGAGCACATGGCCTCCTTAGATTTCTGTGATTGACTCACTACCTGGGAGCAAATTGGTCGTCTGGAATGTGACCCATCTCTGTTAAAATAGAAGTGGACAGGTTGGGGTCTATTTTGAAAATATTAAAACTTTTCCTTTCTCAGTTGTCCTAATCTTTCTGTCCTTGGGAGTTAAGTTAATGTTACAGGTTTATTAACATGTGCAGCATTGTGTAAACCATTCTACATCACTACATATACAGACCAGCTTTCAGTTAACAAGGCTGATTAACAATCATGCCAATCCCATTGTCTCATAAAGCTGCAGACAAACCCTTAAAATCAAATTGTTATTCCTTTCAAACATAAACTAATCTAGATTGACAGTTGGTTTATAAACATCATCAGTGGCTAAATTAATCTCTAACAGTGCAAAGCTCTTTACAAATGCCAAGATGAGGAAAGGAGAGGGCAGGGCCTGAAAATACTGACATTGATAAATGCATTATTCCTGGCCCGGCTAGTTTATGGGATGTACTGATAACAGACACTTCATGAAAGGAAGGCACACTTTGGCTGCAGGCAACTTGTATTGCTCAGTTCATTCTGGATGTGGCAATATGGATGATATGTGGTGGCTGGCTGCCAGATAGGTGTTTTAGAGCCTTGTTAAGGCTAACTGGGATTCATTTCCCTATATGGGAAGGGTGGGGGGGGGGGGGGGGGGGGGGGGGGGGGATGTGGGGAGGAGAGGAGGTTAACTCAGTAGCCTGAATGTGGGCACCCAGTGCCATGTCAAGGTACCAATGCACCAGGTAAGCCTATGGTAGCTTTTTCCTGCCTACCTTATTCTCCACAACGGGCGCTTGGCTGCTTTTACATTTCCTTACCTTTAATGGCAGTGGAACCCTTTTGACAAGCTGAGAGGCCTCTGTTTGGCCATCTCAAAAACCCAACTACCACATTCTATGGGACAGAAAAACCTGTTTCCATACCGATCAAGTTTCAGTCAAAATCCTAAAATGATTGTTTGCACCACCATCAACCTCCCATTGACAGCTAGGTTTGAAATTTGGACACAAATTCAGTCTATTTCCTAACATCTCCCCCTTCCCCAAAGCGAGAATTATGACAAATACTATTGCATTTGAAAAGGCTTTGTGAAAATCTCTAGTATCTTCTCTTTTAAAACAGTAGAATGTGGTGGCATGGAAGAAGGTCATGCCTGAAACAAAAACAGAAATTGCTGGAAAATGTCAGCAGGTTTGGCAGCATCTGTGGAGAGAAAGTAGAGTTAACATTTCAAGTCCAATGACCCTTCTTCAGAGAGATTTGGATTTGCATTTGAATTAGCTTTATTATCATGTGCACGCAAATGAGTGCAGTAAAAATTTGCAATATTGCCATTTACAGCACAATCTTAGGTACAAGATACCTAGGTACAGATACTTAAGTATTTGGCATAAAACAGAAAAAATAACAAATAAAATGTTCAGCATAAGAATAAAAAGGAAAGATTTTTAAAAATATACAATTTACAGTCCTTCCACCCTAGGCCATGCCAGCACCTAGCTTCCAAACCACACTGCACCAAGTTTCTAGACCACACCAGGCTTTAAAGCTCGAGGCCTCGCTTCCAGTCCACAAAGTGGCTTGTCTCCCTGCAATGGCCTCAAGTCCGGGACTTGCCTCTCTGCGACAGCCCTATAGTCCAGCAGTCACCTCCCTGCAATGGCCTCCAGTCTGGGACTCGCCTCCTCATGACAGCCCTGTAGTCGGGAGTTGCCTCCTCATGCTGGCCTCCAGATTAGGCCTGTGCTGACTATGCCCTGTGCTTCCTCATTGTTCTGTTAGTATCTCCTTTCAAGCATTAATCAACTCCATTTCCCCCTGTACACACTTCCAATTTTACACACTTGCTCTTCCAACAGGAACAGATTTTATTTTTATTGACACATGGACATCACTGGCATTTGCTGCTAATCTCTAATTGCTCTGAAACTGGGTGACTTGCTTGGCTATTTCAGAGTGTGGTTAAGTATCTATCACATTGGTGTTGATCTGGAGTCACATGTAGGCCAGACCTAGCAAGAATGGCAGATTTCCTTCTCTAAAGGACATCCATGAAACAGGTACATTTTTCCCCAACTATTAGGAACAGCTGTTGTGGTTAGCACTAGCTTTCAATTCCAGATTTATTAATTGAATTCAAATTTCAGCAGCTCCCATCATTGGATTTGTCCGCAAATCATTAACTACACAGAAAATGTTGGAGAAGCTCAGCAAGTCTAGGAGCACCTGCAGAGAGAGAAACAGAGTTACCGTTTAGAGTCTGGTATGACGCTTCTTCAGAATTGAAAAACATTGGAAAACAAGCTTCCTTTTTATATTCAAAGAAGGTGCAAAAAAGTAGATGGTGTACATGCCCAGTGCAAAAGACAAGGGGGGTGTTAATGGTGGCTATAAAGCAAAAAGAGATGTAAAATGGGTGTAAAATAAGGTGCGAAAGGAGGAGAATGGATTCTCTCTATTGAGAGCAAAGTAAATAAGACACAAACATTACACGTCTGTGGGGAAGGGGGATAGAATGTAAACAAATCAGAGAACAGACATAATGTGCCCAGTTTCTGAAGATATTGAATTTAATATTAAGACCTTGAGGCTGTAAGAGCAAAATGATGGGTTGTTCTTTGAGTTTACATTATGTTTCTTTGGAAAATTGCAGCAGGCTCTTTGTCCCAAAGCAGGATGGTCAGTGGTCTTGTCTTTCTTCTTGTGGGTCGGGGTCATGGGAGACAGGGGATCAAGGGTAAGAGGTAAGAACAGGGGAAGTATATAGGATTCCTTGCAGACTTGACAGGGTAGATGTGGGGAGATTGTTTCCTGTTGTTGGACAGTCTAGGACTAGAGGATATAATCTAAAAGTGAAGGGTCACTCATTTAAGACAGAGATGGGAAGAAATTTCTTTTTTCAGAGGTCAGTCATTCTGTGGAATTCTTTACCAGAGGGTTGTTGAGGCTGTGTTGTTAAATAATTTCATGGCTGAGATAAACAGATTTTTAACCAGGAAGGGAATCAAGGGTTATGGGGAAAAGGCAAGGAAGTGGAGTCGATGATTATCAGATCAGTCATTATCTCAGTAAATGGTGGAGTAAACTCAATAGACTAAAGGGCCTATTTCTGCTCCTATGTGTTGTGGTATTATGGATTACATTCAGAGTCCACATTCTTTTTGCCCCCTGCCTCACGCTCCCCCCATTATGTCTCCAACTGTTCACATATCGGGTGAATTGTTGATTGCCCCAACCCAGCAGCAGGCAGGTTAGCCGAAAGCAGCTACTTTCCTCACTGGAGAAGCCTTCAGTGAGATGACAAATTGATGCCATTAAGTGGCCATTAATTGACCACCACTAATGTTTCCAGTGGTGAGAAACGTGATAGCTCAGACCACCTCCAGATAGTCAATTGAGCCAATGTGGCCCACTTTCCACATGCGCGGACATTTTGCTTACGTTGGCCTGGCTCACTGCTGTGTGCAGACTCAGATGATTTCCCAGCAATTTCCCTGAGTAGAGTCAGGTGTTCATGGACACTCCATGGCCCATGATGGGGACCACAGTAGCAATGGTTGCCCTCAAAGCAATGTGCCACTGGGTGTCCACAATCCTTGCTGACCCAGCCCTTCATCAGTTGTTTGCTGGGGCCAGGTTAGCTGGTCAAATTCCCTCACTTTCTTCCCTCCCTTCTGCCAGCTTCCTTCATCTTTCTTTGAAAGAATCTGGTCATTGAGGTGCCTGCTGTTTAGACTTTTAAACTCAGTGATGTTATTGCTGACTGCTACCCCTGTGTTTGTGCCTGCAACTCCTGGGGGTTGGTCTCTGTCCTTACTTAGACAGCAGAGCCCTTTAATTCCACATTACTAGTGATATGCACTCCACCCTGCCTCCCCTGCCAATCTCACTGCCTGTCCGAAACCGAGTCACTCTTCATTTTTTGGACCAGGCAGTTGGAGTTGCAGGTTTGCAGAAAAGTCAGTTAGACTGAGTGCAGACCCTTCCTGGCCTGAACAATGGAATAATCTGTTAACAGCTTGCTGCTGAGGCCAAGACACAGTCACATGCTTATGAAAATGCAGTTGAACTTAGTTCCACATACTCACATTTTATCTGTAATTCTGTGAGTGCTTAATCCTCAATTACATATCACTTTTAAAATTATTTACAGAATTGACTTCCACTACCTTTTCAGATAAAGCATTCTAGATCCCAACAGCTTCCTGAGTCAAGAAAATTGCCTCAATCACTTCTGTAGATCTAATATCTTGTTTAGCATGTACAGGCACCATTTTTCCTATTGCCTTGTCTATTAAACATGACAGGTGCTGGAAAAGTGCTATTTAAGAATATAGTACTCCAAGTTAGTTATTTTAAACTACAGAATAGCAGAGAATGAGGAACTTGTAGTGTGGATAGGCTATCTGTTTTTCAACTCAGTCTTATCCACTGATTTTGCAGCGGTTCTATAATAAACCACACTGCAAGTTCATTACATTGCTGGTTAAAATGGAAATCTAACATATCTGACCTATCACTTAATTTTTCCAGGGAATTTCTCCACCATTATTACCATCTCCACCATGGTAGGTAACTGTGAATTAGGAATCTGAGGAATCTGTTCTGAGGAAGGGTCACCAGACCGAAACTTTAACTTTTTTTTTCTTTCACAGATGCTGCTAGACCTGCTGAGCTTTTCCAGCCACTTTTGTTTTTGTTCCTGATTTACACCATCCACAGTTCTTGCAGTTTTTAATTGTGAATTAGTATTTGACAATTTAAAATTTTTAATAAGACTTCTATTCACAGACTAAAAAAAACTGAAAGATCAGGTAAATCAACAACAAAAACAGAAGTTGCTGAAAAAGCTCAGCAGGTCTGGCAGCATCTGTGAAGAGAAATCAGAGTTAACGTTTCAGGTTGGAGGGTGACCGGACCCGAAACATTAACTCTGATTTCTCTTTACAGATGCTGCCAGACCTGCTGAGCTTTTCTGGCAAATTCTGCTTTTGTTCTATTCACAGGCTGTTTGATTTTTGTTGACGTAACTGTAAGAATTGTATTTATGCACCTTCTCATCTATTCATATTGATCAATGAATTCTACTTCCATTCTCCAGCATTTCCTTTGGTGTGCACTATTTATGTGTTATTTTGAATAACAAACAAAAATGCAATGTTTGCAAATAACCTTTATTGACATTAGAGGGGGAAACAGTGTATCAAGATTAGTAGAAATAACAAGGTGTAGAGCTGGATGAACACAGCAGGCCAAGCAGCATCAGAGGAGCAGGAA
>NC_063335.1:80820582-80868782 GCF_021869965.1 Rhincodon typus | reverse complement strand
ACCTTGTTATCTCAGATTCTCCAGCATCTGCAGTTGCTACTATCTCTATCAAGATTAGTACCTTGCTTGTCAATTACGTGGAAGAAATTCAAGGCAAACAGCTATTCCTTTGAATAGCATCGCTGGCTCAATTTTAATGGTGGGGATCAATTAATTTGAAGTAGCAGTATATTTATGGAAACAAGAGTAGAGATTTCTGGAAAAGTTCAGCAGGTCTGGCAGCATCTGTGGGGAGAAATCAGAGTTAACATTTTAGGTCAAGTGGCCCTTCCACAGAACTCAGTATATTTATGGAATTGGTTCTCTTTGAGCTGATTATATTCAAAAGTGGATTTTTGATAACAAACTTCTTAAGTTTGGCTTGAAATATATGTTCCCTTTAATCAATACTGAAACATTGAAATTTTGTTGCAGAAGCCGTTGAAAGGCATAATGAAGATCTGTTCAATGTAAGAAAAAAAAACAATGTGAAACTGATGTAGCTTTTCTTGTGAACACATTTCCCTGTGCCATAACCTCTGGCCACTTGCCACAGCCACAGTGTGATCTGAAATATTGTACTTTCTTCACAACAAATACCAAAATTATTGTGACATCTTCTGCACAGAACATCGAAAATGTGTTGCGACATTTTGAAGAAGGGTAACTGGACTCAAACTTTAATTCTGTTTTCTTTCCAAAGATGCTACCAGACCTGCTGAGTTTCTCCAGCAATTGTTTATTTTTAGATCTCTATCATCCACAGTTCTTTGTTTTGTTTCACTGTAAATGTGCTCTTTAAAAATGTGCTCTTTGGCATCCATCCCACCACTCTTGATTTGAAGACTAACGCCACCACCACCATGTTCTCTTCACACTGCCATCCACAGCTGCCAGGCTGTATGTTGTCTCTCTTCCCTTGGGCCAAACTGCTCCTGATATTTTCAGGTCTTGTCTGCAACCACTGCAAACTTTCCATCTACTTTTCTGCCAGCCTCATCACTGATGAGCAGCAAAATCCAAATGTTCTGGAGTACTCCCATGAGATTGTGAGAGAGGCATAATTTTATCCAGAAAGTATGTCTCATGCAACTAATTCACCCGAGTAGGCGTGTCTAACTTGTTCTAATACTGTAAAAAAAATGTTTGTCCATCTCCTAGTTTCCCTGTAAGCCTGTAAAGGGTGATAAGTTTTTTTTTAATGATTACTATTCCATGGTTTATGACTGGTTCTTATTGTTGTTAAATAAATGAAAAGTGGTAATGAAAGGTATGTTCAAAAGAGATAAGTTCAAAATGGATTGTTATATCTGAACTGGAAAATAAGTAATGAACTGACAAAATGGCAAACAGGTAATTAAAGTGTCAACTGTACTGGGAAGAAAATTATGAGAAAGCATAGGTAGTTCAGTTAACCAGAGTGGCAATTAACTGGTATTTTATGGCCCTGTTCTCACTGTCTTGACAGCGCACAGGTGCCAAAGTGTGTCAGAGCACTAGGAGGTAGAAGGGGGTGAAAATGATGCAGCAGCTCAGGTCAGCAGCTGGGCCTCCAAAGTACCATTTGGCTGATGGCACTTGTTTGCTTTGAAAGGAGACTGGGAGGAGGTGGGCAGGTAGGAGAAAATAGAAGGAAAATAACTCCAATCCAGCTGCCATGGGTAACATGCTCCTCCTGAGAAAGAGGGAGCTGCACCCACTGGGATACATGTGTCCAGTTGAATTGGACTCTTAATTACAACCCAGTAAGGGTTTCTCAAATTGTGCTGGTCTGCTGAGCCATGCACAGCATGGCATTCCTGAGAGGACAGGCTCTGGCCAATAAGGATATTGTGGAGCAGAAGCATTCAGACAGGAAAAAGAATAGTAGGAACCTAATGACCAGCCTCAGTATCATGAAAAGTATAACAGACCATGCAGAGGGTTCTTGAAATGGGGCTAGCGAATCACTGGAATTGCTTATACATGCATGTCTTGGATGAACCTACCAACCTCATCCTGACACTGAAACTGATAGCACCTTTGGGACTCCACATTAATGCAGGTACATGAAGCAATACAGAAGTTGCTTACAATGATTCGATGTTCCTTCACAGAATGCATTTTAAAGAACTTCCCTAGAATGCAATCTATGTGAAACATCTGTAAACTGACAAGAACATCCATTCTTATGCTTAGCCTTACTGTAAAAACCCTCAGGAAAGTAACTTACATCTTTCTGATTGAGGGGCTACATTGACTTTAATAGAGATTCATAATTAATGATAAACACTCTCAATGATATTTTTAAAGCTAATTTTATACTTGTGGAATATTAAATTACTGTATTATGACAAAAATAATCCACATTTTAAAATAATGTTTCATGCACATATTAACATTTTAGTTTCTGAACTAAATTATAGTTTATTTTCATAATTATATCTAAAATATAAATTAAATGTGAAAGATAATGCTGTTTTCTTTCTGGTTTCTGTCCATGAGGATACTTCAAAGTGAGTGGGTGTTTACCCTGCTTATTGACATCACTGCTGGTGCATGCTTGGAGATTCCCTTGACTTTGAACCACATTTAAACTGCTATTGGGAAAGGAGAAATCCATGCCACAGAGATCACTGGACCTTGTGGACACATTTTTCTGATGTTAATGGTGAATGTTTTGCTTCACTGTTAACTATAAAATCCATTATAGGCCATTATGTATGTTGTTAGTAACTTGTATGCTTGTAGTTGTCATAACACTGTGCTGTGAGATTAATTTGTTGGAACTGCATGTACGGAAGTTATGCTTTTCAGTTTTTCAAAGTCAACACTCTAAAGACAATGCTGTGAACCTGATTCTGCATGAAGACCACACAGATTGACTCTTTTGAATACTGAATGTTATTTTTGGAATTTGTATATTGGTTAATTGGTGAAATGAAACAAGTCTGGCTTTGTCATTTCCTTGAACATGTGCTTTTCAATCAAGGTTTATTTTACCTTAAGGAAGAAAGGGTTAATTGAAAAATCCTTCGTAGTTGAACAACAATTATTACTTAATGCTCAGGGTATCAAAACAAAAGTGGAATAGGGAAGATAATTGTGAAGGCACCCATGCATTATTTTCATGAATTAGCCATTTTCTTAGCAGTTCATACCAAGGGAAATGGGTGGAGTAATATGCAGTTTTCAAAGCCCCTGTTTTTGGCTGTAAAGAAAGAAAAAAGTCTATTATGTTGAAGTGAATCAGAACTGGAAGCATAACTACAGATGCTTAATGGTAGGAAGGTAATTGAGATCCACCCAGTTGTTCCAAACTTTGTATTCTGGAGTCATTCTCAACTGACTGAGAGACGTCTCGCTTTGAGTGTTCCTTTTTATTCCAATCATGTTTCCATTTTCCAGTGTTAGGGTGTATTCCTTTGTAAAACATTGTTTCCTTTATTACTTTTTGCTGTTGGAAAAAAATGACAGAAAAAATAATTAACACTGTTCTATCAAGATTACAATTTCTGGTTCATCAAATATTGTAATTTCAAAGTAGACACAGAGACAATTCTTACACAAACACGGAAACAAATGAAATTTGATCTTGGAACTACTTTAAAATTGTACCAGCCCCATGTGGTCACCTGCTGCATGTCCCCAAACAAAGTGGGCATTAAGTGTTGGGCTGCTGTAATGCAGCAGGTATTCTCAGATGAATCCTGGAAAAGCAGTTGAATCTGGCTATAGTGGAGATAGGATAGATGATTATGCTGTATGCAGAGAGAGGAGGTACTCCTACACCCCCTGGATTCACAAGAAGGAGTTTTCATAAAGTTTATGATGATTGGAAGGGACAGAATTTGCTGAAGAATCCTGAGGAGGGGAGGTTCTAACTAACAGACATGCTGAGCAGAGGCCTGCTTTATGCATGTACTAAGTAGAAGTGTCTCCTCTTCCAATTTGCAATTATTATTTTTTCAGAAAAGAGATGCAAACCCATTTGACCTTGATTTTGTTCTTAATTACAGGTGGCTGTTCAGTGTAATTCTGTGCGTAATTGTTTCTAAATTGTCAAATGTCAAGTTTAGATTATTTTACCTTGTTAGGGCACCAATACTAAATGTGAACATATTTTACCTTGCATTCTATAACAAAATTGTTGCGTCTTGATTTCAAATAATTCTGTCATTTATTTTTGCTTCTCCTCTTTATTTTGCTTTCATGACTCAGGAATAGTTGAGCCAATTTGATCTGCTTTCTCCCCTCTCTGAGATTAATTAATTCAATAGAAATTGAGGGAAAAACAGAATTGAATTTGATTTTTCAATCTCATTGGTGTGTTCCAAATGAAATTAATATTTAGGAAATTCAGATTCATTTAAAAACACAGGTTCATTCCAGAAGAAAAGCATCGGATCACTTGCAGCATTCTCACTGCACAATCTAAAGGTGCACCTTCAAGTTACTCTCCAGAGGTTAAATATATAGGTAGGTTCAAATATGGGAAAGATTTCCACTTGATGGCAGGTCAGGTTTTCTTGCATGTTTGCATTCTTTAAATCTCATTATAATTAACAAGCAGGTAAAAGACCAAAATTTAGTGCTGGGCTTATAGGAAGTTCTGCCCCTGCCAGGATTTTCTGGGCTCCAGCTTTGATGTGTCATTTTTAAAAGGCACCCAGTCAGCACTTCATTCTCTGCAACCCAGGACCATCCTTGGATGTCGCATCATGACTTCAATCAAGTCCCAGAGGAGATGCCTGACATCAGACAGCAATGCCTGTTTGGATCTTCTGCTGAAGGTGCTTTGTGAGTGTAGAAATGTCCTCTTTTCATGGGCTAGTATTAGGAGGTCAACCCGAGTGACAAAAGCTGCACTGATGGAGGTGGTTAGCCCCTACAGCAGGCGGAATTGCGACTAGTTCCTGTGATGCAAGTGAATGAATGGTCTTTGTTGCACTGCCAGGATAAGTTTCATGCCCCTATCAATCTGATGAATACATGTCACTTCATTGCCCACACACTGCCAAACTATAATCTTGCACAACAGTATAGATGCCTCTTTCCCACTTGCCCAGGGTTCCCACATCAAACACAAAAAGTAGTTTCACATGAGCAGATTATGCACCACCAACTCACTGATCTTTCAACACAACTTAAAGAACCTTGACACCATATAGCTTCTCACCAAAGGCTTGCATCGGTGAAGGAAAACACAAAATACGGCATCAAGGTAAGTACTTCACAGGAATATCAGGCATAGGCACACATAATGTGAAAAGCTTTATTAATTACCATCAGCTGTAGTTCTTTGACAAAACTGAAGGACCTTGTATCCAGAATCGTATAACTATCCCATACAACAATGTTCTTAAAAGTAACACACATAGTCAATCACAGCTCTGGGGCCTTGTGTCTCCATCTGCATCTATCTGCGCAGGTAAAGTGCTCAAGTAACCATGCTAACATATTGTTTCTTTGACACTTGCAGGAGAAGAACAAGCACAACTAGTGCAGGAGAACATAGGCAGGGTGTGGGATGCCTGCCGTTGGAGTGCTCACAAGGTTTGAGGAGGCGGCACAGACTCTTCCTGAAGAACAATGGGAGCATGTGTATGCTGAAGGAGAGATTGAAGTTGCCCAGATGCTTTCTGAGAAATTCCCTAAGAAGTTAACACCAAATACCAAGCAGCAATGCCTGTATAAAACCTTTCATAACGATTTTACAACATGATAATAACAATTTTTATCTTTTGCACATAGTCAAACAAGGGGTAGGAGATGAAGAGCCCCTGCTACAATACCCAACTTTCAAAGCCCCAGTGATGAACCCTCTGAGGAGGAGAAGCCTGGATCCTCAGAGGATGATACGTCAAGGCATTCACCCCACCCTCCACCATGCCACCTCCTTCTGACAGTGACCTAAATGCCTCCATCGGCAGGCTGAACAGTCTGGCACCTATGCAGAAGACACCCCTCCCCCACTCCTTTAGGCCCTGAGTAACCAAAGAATGTCCATCAATGTCATCTGAGGCAAGACAGACAAGTAGTCAGCATGCTCTCATAAGCTCAGCCATGGCCATCAAGATGGTACCACATGATCATGGTAGAAAAAGATTAAATAATACTGAAGACACTTGGGGTCACAAATGTAATAGTTCTGTCAGCTTGTCCAATATACCACTTCTTTTTTCCACATTCCTGTGGTTTCATTCATTCTCATTACTCTTCTAACTGTTTTTCATATCATTGTAGACTACTTTAAATGTTACAAAGAAAGCTTAATGAAAGATCAGAACAATAATTGGGCATTAAGGTTAGCATAGATAATGAACCGCTTTCCTGATTTAATTATTTATGTCAGTGACCAGAAAATTTGCATTACTGCAAATATAGTGTCAAAGCTCCATGCACAATTGTCCAGGCTGTGCCCCGGTCACATAAAGCTCCATATCATTTATTTGGTCTTGCAAAATGTACCATTATAGTCAAACAGAAGATTATAATAAAGCATAATGCAAATTCTCAGAACTGTACTTGAAATGAATTTGTCACAATCTTCCCCCATAAAAAAGTGCATTGATGGTAGCTGCCTTGAAAAAGAAGGATCCAGTACCAGAGCTGATGCAACTATTCACAATATCAATTAACAAAGGGGGCCATAAGGGTCTTCAACAGTTTAATGAAAACAAGGTTGGGAGAATACAAAGTAAGTCAACGACAGGATGAGTTCAGAGAGTAAATTGGGACAGATAGGAAAGGAATTAGAACATGATACAGCTCTCAGCTGTGCTGGGAAGGAGCCTGCGGGCAGGTTTCAATTGGTGAGAAAGGTGAACTGGGTTGGGATGGTCTAAATGTGGGCAAAGCTACAAAGATAGTTCCAAGTGATGGGCCCAGTCTTAGTGGCAATTAAGTCTGTGAGCTGTTCGTACTTTATTCATCAAACAAGGAACAGAGGAATAGTTTAAGGAGATACTGGTAGTGGAAAAATGGTCTGCACAATCATCCTGGAACAATGGCTAATTTGGGCAGAAGAAAGTGAAAGCCTGATAGCACTTTACATAGTTTAGCCGGGGCTGGGAGTACATGGCTAAACCAGTTATGCGATGTGCTCAAGTTTGTGAACTTGGACTTTAGGCAGCAAAGAATGAACAGTCAGGTTAGATGGTTATAGGGGCTGAACCTCTGCCTGATATAGGTGTCAATTTTACTGACATTTAATTTCATACTGCTGGGTAGTTTAGTAAGACTGTAAGAACTTAAGAAATATGAACAGGAGTAGGCCATTCGGCCCCTCTGCCATTTAATTGGATCATGGTTGATCCGACACTCCTCATATCCACATTCCTGCCCTTTCCCCATGACCCTCAATTCCCTGACTGATCAAGAATCTATCTATCTCAGTGGTAAATGTACACAAGGATTCTGTCATTACAGCTCTCTGTGGCAAGGAGTTCTAAGTCTTGCAACCCTCTGAGGGAAGAAATTTCTCCTCATCTCAGTTTTAAAGTGACGCCCTTTAATTCTGAGACTATGATCCCTGATTCTAGACTCTCCCATGAGGGGAAACCTCCTCTCAGCATTTACCCTGCAGCCCCTTAAGAATCCTATATACTTGAAGGAGATCATCTCTCATTCTTCTAAATTCCAATGAGAACATGGTTTACTAGTTTGCCAGCATGCTATTGCCAAAAAACATTTTTCTTGAAGTCAAGACTGGGGCAGAAACGTTACCTACCTCAAACGGTGAGAAGCTAACTCAGGCAAGTTGAAGCTAACTGGAAATTAAAACAGCAGCTGCCTGGAGCCAGTCACTGCTCGGCAAACTGAATGGCTAGAGTTCTAGGCAGGCCTTTAGCCTCTCTCTCAACTAACACAGGATGCTGCATCTGTTTGCCTTTTGGCTTCAAAAGGTTACCAACTGAACTGATTGGGCAGCAAGTATGCTCTCCGGCTACTGCCAATTCAGGGAAAATCACAGTCGGGTGACTGACCATGATGCAGTGCTAAAGGTTGGGATCAATACTTGGTGCTGATGTTGGGATCCCAGCCTAAACAGAAAATGTCAAGAACAATTAAAGTATTATTGAGGGATTAGTTCATCAGTATCCATTTTAAAATAATTTTGTTATCATTAGTACCAAGATAACAAGTAATACCTGTACCACACAAGTGTGTGGTATCCTTCAAGTATCCTTCAACATTCTAATATATTACCATCACTGAATTTCCCACTCTCCAAATCCTAGAGGTTATCATTGACCAAAAACTAAACTGGACTGACCGTATACATTGTATGGTTACAACAACAAGTCAGAGACTAGGATTTCTACCACAAATATTTCACCTCCTGTTCTCAAATACCTGTTCAAACTCTACAAGGCATAGTTAGGAGTTTTATGGAATACTCTCCAAATGCCTGGATGAGTGCAGTTCCAATAATACAAAAAACTCAACACCATCTAGATCAAATCAGTCCACTTCATTGTTGTTCCTTCTACCATCTTCAACACTCACTCCCTTCACCACTGATGCACAAAGGCACCAATTGGTACCATCTACAAAATGCACTGCAGTAATTCATCAAGGCCACTTTGACAGCACCTTCCAGATTGAAGACCTCAACCATCCAGAAGGACAAGAGCAGGAGACAGAAAACCATCAGCTGAAAGTGCCTCTCCAAGTCACACATCTTCCTGACTTGGAACGATATCATTGTTCCTTCACTGTTGCAAGGTCAAAATCCCAGAGCTCCCTTCCTAACAGCCTTCTGGGTGCCAGATAAACCCAGGAACGAAGTTCAAGAAAACAGTTCACCACCAACTTCTCCAGGCAGCTAAGGGGGGCAATAAATGCTGGCCCAGATAGCAATGTCACACACATTTCCCAAACGCAAATGTGAAAAAAAAGACAATGGCAATCAGAAAATCCAGATTTGCTGAACCAAAGTGGAGAAGATTTGGTCTGCATCTCATCACAGTCTACAACCCAGAATCCTGTTTACTTCCCACAGTCCATAAAGTCTTCAAACTCAGGTCTGGTGTTACTATATTTCCTAAAAAGGCCGACTGGATTTTTATCTTTAGTTGCATCTTGCATCGTAAACATTTTCTCTCTTTCTAAAATTCCTCCACAAATGTGATATAAGGGAACTCTGGGGAGTTATAAAGCTCAGCATCTCTAAGTAGGTACCTCAGAATACTTCAAAATCTGTAGAATTTAAAATGGAGCTGTGATGATCTACCTTTTCTCAAGAAGTGCACCTGATTCAATCCATTGTCTTAAACGCATATTTACCTTAAACTGTTGCCATTCTTTCTCTTTTTCCAAAGCAATATATCTGTTGTTGACCTCTTCCTGCACAGTTGAAACAAAATCCTCAATGAAATATGCGATTTATGTAAAGAATTAAACAGGTAAATTTATTTGCAATGCTACTTCAAATTAC
This sequence comes from Rhincodon typus, assembly GCF_021869965.1. Lineage (NCBI taxonomy): Eukaryota > Metazoa > Chordata > Chondrichthyes > Orectolobiformes > Rhincodontidae > Rhincodon > Rhincodon typus. Next base: position 80,859,382 of record NC_063335.1, on the reverse strand, counting down.
TTCCAACTGAGTTCAAAATTTTTGGTAAAAGTTCATCCCCTGGTAGTGAAATTATTCCAACAAAGTAACAAGATATTAAACAAATAGTTAAATAGAGGCCAACCCCATCTACTGGGATTGAGGTGGTTCAATCCCACCTCAGAAGCTGACAGCCATGGAAGATGAGTCGGAATGTGACCAAGCTGATTGATGATTAATCTATAAGTCCTTCTGATATGCATATGGCAGGTGAGAAAAGCGGCAATGTTTCCTGGTCTGTAAGAACTATGAGGTAACGGCAGTGAAATTGCCTCCCCCACATTAAAAACGCTCCACAAAACGCTTTTTGTCATGAGCTAGCATCATCATTGTTCTGAGTGACACACACACACACACACACACACACACACATGTATGTGTACATGAAAGCCCAACTACTGGAAAGATGAAGCACAATAGAAGTTCAGACATCCAGAAAGAACAAGAAAGGTAGGAGGTCAGTGGTAATGGCACCCAGTACATGTAGCCCACACCACCCCCAGTCCCTGACTCAAAACTTTTAGGACAGTTTTACTGGAAGTGAGTTCACAGAGCCATGAATTTCTTTGACTTTGCATGTATAACACAAGACACAACTCTGTTACCACATCTGTAATAACTGATTTTAACAGTTTTCCTACAACTAACGTCAGACTAACTGGCCTATAATCTGCTGTTTACTTCTCCTGTTCTTCCTTTTCCAAATAGTGCGGTTATGTTTACATCGTCTAATTTGTAAAGACGATTCTAGAATCTAAAGAATTCTTGAAGATCAGAAACACAATATGCATTGTCTCTGTAATGCCGATCATACTGTCCAAGGGATTTCTCAATTTAAGACTCATTAATTCATCCATTTTTTGCAATTTTTCTAAATATTGGTTATTTAAAATTGTCTTTTACTTTCTGCTGCATATCATTTTGTTGAACAATTTAAAGACTTGCTTTTTAGCTGGTTTGATTTCAGTGCTTAATGAAAATTTCTGCTTGCTTATAGAATTTTTTAAAAACCCTATAGTGTATTGATGCCATCCTTACCATGAAAATGGTCACTGACCTGAGTGAGGCTGCCCAAGACTGGTTCTGCTGTTTGTTGAAGGAGTATTTGATTTACTTGGTCAAGTTCTGTGATCAGAAAGAAGTTTCCGAATAAAAGTCTTCAGTCATATCTGCATTAACACTGAATCTCATCGAACAAAACTTCAACAATATGTTACAAATACATTTTCAAAATGAGTAAAATGAAATATCATTTTATATCTCCTATAAAAATTCAATAGGGACTATCAGTGCCTGTTACACACCAAAACACCACAGTAAATAACAAGCAGGCAGGCAATTTAACAGTACCTCGTAAATCACTTGCAGAAATAACTCCAAGTTCAACTTTTGTAGCTGTGATAATTGTACAGGTGAAGGGTTTGTTGAGGATAATACTGATCTCTCCAAAGGATTCCTTCTCCTGTATCTTTCCCATGATGATGTGTTTCACCTCACTTTGCTAGGGAAATAAAAAACAACATACACACATGCAGCAGTAAGTGACACAAATAAATGATTTCTAAAAATAGACAATTAAATGGTTAGGAAATAGAGTACTGGTCAGTTATGGGAGGGGGAAGGGCAGCCATCACTATCAGATAACATATGCAAAGTGAACCTTCATTTTGGCCCTTTATAGGTAGCTGAAAAAGTAACAAAAAAAACCATGGTCCTCATGAGCTCATGCCAAGTCCCATCTCTGATCCATAGGTAAGCTCCAGTTTCATCAAATTCAGGGCTAATATCTCCCGATTCTATGGCATCTGAGCTTCCTCATGAATACCAGGCTAGGGGTGGAGGGGGATTGGCGGGGTGGAAAGGGAGGTTGGACGAAACCGAGATTACTAGCATCCTCTCCATAAACAAGGCCCATCTTGCTCTGACGTATATTTGCATAACTGCAGCATTTTTGGTACAGATGAGAGATCTTACTCCTTAAAAGAAAGCCTTGAAACACTAGGTCTTACACTGTTGTCCCTGTAGCTTTGCCGTGAGTGGGCTATTCAAACTCAAAAAAAATTGTTTCGGACATTGTAAGGAACATCAATATTGCCCAGAATTTTTTAACATAAGCTGTCAGGCAGTGAGCATAACATTCCAGTTGATTTATAATTTCAGAAGTAAAATTACAGTAAAAGGGAACTAAAAAACTCATGTCTTATAGCTTACGGGATGCAGTAATTGTCTATCACTACAGTTCCTTTCCTCAGATATGTACGTTTAAAATTATTCTTCAGGATTGACATTATGAGGCTATCATCTCATCTCTATGATCAAAGGAAGCAGATCTGAGTGTATTAACTCGCATGACATCACTTTATTTCTATTTTAGAAAATGTGTTGCTGAACAGATTGGGACCTCCATGACATTAGGGAAAAAAAAGTGATTTCACCACTGGCAGATTGACAGGTAGATGCTGACACTCAATTTATTATTTTGTCAAGCATAACTGAAATGGAACAAAAGCAGAAGTTTATTTGTATCCATCTTTTCCCAGCAAATCGTTTGGAAACATTTGGAATTTGCACACATTTGATTGCATTCAATCAATTCTATATTTGAAAACAGTGAGAGAAAAATTGGGAGTTTTTTTCTACAAACACCAGATGACTTACATGATAACGTAAGTTATGTGCTTAAGTTGTGTAGAGAAAATACTAATAGAATGATGTTTAATAAATAGTGCGAATATCAGCAAAGTGACAATTATAATGAGGTACAGTTTATTGGATTAGACCATGCGTGATATAGGATACAATATAAAAGATACTTTTACCATATTTCCCAAAGGAAGTTTCACCAGAACTTCTATGTCTTTGAAAATGTAGCAGTAGCCAGATTTAATAAATCCTGCAAAAGAACTGATTTCACCTTCTTTTACTAGAACTGAAAGTAAAAACAATAGATAAATATCAGACACTTGTACTTTAAAATATTTAGGCAAGGTTGTTGTTATAAAAGTTTAATTATATTTTTAATTGATGTACATTTAATTAGTTCATATTTACAATTTATGCATTTCTGTTTTAAATATTCTGTCCAATCTTCTGACCTGCGACCCATCTCTGTAGAATTATGTGCCTTTTCTTTGAGTTTGATACTATGATTAAATTTTTTGGTTTACCACAAATTGCAGATCCATCCCTTAGAATTGGGCCTGACTTCTGAAGCCACTCATGACTGAGCTCTTACAAAAAGCTTGATTGTCACTGGGCACTTGCTCACACTACATAAAGTAGGCTGACCACAGAAACAGAGGTTTGGGGAAGGATAAAAGCAAATTACTGCTGACGCTGGAAATCTGAAACAAACATAGACAATGGTGGAGTATCTCTGCTGGTCTAGCAACACCTCTAGAACTGGAGAGTCGTACTCAACTCAAAACATTAACTCTGTTTTTCTCTCCAAAGTTATTGCCAGATCTGCTGAGTTTCTCCAGTATTCGTTTGGTAAAGAATTTTCCATGTGAGTTTTTGATTAGTCTCAAATGTGATACAGAAGCCAGCACTCTGTGGGAAATAGTGACCAAATCTAACTTTTCCTGGAGCTGATAATTAATAGCCAAGGGATAGATTCTTGAGGCTGGACGAGAAAACAGAATCCTTCCAGCTTGAAAACAGCAGCAGGAGGTCATGTCATGTGAGAGTGATAGAAAGCAAAGACAGAAAGATCTTCAAAATGCAGGCACTCCAAATTTTTAGAAGTTTGATTTAAAATCATGTTGCCTGTTTCCAGACATTTGAAGTAATTTGGACTCAAAATACTGGAACTTATTCAAGTACATTTCTTGCCACTGTCCATGTGGCAGTAGGCTGATACGTTGTTGCTTAGCAGCTGACTGCCTGAGAAATGGCTTTTGCAACTTAGCAGCTAAAGTCAGGTTATTTGAGGTGGAGCTCCCCTACTCTGTGGCCTGCTTTCCGCTGCTGCTGCTGCTATGTACATGAAGTCAGGGACGACCTCCTGGAGTGTTGGCCACCTGGTCTGTAAAAGAAAGGCCACCTCCGGAAATCTAAACTAGTTTTTGCCACTTCTTTGAAATTCTTATTTGATCTCCTTCAATCGGTCTTAAGTGACCCATAATTAGTTTAATTAACGCACGACTGCAACCCCTCCATAAAATGATTCAATAGATTCCTCTCTTCAAGAAAGGAAAAAGGGATAATCCAGGAAACTATAGACTCACATCGGTGGTTGGGAAGCGACTGGTGAGAATTCTTAGGAATAGGATTTATGCGCATTTGGAAAAGCATGGGACAGTTAGCATGACTTTGTGCGGGGCAGGTCATGTCTTACTAACTTGATTGAATTTTTTTTGCATGTGACAAAGGTGATCGATGAGGGTAGAGTTGTCTTTATGGATTATAGTAAGGCTTTTGACGAAGTCCCTCATGGTAGGCTCATCCATAAGACTAAGACGCATGGGATCCTCAATGACTTCGTCACAAAGATTCAGAATTGGCTTACCCATAGAAGGCAGAGCTAGTGGCGGAAGGGTGCTTTCTGGCTGGAGGTCCGTGACTATTGGGGTTCTGCAGGGATCTGCAGACTTCTGCTGTTTGTGATATAAATGACTTGGATGAAAATGTAGATGGATGGGTTAGTAAGTTTTCAAACGATATAAAGATTGGTGGAGTTGTGGATAGTGTAGAAGGCTGTCGAAGGATACAGCGGGATATAGATCAGTTACAGATATGGGTGGAGAAATAACAGATGATGTTTCATCCAGGTAAGTGTAAGATGCTGCAATCTGTATATCAAATGTTAAGAAGAAGTATAGAGTTAATGGTAGGACCCTGAACAGCATTGATGTACAGAGGGATCTTGAGGTTCAAGTCCATAGCTCCCTGAAAGTGGCCAGTAGATAGGGTGGTAAAGAAAGTGTATGGCATGCTTGCCTTTACTGGTCATTGAATTTAGTACAAGAATCAGGGTGTCAGGTTGCAGCTTTATAAGACTTTTGTTAGGCCACACTTAGAGTATTGCATTGAATTCTGGTCACCACATTACAAGAAGGATGTGGAGACTTTGGAGAGGGTGAAGAAGAGGTTTATCAGTATACTGCCTGGATTAGAGGGTATGAGATATAGGGAGAGTTGGAAAAACTCCGATTGCTTTCTCTGGAGTGGCAGAGGCTGAGAGGAGACTTGATTGAAGTCTATAAAATTGTGAGATAGGGTTGACGGTTAGAATCTTTTTCCGAGAGTTGAAATGTCTAATACCAGGGGGCATGCATTTAAGGTGAGAGGGGGAAAGTTCAAAGGTGATGTGAGGGGAAATGTTTTTTTACATAGAGAGTGGTAGGAGTCCAGGATGCGCTGCCAGGGGTGGTGGTGGTGGAGGAAGATACGATTGGGGTGTTTAAAGGACTTTTCGATAAGCACATTGAGTGTACAAGAAATGGAGAGATATGGACTAAGTGCAGGTAAAAGGGATTAGTTTAATTTGGCGTCATGTTCGGCACAACATCGTGGACGGAAGGGCCGGTTCCTATGCTGTATAACTCCTACCTGTTCCAGAAGTGTGTGCTAATATCTCTGCACAGGTTGATTAGACAAATAGGTCAATAATACAAAAAAGGAACAATAATGGAAACCGTACCACCCCTAACAATTTGAGCAGCAGCAGACCCAAAACCAACAAGAGTATCTCAGGAGGATCAAGCTCTTGCAAGCTGTTACTGCTGACATCTGTACCCTCCTGGAACATTTCCAGTGGAACATTTGGGCACACATTACCAGTGGCTGACAAGGTGCCTTTCATTGCACAGTCACCCCACTGAATGATCTCCATCCTTGGTCTTTGCAACTCATTAGGTTGTATAGCTTCTTCTTGACAAAGAGAAAAAGCAGGAAAGTGTGATCATTCTTGTGAAGAGAAAGCAAAGACACCATTTATAGAGTCATACAGTCATCTAGCACAGAAACAGACCCTTTGGTCCAACTTGTTTATGCCAACCAAGTTTCCCAAACTAAACTAGTCCCACTTGCCTGCATTTGGTCCATATCCCTCTAAACCTTTCCTATTCATGTACCTGTCCAAATGTCTTTTACATGTTGTACCTGCATCTACCACTTCCTCTGGCAGTTCATTCCACACATGAATCACCCTCTGTGTGGAAAAGCTACCCCTCAGGTCTCTTTTAAATATTTCTCCTCTCACCTTAAAAATATACCCTCTAGTTTTGAACTCCCTACCCTCGGGAACAGACTTTTGCTATTCACCTTATCTGTGCCCTTCATGATTTTATGCACCTCTATAAGTTCACCCCTCAATCTCTTATCCTCCAGTGAAAGAAGTCCCCAGCCTATTCAGTCTCTCCTAATAACCTAAACCCTCCAGTCCTGGCCACATCCTGGAAAATTTTTTCTGAACCCGCTCCAGTTGATGGATGGAATGGGTGCAAAAGAACAATAGGTTGAGGATGTATGCCAATTTTGGTCACTCAAATGGGAACATGAGGTGTCTGAAAAAAGTCTTCAATAGAATTGCAAAGTGTGTTGATCTGATGAACTTAATTAAAGAGAATGTTGGGCAAGTAGCAGTTAGCTGCAATTTATCCATTGACCTGGCTCTCCCTGGTAAGTGCCAAGTTATCTAGGAAGTAGCCAGATGATTGCATGTCTGAGGCAGCAGGGTCCCAACTGCATTGCTGGAGTTCTGCTGCATTTGTGTGAGGTTTCTGAGTACCCAGGACAATTGTATGTCTGCTCATTCATGTCGATATTGACATCAGGGGGGACTTCTCCTGTCTGGTGTCTGGCAGTACTCTGAGTACCAATGGCCTGAGGCATTTCTTCCTTGACCAGCTGCAGAAACATGACCGTGAAGCAATTCCAACTCCAATTTAGAAAAAACACTCACCAAGGTGTCAGTATCTGAGGCGGGTGATGGGAGAGGGGTTTGGAGAAGACAGCCCTGTCAGTGCTTCTTCTGAAGCATGCATGCGGTCTTCCTCAGATGTGGAATGGGGCATGACTCATGGGGTGACTATCCTGACAGCTGCCATGTAGACACCTCACTGCTACCTTCAGGAGATCAGGAAGTGAATGTCATAACCATGGGATAGAAGTCATGGCACGATAACATTAAGTGCTCAGAGGAGCATAGTGGGAGAGAGCTTCCGGTCCTACTCCAGTCCCCATCCATAACTCTTTCTCTGGTACATTGATAACATCGGTACTGCTTCCCTCTCTTGTTTGGAATTGGGAGAATTTATCAATTTCATTTCCAATTTCCACCTGCTGTCACCTTCACCTGCTCTGACCTTCACTTCCATCATCTCTGACTCCTCCCTTCCCTTCCTCGACATCTCTGTTTGCATTTCTGGGGACGGGCTGGTCACCAATATCCACTACAAACCCACCAACTCCCACAGGTATCTTGACTATACATCACATCCTACTTCCTGTAAAGACTCTGTTCCATTCTCTCAATTCCTCTATCTCCATCACATCTGTTCCAATGATGCAAACTTCAACAAGAGGGCTTCCGAAATGTCCACCTTTTTCCTCAACTGAGGATGCTCCACCACTGTGGCTGACAGGGCCCTCAGCTGTGTCCAACTCGCTTCCCACACTGATTCTCAGACTCTGTCTTCCCTCCCACAACAATGATAGGGTCTCCCAGTCCTCACCTATCATCACACCAGCATCCACATCCAGAGGACCATTAGCTGCCATTTTGGTCACCTCCAGTGGGATGCCATCACCAGACACACATAGATATCCCCTGCCCTGTCAGCCTTCCACAAGGACTGATCCGTCTGGGATACCCTGGTCAGCAACTTCTACACTTGCAAGGACTCCCCACACCTCCACCGATCCTTCCCATGCCCGTCTATATAGATGATTTGGAGTTGGGGACCACATGTAGGGTGTCAAAGTTTGCAGATGACACTAAGATGAGTGGCAGAGCAAAGTGTGCAGAGGACTGTGAAACTTTGCAGAGGAACATAGATACATTGAGTGAGTGGGCAAAGGTCTGGCAGATGGAATACAACGTAAATGAATGTGAAGTCATACATTTTGGTAGGAGTAATAGTAAAAAGGATTATTACTTGAATGGTAAGAAGTTGCAGCATGCTGCTATGCAGAGGGACCTGGGTGTCCTTGTGCATGAATCACAGAAGGTAGGTCTGCAGGTACAACAAGTAATTAGGAAGGCAAATGGAATTTTGTCCTTCATTGCTAAAGGGATTGAAATAAAAAGCAGAGAGGTTATGTTGCAGCTGTACAAGGTGCTGGTGAGGCCACACCTGGAGTACTGTGTGCAGCTTTGGTCTCCTTACTTGAGAAAGGATGTATTGGCACTGGAGGGGGTGCAAAGGAGGTTCACTAGGTTGATTCCGGAGTTGAGGGGGTTGGCTTATGAGGAGAGACTGAATAGATTGGGATTATATTCATTGGAATTCAGAAGATTGAGGGGGGATCTTATAGAAACATATAAAATTACGAAGGGAATAGATAAGATAGAAGTAGAGAGGATGTTTCCACTGGCAGGTGAAGCTAGGACAAGAGGGCATAGCCTCAAGATTAGAGGGAGTAGATTTAGGACTGAACTGAGAAGGAATTTCTTCACCCAGAGGGTTGTTAATCTATGGAATTCCTTGCCCAGTGAAGTAGTTGATGCTACTTCAGTAAATGTTTTTAAAAAAAAGGTAGATTTTTTTTGAACAATAAAGGAATTAAGGGATATGGTGAGAGCGCGGGTAAGTGGATCTGAGTCCATGAAAAGATCAGCCATGATCTTATTGAATGGCGGAGCAGGCTCCAAGGGCCAGACGGCGTACTCCTGCTCCTAGTTCTTATGTTCTTATGTCTACCTCCTCCCTCCTCACTATCCAAGGCCCCAGACACACCTTTCAGGTAAATCAGTGATTTTGCTTGTACTTCACTCAATCTAGTCTCTAGTACTCGCTATTCACAATGTGAACTCCACCACTCTGGAGAGCCAAAACGCAGACTGGGAGATCGCTTTGCAGAACACCTCCATTCTGACTGCAGAAATGACCAAGATCATCCTGCTGTCTGCCATTTCAACATACTACCATGTTCCCTGACCAGTAGCTCTGTCTAGAACTTACTACAGTGCTCCAGCACAGCTCAGCTCATGCTGGGAGAATAACACCTCATTTTCCATGTGGGAACCCTGCAACCTTCTGGACTCAGTATTGAGTTGAAAAATTTTGGGTCTTCAGCATTTTCTCCCATATCCTTACGCAAACCCTGTACATCAGACCTTGTCATCACATGCATTCCTACCACACACACTACCCATTGTCAGCCACTAATGGTTCACATTAGCAGCTATTGATTCCCCCAGGCTGACCTTTACCCACTTCTTTTTCTGTCCAACTATTTTTCTGTCTCTTTAGGCTCTATCTCTATCTATTGCTTATTCCTCCCTCTTTCCCCCGACCTGATCTTCCGCACAAATACCAACCCCTTCCTAGCTATCGTCAGATCTGAGGAAGGGTGCCTGGACACAAAACATTAACTCTGCGTTAACTTCACAGATGGTGCCAGACCTTCTGAACTTTTCCAGCATTTACTGTTTTTGTCGTTGTTGTTCTCCCTCTCTCATTTACTCCTCTCCCCAACCCACCTTCGCCATATATACCAACTCTGTCCAAATCGCAATCAGTTCTGGGTCTCTGAACCCAAAACATTAACTGTTTCTCTCTCTACCGATGTTGCCAGATCTGCTGAGTTTATCCAGCTATTTCTGGTTTTGGAACGATGCTTCTTACTTTGTTGCAATGACAAGGAGGTTTCAACATCACCACAGGAGCGATCCCAATCTTTGCCAGCAAGGCTAAGATCCTTTCCTCAATGGAGATGAGAGGTAGGAAATCCAACATCCCACCACATGTCCTAGCCCTTTTGGTCAATATTATGGGCTGTATTCTCATTGATTAAGAGAAAGGGAGGGACTGATTAAAATAGAATTGGATGGCACTGCTATTAGTACTGGTACAGGTGGAGAAGATTTGATAAGGTGTCCTGAGTGAGTGAGTGAGTGAGTAAGCAGGCAATGCAGAGGCCACACAAGGTTAGGAGGATTGGGGTGGGGGAGAGCAGATTAGGAAAGATGGTGCATGCAATAGTGAGATTGGTAGGACACAAGCCTTGTTGGGGGTTGGATACATTAGGAGAGATAAAGTCAATGTAAATTAGCAGACAGCAGATGGTGGCACATCCCTGGCAGAGCAAAGAATGTCACTGACCTTCTTTCCAGACTTTTGGGATTTCTTAAGACTGTCGAAACTGCATGGACTTGGAACAGCAACCTTGAACCAAACTAGCAGAATCTAAAGCCATGGTCTCCTTTGATGGGCCTCTGGAAACAGTATGACCATCCTCTGCACCATTCACCAGAAACTCCAGGTCCTCTTCACAAAGTAGGGCACCAGTTTCCCCTTCTCCGTCATGCCTGTGGCAAATGTCTGGAAATATGTAGGGTAGCTTTGATTGTTAGTGCTTTTCCTGGTGTGCAATGGTCTTTTAAACATGGCATTGGCATCAGGAATGTCGGTGTATGTTGGTATATCTGGATAGTAGCCAATACTTTTGGATATAACAAGTGAGAGAATCTAGCTAGCATCAGATGAGAAAGGAATGGTAGGTAGTTAATGAGGCAAGACAAAACCTTGCAGGAATCTCGACAAAAAAAAGGACACAACCAATTATTGCAAGATTCAACCCTCAGTGTTCACTTCTTTGCAAAACAAGTATGAAAAAATTAAATCAATCAATCAACCATTAAATATTTATTTATCTTGCATGTTTCTCTTTTTACTCTTTTTACTGCTGTGCACCATAAATCTTGAACCTTATCCAAACTTCAGTGAAGAATTCCATCAGTATTCTTTCTGACATTTCACACCCCAGTGCTTCCAAAACACAATAGTCTTAGAAAAATGGGCTACTAAAGCAGAATTATAATCAATGCTTTGATTATCAATCTTCTGACTTCTCTGAAGACAGAAGTTCTGGTCATTAGAAGCCCACTCATGCCCTTCGGCACTAAAACATGACTTGTACCTACAACTTAATACCCACAGTTGCTGGGCATTTGGATGAAGGCTATTATCTGCTAAATATGTCTTTACATGGGTACTTGTACACTCTCACTCTTCTACACATACGAAGCATATAACAGGTTCCAAAATTTTCTAAAAAGAAAATTATATTTTTCTTGCAACCTGGCAGAACTAAGGACCAAGTAAAGTGAGGATGCTATGACTGATTAATGGTGCCTTTAATTCTCGTTGGATGATAGTAAATCACTGTGGCAGCAGATTTTTCAATCCCACTGCTCCCAAGGCCACAAAACTCTGAAAATAAATATTTAACATGAAATGATTATTTCCTAAGAAATGACAACAAAATCAATCTCTGCCACCCATGACTACAAATTATTCTGTTTTTCCCATTATGAAGTATGGATAAAAACATAACAGCAAAATAGCTATTCATTGATTAATTACAACTTGTGGTTCTTATAAAATTATTTCACAGCACGATGTCTTCTAAACAAAAATACAGAAAAATAATTGTAATGGCGACTGTATGTTTCAAATGTTTGCCATGCTACTATGGGAAAGCTCAAAGTAGAAGTTAACAGTTCCCCAAATGGAGAGATAGAAAGTAAGATGGAGGTCACTCGGAGTCACTTCAATGTGCTTCTTAGAATTAGCTATGGCCAACTTGCAGACTTTTCAGAACTTTATGTCTAGTTCAACAGAGACCCACTTTCTTTTTATTATGCAAGTTGATCATCAACGTCATTAGTTCTGTGATTATGACAACATACTTTGAGGAAGTATGAGACAGTTGGGCCACTAGAAAATACTTTATTTATGCAATATAGATTATCAGTCTCTTAGTAAATTGGTTGCCTGAAACACCAACAGATTGCGGGTAGACTGGGTTTACTGCCACAAATCCTTCATGTTTATAGAGTTAGTAGAGCTACTGCTAGCAAGTTACAAGGATGCTCATATGATATATTTGGCAAAAAAATGGCTCAATCTTGATTAAACAGTAAAGATTTATTACTGATTATTTAGATGCAATGTAATTCACAACTAAGATACATGAGTGTCTCTTATGAGACATCAACCTTAGTTTAACAGTCAGTTACTACATTTGCTACATGATGTTAAAACTGAGAATAATCACTGAAGCACTGGTTAGGGCACAGTACACAATTCATGCAGAATTCTCTACAATTCAGAGAGAATGCTCCTTAGGATGCTAGTTAGTTCGTCCTGGGAAAAGTCTCTTATATGCTGATGGAAGGAGCTTATTGTGTGATGCCAGTTAAACCCTTTGCTGACTGACATTACAATATTTTCCCACAATATCTTTCTCTGATTATTAAATTCTTTACACAATTGTTTTAACAATTGTTTATCACCATCTCACATCCCTGTGAAAGTCCCTGATTTTAAAGAATGATTGATGATTTGGCTCAGATATACCTTCCAGGTGAAGCAGTGATTTACCTGCATTTCACTCAAACTAGTCTACTAAATTAGCTGCTCACAATGTGGTTTCCTCTCCATTGGGAGATGAAGCACAAACTGGGTGACTGCAGAACATGTCTGTAAAAATGATTCCAAGTTTTTTGGCAAAATTATAACCAGTAGTCACTGGCATACCACCGAGCACACTGTCGGACTTTAATCAGACTGACAGCAGCTCCCAGTGTATTCAGACTCTTCTTGCTTGGATCTCTCTTACATTTAATAAAACCAGAAGCTTGGTTTCAATGGCAGTTTCAAGCTCAGTTAGCCAGAATACAGTAAGCTCTCTTCTGCTCCTGTTTCTCAAATGTTGAGTGTGTTGTCTTATGGAATGTGTTTTTGCGTGTATTCCATCTTGCTGCTTCACTTGCTGTGGGAATGCTGTATTGAATCAAGTTGAGGAACTCTTGGTTTTTATCTGGGTTGATGTTTATATGAAGATAGCATTTCTACTTCAAATTAAAATGACTCCATGGATTGTATCCTAATCCTGGTGCGCAGCAGGGAGTAATCTGTATTACAGTCAGCACTGTGGCATCAGTGAGTGTTGAAAATTATGTTAAAAATTAATGATCAGGTCCAACTGGTGCCAATGTCCTGATCGTAGATATCTCCAGGTTGCCTTATGGTCTATTTGGCAAAAGGTTGTTAGTTACACAAAGATTTTGGTAGCAGCAAAGTAGTCTCAATGTGTTCACGTTTATCTTTCCCAGCCCATGGTAGAAGGGCGATGCCTCATGGTCATAGAAATCATAGTTATACAGCATAGAAACAAGCCCTCCAACCCACTATGTCTATGATGACCAATAAACACCAAACTACATTAATCCCATCAAACTTGTTCCATTGCTGGCATTTTAAGAACTCATACAGTTGTTTCTTACATGTCGTGAGAGTGCCTTCCTCCACCACTCTGTCAGGGAGCACATTTTATGTATCTCCCACCCCCTGTGTGAAAAAAGAGTTTATGCTCTCTGGCCTTAGACATGTCTGCCATGGGGAAACGATTCTCACAATCTACTCTGTCTATATCTGTCATAATTTTGTTCATCTCAATCAGATCCCCTCCTCACCCAAGGAAAACAAACACAGCCTATCCAGTTTCTCCTCATAATTGAGACTTTTCATTCCAGGCAACAATCTGGTGAATCTCCTCAGCACCCTCTCCAGTGCAATCACATCCTTCCAATAGTGCAGTATTCTATCTGTAGCCTAACTGATGTTTCATAAAGTTGCAACAAGACTTCCATGTTCCTTATTTCTATGCCTCGACAAGCATCCCGTATGCCTCTTCACCACCCTGTCTATCCTACTTCAGAGATCTATGGAATTGGACACTAAGGTCCCTTTGTTCCTCAGTACTCTCTAGGGACCTATCATTCATTCCATACGTCTTCCCTTAGTAGACCACCCAAAATGCGTTGCCACGCAATTATCAAATTGCTCTGCCCAATTTATCAGCTGACCAATGTAGCCTGAGATCATCCTTCTCAGTATCAACAACACCACCAATTTTTATGTCATTTGCAAACTTACTAATTAAACCGTCTACGTTCACATCCATCATTAATGTACATCGTTAATGTACATAACAAACGGCAAGAGTTCCAGCCCAATCCATGTGGTACACCATTGGTTACAGGCTTTCAATTACAAAAACAACACTCCACCATCACCCTTTGCTTCCTATCTTTACGCCAATGTTGGATCCAGTTTGCTAATTTTCCAATGGGCTCTTACCTTTTAGACCAAACTTCCATGTGGGACCTTGTCAAAGGCCTTACTGAAGTCCATATAAACCACATCAACTGCACTACCCTCATAAATATATCTCCAAAAAACAAATCTGTGCAGATGATCCCTGATCAATACCTACTCCTAAGTTGAAATCCTCCAGTTAGGTAAAATTATTCTGATTCGGGGATTTTATTAGTTCTACTGTCATGCTCCTCACAGAACTGATCTTTCACCTCTATGATGCCGCACAGCACTGCATCACAGATCCTCAGATGTTCTATCATCAAAGTGAGTTTCTTACAGTGAAATCTACACCTTGCTTATACATTTCCTATTAACTCATCCTCTGCCAGGTGAATGCACTCTTCTAAAAGATCATCCTGTCTACTCTGACTTGAGGTAAAGGCCATTAATCCATTGCTGTCTTGATCACATTTTGTCTCTAGGCTCAAGCCTTTAGTGATTTTTGCATATAGACAGTAAATATATTACTTCTCCCCAGCTCCTAGTCACTCAACTAGAAGAAAAATCAATCCTTTTTTAGATCCAAAATGGTTGGTTTGACACTTGCTAAAGATCAAGCTTTAATTTGCTGTGGCTTTTCTCACCAAAATTGTTGCTGTCCTGAGACATGTGGAATCTGTGAAAGATACTGTTTGAATGTTAAGTTTCCTTTCCTGCTTCTATCTATACAGTTTACTGTTCCTCCCAAGTTACTACATCTGCAAATTTGGAGTCTACAAATTTACAATTCATATCATTGAAAAACACTGTGTAAGTTTGAGACTCCAGTGATATTTGAGGAGCATTATTCACTATATCCCATCAATGACAGTACAAATATACTACCTTCATCAATCTGTCATCTTTTACCCAACTAATCTCTCAATCAAATCATTTCAGTCATACATGAACTCGTCTCAATTCATTGAAATTTTCCTAAGTAACGCAGGACATCAATTGTCAATCTTATCCTTTCTTGTGCTTCTTCTGTTGTACTATCAGTTAACTGAGGACTGCATTTAACTCATTGTGTGCCCAATTTTTCATCAAAATTGCAATCAAGATCTGGCATTCACCATAGAGCATTAATTTCCATTTCAGAAAATCCTAGTTGTTGAAACTCTCAGGACTCTAGCACTTGCAGAAGGCATTTTGAGAATGGCAACTGTCATTACATCAATGTAAATAAGGCAAGGAAGCCATTTACACAAGGTAGCTCAAGTTAAAATTAATACCGCAGTACGTTGTAAATGTTACAAGTGAACAAAAACTGTATCAACTAAATCATTCAAAAAAGACATCAAAATCCTTGAGGGTGCAATAACTCACAAGTCAATAGGTAGTGACAATAATTCATCCAAAAAATCTTTCAAGTCATTGAAAATAATTTTCCAAACACTTTTTGTCCATCAATTTTCTTTTCCTACGAGCCAATTTTTTTTTTTGTCCTTCAGATGGTTTCTTCACACTAGATTAGACAGGAGTCTTATATGTAATATCTATAATTTTTGAGTGTATGTGACTATTAAAATTCTTTTATATGTGTGTATTGTGATTGGAATGAGGGCCAGGTGGATCCATTGACTATGCAATCCTTGATTAACCTGGTCCAATCAGGGAGCCCTGGCTGACAGATATAAACAGGAGATTCAGAGAAATTCACTTTATTTTGGGAACACATTTTATCAAAATTACTGCCCTCAAATAGATTGACCCAAAACTATGCCTATAAATGGCAGAAGTGAACCACTTTTGGAGAGAAATTACGGCATTGCTTCTCATTAAATTGGATCTTGTCCCCTTAACTTTGAATCACGGTCCAAAAGGAGTATATTTGACCAGCTATCATCAGGGTAATTGCTATTTGCCTTGTTAGAATGTTTGTACAAGGCAATTAAATGCTACTATCCATTCAGATAAGCAATGATTGGATTATTTAGTTAGTATTTATCTCAAATAATCCATCCAGTGAAACACATTAAAATGAAAACACAAACCATAATTTTCAGGAAACTGCTTCCACTTGATTAATGCAACTAGTTTATGGAGAGATAATTTAGGCCATTGCTGGTAAAAGGGACAGGCTTGGATCAGCTCCTCCTTCACCAATACATCACGTTGCATTAGATCCTTCAATGCAAAAGAACAGCATTTTTGAGATTCATTGTTAGCTGCCTTGTTAAGATAGTTAGAAGAGTGAAAAAAATTCAGACTTCAATAATAGTTAGTAGAATTAAACAAAATACTCACCCTTTTTACATGTTCATATTGTCCTGTAGAAATTTTGACAATTTCACATCTGTCTTCTGTTACCACTGATAGAATGTTCTCATTTGTTTTCTGACTTGGAATTGGTACCAAGTCACCAAAGCTGTCTCCACAGGTTAACTGAAAATACAAAATAAGAATGACCTTCTGAAGAGTATTCATTCAAACCTAAATGGAGAGAGGTGTTTAGTTTTCACGATATGATTATTTCATTTAAATAGTCATTCACATTCACATGTTCATAGTCAATCTTTTGATTTAAAATGCTTGTTTATCCCTTATGCTAATCTTGAGAAAACAACTAATATTTTATAGGGCTAAAGATGGCTCAGGTTTCAAGGGAACCTGCAGAAGCTGTGGATACTAGCCATATCCTGACTTTGTTAGTATTTGCCACTTTTTTGTATTGCATCTTTAAAATTTCACTAGGTGAATACTCATTAAGTCTATACCTTGTCCTTGCTCTTATATAGTCAAGGGAATTTCTGGCCCGCCAAAGAAATTCCTCCTTTGATTGTTTTAAAGGATCTTAGTGGGACTCATGGCAGTTGACATGGTGGGTTTTTCTTTGAGGCTTTTATTCAGGTTAAAAAACTGTTTACAACTCAAGACAACTAATCGTTGAAAGGATCTATACCCTTCCCTAGTTGAAGTGTGCTGGTGATTGCAGAGGGGTTTTTCTTACAAGTCAGTGCATTTGAGCCTTAAGACAATATTGATCAACTTGGCTTACTTTGACTTAGATCAGTGCTTTCAAAACTTTTTCCCAGTATGACCCTCATGACTTGAAACTTGTCACAACCTCATGAGGACATCGGTAAAATGAAAGGGTATGGAGGGAGAGAAGACCTGTGAGACTGTAAGATAAAGTTCCAGGGCATTTATCACTGTCTTGGAGGTCACAATCCCGAAACCTCAGCCTGCAATTCCACTTGGAGTCCAGAACCCACTTTGGGAAGCCCTGACT
This sequence comes from Rhincodon typus, assembly GCF_021869965.1. Classification (NCBI taxonomy): domain Eukaryota; kingdom Metazoa; phylum Chordata; class Chondrichthyes; order Orectolobiformes; family Rhincodontidae; genus Rhincodon; species Rhincodon typus. The sequence continues at coordinate 80,841,814 of NC_063335.1, read as the reverse complement.
GAGACTTTAAACAAGCAGGACAATGAGCACCAAGATTCTGTAGCATGAGAAGTGATGAGTTATGATTCAATCTGTAAATGAATTTTTGCAAGCTCCAGCCAACTTGCCAGGTATGCAAACTGCTATATTCTTAGGATTCTGAAACTAAACTTTTAACTTGAGTCGAGGTCAAGTGGAGGTTTGGAACCACTCCATTAGAATAACACCATTAAAATAGAATTTGTGAATTTTCAGGCCAATGACATCAATAGACACAAAATATTCACTGGCTGAGTAATGAAAAGAGCAACAACAACAGAATCTTTAAACATGTAGCTGCAGCTTATGTTCGAATACAAGAAATAGAAGGAGTAGACAATACAGGCCATGGGGCCTGCTCCAGCATTCAATACAATCATGGCCAACCTTTAGCTTTCACTTCATATTCCCAAATTGCTTGATTCCCTGAGACACCAAAAATCTAGCTCAGTTGTAAACATTTTCAACAATGGAGAATCCAAAGTACTCTCTGGCATAGATTTCCAAAGGTTTTACAACCATTTGAGTGAAGAAATGTCTCCCTATCCTAGTCTTAAATGAGAAGTCCCCTTTCCCGGGTGATGCCGCTGTTTTCTAGATTCCCCAGCCAAAGGAACCAATCTTTTATTGTCAATTCCATCAAGCTGATTCGTAATCTTATACAATTCAATGAGATCATCAGCATAAATGGCATTAGTGCCATTTTCTTGCAGTTTTTGCTCAACCTTTGAGAAAGGTACAATGGGACGTCACTGATATTCCACCCTGGTGTGGTTTGGGCACAACAAGAAAATTGAGAAAATGGAACAAGAATGAAACAAAATCAGAAGTTCGACATCAAGAAAATGTTTCGTGACTTTTTTCTTTAGCTTTAAATTGAAACTTCACAGTAGAACTACAGAGACATTACAGTACAGAAAGAGGCCATCCAGCCCATTATATCTGCACTAGCTAAATAAATGGTCATCCATTCTAATACTACTTTCTCAGACCTGGTTTGTAGCCTTGCAGGATACAGCACTTCGGATGCAGATTCAGGATTCTTTTAAAGAGAGTTGAGAGTTTCCATCCTAGTCATCAAACTGAGCAATGGTTTCCAGATGCCTATTATGCTACAGGTAAAAAAAATTATTTCCCTCCTAATCCTTCTACTAATGCAATTAAATCTGTGCCCCTAGTAACTGACGCCTTCACCAGGGGAAACAGGTCTTCTCTGTTCATTCTATCCATCTATTTCGTCCTCTTCAATTAAGTCACTCCTCAGTCTCCTCTGCCCTATCCAATCGTTTCTCATAGCTACAGTTTAAAAGCCCTGGCAATGTTCTTCTAAATCTCCCCTGTACTCTCTCTCTCTCCTTACTGCAGTGTGGTGGCCAGATCTATACACAAAACCTCAGCTGTTGCTTAACCTGCATCATATATAGTTTAGGCTTTATATCTGTGCTTTTGTATTCATTACACTACCCAATGAAGGAAAGTAGGTTGCTGGCTTACTGTCAGAATTCTAATCTTCTAATATAGCATGAAAACACTGATTGTTAAACTGGAATTTGAGGTAAGGTGACATACCCCAGAGGTCCCTATGGAGGCAGGATATTGACCTCCTCTGGAAGCCTCGATGTCACATCGTGTGAGGGCATAACGTGAGGCTTCATTGTGATGGATGTGAGGTTTCAGGAGTACCTTCAATGAAATAGAGTTATTTTTCTGACTCTGCCACAGATTATCAGCTCATACATCAGACATAGACATTGATGTGGCTGGATGTTTTGTAGACTTGGTTCAACTCCGGTGACAGTGTTGAGGGAGACAGCACGTTCTACTATGTGTGCTTCCCCAAGACCTTTAAAAGGTAAATTGAAACTTGATGAGATAAGGCCAGAGTCTAATTATTACGCTGAACGTTCTAATATTACAGACAGCTGGAAACATAGATGCGTAATGATCACTGTGGAGACTGATTAAAAAAAAAGAAAATTAAACTCAATAAATGAAAGGATGAAACAAGATTTCATGCTTTAAGACATTTGCTATAACAGACTAAATGTTACTGACTAAATATTGCTGTCAGGAACTTATACTTTAAACGACAGAAGAGAATTAGTCCCTTTTACTTTCAACAAAACCAAAAAATTCACTTCACATGCATATTTTACACTATTCCTTAAGTAGTCATTTGATTTTCCCATAGTCCAAAGCAGGACCAAGCAGGAAACTACAGGCTGGTCAGTCTGACCTCAGTGGTGGGGAAACTATCAGAAGCAATTCTGAGGGACAGAATTAATTTTCCACATGAAGAGACAGGGAATAATCAAAAATAGTCAGCATGATTTTGTTAAAGGGAGGTCATGTCTGACCAACTTGATTGAACTTTAAAAAGAAGTGACCAGACGTGAAGGTAAGGGTAATGATTTTGATGTAGTCTACTTGCAGGTTTTTAATAGGTCCAGCATGGGGGACTGATAGCAAAGATAAGAGCCAAGGGAGCAAAGGAAATTTGGCAAATTGGTTCCATAATTAGCTGAGTGGCAGTAAACAGAGGGTGACAGTCAAGGGGCTTTTTGTGACTGGAAGCCTGTGTCCCGTAGGGTCCCAGAAGGGTTAGCATTAAGACACTTACTGTTTGTTGTTTATTTGTTTATAAATATGATTTAGGCTTCAATGTAAAAAGGTTGATTAGAAAATTCACAAATGATACAAAAATTGGTGAGGTGGTAAATAGTGAGGAGCATAGCCTTAGATTACAGAATATAGACATCTTGGTTAGATGGGCTGATCAGTGGCAAATGGAAATCAATCCAGATAAATGTAAGGGAATGCACTAGGGCAGGGAATACATGATGAACCCTCAATGACCCTATGGAGCACCGAAGATAAGAGGGACCTTAGTGTTCCTTCAGGTATCAGGACAGGTGGATAAAGTGGTTAAGAAAGCATATGGTCTATTCACTTTTATTAGTCAAGGCATAGAGTTTAAGAGCAGGGAAGTTATCTTGGAATTGTATGAAACTTTGGTTAGAGTATTGTGTGTAGTTCTAGAATCCACATTATAGGAGGGATGTGACAGCACTGGACAGGGTGCAAAGCAGATTTACAAGGATGTTCTCTGAGCTGGACAACTTCAGTTATGAAGGACGATTGGACAAACTGGGGTTTGTTTTTCACAGAGTACAGGAGGTTGAGAGGAATGATGGAGATGTATAAAATTATGAGGGATACAGACAGGGTGGACAGGAAGAAACCTTTCCCCTTGATAGAGGGATGAATGATCAATGGAATAAACTAAGGTAAGAGGGAGAAGACTTAGAGAGGATATGAGGAAATATTTGTTTCACTCAGTACGTGGTGGGAATCTGGAACTCACTCTCTGTAAGGGTGGTAGAGGCAGAAACCCTCATAGCATTTAAGAAGTATTTAAATGTACACTTGAGAGGCCAAGGAATACAACAATATGGACCAAATGCTGAAAAATGGGATTAGAATAGTTAGTTGGTTTTTTTTGGCTGGCGCATTGGCGGTGAGTTGAAGGTCCTTTTTCTGTGCTGTTGATCTCTATGTTCAATAACCGTAAAGTGATTCTTGACTGCTGAGAATTTACTTACATTCCTTTCCTCCCACAGCCTGGTGACTTTTACATCCAGAATGGTTTTCATGGTGAGGGTATTTCCTGGAAATTCTCCACACGCCAATTGGAGAAATCCTCCAGGCCTATTTCAAATCCTCACAAATTTGATCTTTTCAAACCAAGTGAAAACGTGCATTCTTACACAGTGAACCATAGAAACTGTTGACCTTTAGTTGCTCCCTCTCCACCCTCCTGGCAGATTTTTGTGTTTATGAGTATCAGGCATATCTTAGAAACCCCTTCCTGCCTAGAGTCCACCCCCATGACCCCACAATTATATCCAAGTAAATGCGCCGATTAGTTAGTCTTGAGACTCCAACTCCTTTATCTAAGAAGTAAATGGACAGTCCAAAACACTACTGTTTCAAACCTAACAATCTCAACACATAATTCTGAAGAAGGGTCACTGAACCTGAAACATTAACTCAGCTTTCTTTCCACAGATATTGCCTGACCTGCTGAGTCTTTTCAGCAAGTTCTGATTTTGTTTCTCAACACCTTCTTATCCTGAATCTGTAGATATTTGTTGCCCTGTCTCAGTGTGGGTTACATGGAGATGTATGTAGTCCATCTTCAAATCTGTCAGCAAATCTTTATTCATAAATTGCTGACAAACCTGCAATGAAGTATATAGACAGTGTACTTCAATGTGTCAATTCAGTTTGACACTTGCATTTTCTCCCTGTGGATACTTTACTGGTGAACCAATATATTCACACCCTACTGCAAGTACTGAAGGGTAGTTCCTTACTTGGCATGACCTCTGTCACTGGTACTGATAATTCATCCTTGGAAGATGATGAATTGGAAGATGAAGAAATTAAATATTGTACAAGAAATTCGTCCTTCTTAGCTGAAATTCTGGCTTTGTGATTTTCCTGTGCTGGGAGCCAGTTGCCTGCCTGCAATGGCAGCAAAGATCATTCTAAGCTCTATACTCAATTTACTTCTAATCTTCTCAGCCTTTAACTGAACTGTATTTCTCAAGTTGCCTTGCCCAGCAGGGATTTATTCACACAGCCTCTGATTCCCATTTGCCCTCTGATGGGACCTCACTTCAGGATTACTCCTATAGTTCACCAACATCCAATGCAATCCACAGCTGCTAAAGATGAACAGTGTTCCAACTCCATGTAGCTTGTAGGTCACACTTGCTTCTGTGTACCTCTAATAGTCTGAAATGCCTTTTACCAGGGACTGTAGAGTCTGCCTTGATTGGCACTATATCCACAAGCATTCACTCCCTCCACCACCTACCCTCAGTAGCAGCAGTATGCACTATCTACAAGATGCACTGCAGAAATTCACCAAAGATCCTCAGACAGCACCTTCCAAACACAGGACCATTTCCAACTAGAAGGACAACAGCAGCAGATATATGGGAACACCACCACTTGCAAGTTTTCCTCCAAGCCACTCACCATCCTGACTTGGAAATATATCACCGTTCCTTCACTGTCGCTGGGTCAAAATCCTGGAATTCCCTCCCTAACGGCACTGTAGTCAACCCATAGCCGGTGAACTGCAGCAGTTCAAGAAGGCACTTCACCACCACCTTCACAAGAGCAACTGGAGACGGGTAATAAATGCTGGCCAGCCAGCAACACTCACATCCCACAAATGAATAGAAAATAAAAGAAAGTGGTCATCTGATTCATTCAGCATATCTAGCTCTCTGTAAAGAACCCTATTCTCCAGTCTTCAGTGTGATAAAATCAAATTGCTTGGCTGAAAAATATGTATATAACGTATGTCCAATAAGATCAAATTGCCTATTTGCAATTAACAGCCAGCGTTGATTTTCTAAGTCTGTCACAATCAGAGCAGTTTCTTACTGTTAAATGAGAGTTCCTATCTTTGTTCAGCTGAAGGGCATAGGTGACATATATAGATGAACAAAAAACATGTGTGTGGATAACATGGCTGTCAGTATGAAGTAAACTAGTTTAATCCAGTTTATTATTTTCAGACATACATGAATGGCTGTAGGGGGACATTATTATACTCCTCTCTCTTCAATTAAAAGCTACAATTTGTTCAAGTTCTGCACAAGCATATACATTTCCCCATTTTCATTTATTCATAAATCTAACTTAACCACCACAGTCCTTTCCTATGAGGATAGTTTATTTAACCCAAAGTTTATTTAGCCCAAGAAATTACATTTAGCCCAAGTTCTCAGGACTTATGGAAGGATCATGACCCACCTTGGATAAAGTCTAAAGAGAAGTTTTCTCTAAAGACTAATTCTGACCTTGACCTACACTTCGGAGACCTGTCTATCTCTGACTTGGGTCTTAATTATGTACTGGCATGACCTATTTTACAACCATTGCTATTCTACTTATGCCTCCCAATTATCTGAAGAAACAAACTCCTTTGATTCTTCCCAACTTCTTCATTGTGAAGTTCTGAAGGTAATATATGAGTTATATGCAAACCTAATCTTGTCACTACCAAACATCTTGATCAAATACATACCAAACATCTTGGCCACATATTTCATGACTTCTCTTGGAAGCTTCTTCAACCACTTATGATTATGAATCTTCAATATAATCTTCAGGTTCGACTTCAGATTTCTTTCACTTACCCCAGCCCCAATCACAATTCTCTTCCTGTTCCTCATCTACTGACTGTGCTAAATGCGGCTTCAGCACTGAAAACTTTGCTGTGGGATATCTTCTAAGAAATAATTCAGCTGTTGCTATTTGAAGTGAGTTAGAAATAAAAAAAAACTGAAAAATGGCCAACCTGTCATCCAATGACAACTGACATTTCTTCAGATTCATTGACTTAACAATGTCTTGGTGACAACATTGTCTCAACATTTTTTTAACAACAGCTGCTTAAACAGTTTTTACTTTACACTCTGCTGCTCCTTTGGAAGCAGGATGACATGGTGGAACTGTAGTATTTTATCCTGTTAATTACAATAAATAGTGCACTCTCTCCTGAATAAAATGGACATTCATCGTCAGAAACGTGTTTCCCTGGGTATCCATAAGCAGCAAACAAACTGCCAAATATCTATATTTCTGCTAGACATTCTTAGATTCATTGGAAATTCTTCAAGTTATATTGAATATCTGCCTATCACAATGCATAATTGTTGCACTTCAAATTCTGCAGTCTCTGCCACACCCTGGCTGGCCATTTCCATGGTTACAAAGGTACTGATGGGCAGATTTTTCTTTACTGTTTGACATACTCTAACCTGTTCCCGTAAGTTTTCTAGATACTTTTACAATTCTGACCAATGAGGATAGTCCCTCAGTAAATTCTTTGTCAACAGAACTCTATGCGCTAATGATGAAGATCACATAGCAAATGTGATCTCTACTTCAAGTTAGTACAACTCTGGTTCCCCAAATGACACAGTCTTTATTTTTCATAATAAAAAAAGTCCTGATTTTTAAATTCATTACCTACATTGACCACATATTTGCAATGTAGGTACACCCCCTTTCTAACACAAGATGCCTTTGAGTTGTTCCACCAATGCATTACTTCAGTTAATAATTTATATCCAATTAGCTTATTTTTAAAGAGTTCAGTACCAAATAAGTCAACATTCTTTGTTGCACTTACAGCAGTGAAATCCCCAAGAAATCATTACTGGAAGCATATCTTTATTGCTGTGCATCGACTCACAATCACTTCCAATGATCTGCACACTTCAGCTGAACAAATGTAAGCACCTTCCATTTAACAGCAAGAAGCAGTCCGAAATTTGACAGACTCAGAAAATTGGCACTGGATGCTAATTTCAGATGGACAATTTGCTTTTATTGGATGTACTTTTTAGCCAGACAATTTCATTTTATTATAATAGGCATCAACATTTTGGAAGAAATGGGATTGTGAGCAGTTAGGATTTTTTTTTACCATATCAATTTTGTTTAATTGGATATACAGCTTCAGTACAAGATAATTTAATTTTATAATATTCAGGATCAATCTAGTTAAGAGAGGAGAGGGGAGGGAAGAAGTAACTGAAAGCAGGAGGATGGAAATTAGATCTAGTTCTCCCAATTTCTTTCCAATAATTTGAATATTGCAATTCATGCACCTTAATTTTTTTTTAATTGAACACAGCTCCTTTATTTTTCTTGATCAAGTACTCTTGCCTTGAATTTCTAGAAGAATTCTTCCTTTCTGGTTAGCTTTGCAAATTATAAATCCTGCATGCTGAATCCCACTACCTCATGGGACGTCTTGGCCCAGATACCCAGAAATCTGCAGGTTGAGTGCCAGTCTATTCAGCCACATGAAGATTTATGGGAGAAAGGTGGGACCCTGAGTAGACGTCACCCACAATTCTATGATGGTTACAATGATTCCCAGTATGTCTGGAGCTGAAGGATGTTATGAGTTTTAGAAGACGCTATCTCAGTTTGAACACACTAGTCAGTAATGAGACAAGGAATCACTAGAGAAATAGCCAGTTCGCACGTCAGGCAACAAGAAATTACATCTTTTTATTCTGGATTATCCCAACAGTAAACATTGACAAATGGTGTACAGATTATGCCTAAAACTAGGAAAACAACAGAAGACGTGAACACTCTCCCTCCATACCAATTTTCCAGATTCACCAAGCCCCCACATATGAAGAGATCTAGCTTAATGTTTGAACTTATAAATCTTGATTTTTAGTGAATCTTTTATCGTTGGATATGAGGCAATGTCAACTACTTGCTCAAAAAGTGCTCAAACCTGTCCTTCTCAGCATGATGGAGCTTACCAAAGAAAGAGCACAAACCTGGCAAGCGCTAATTCTGTCCACATGTAGAGAATTAAATCAGTAACGTACTCTGAATGTAGAAATCTGCATTGTCCATGCACACTTCAAAAAAATACATATTGTACTTGTTACTCAGTAGGCTGTAAATTCACGATGTGTGAAACCTCTTGGGCTATTAAATGTTAACTAGATAGATTCAGGTATAATTTAAGTTATTCATACCATTGTTTGAGTTGCTTCAGACAAAGAATCAAGGTACACCAATTGAAATGCGTCATTAAGCTTTGTGTAAGGCTTGGCACAACCTTTTACAATCATGTAGAATGACTGATTTCCATACACTGCACAAAATAAAAATGATTGCTGATTAATAAGTAACTATATGGCTTTTATAAAAAAAACATGAATGTTGCAGATGAAACAAAAACAGAAAGTGTTGTCCTGAACTAGTTCTGATGAAGGGTCGCTGGACTCAAAATGTTAACACCGTTTTCTCTCTAAAGATGCTGCCAGACCACTGAGTTTCTCTGGCACTTTGTTTTTGAACTACGTGGCTTTACTGAACACAGCAAAAAGTTTTTTTTTCAAAAGCAGAATCAAAATTCTTCATCTGTTACTAAATTCTGGCAGAAGCCTTACTGAACCCACTTGGCTCAGTAAGTAATTGTTCTAAATCCTTAAAAGAAAATTTTCAAAAGAAGACTCAGAGTTCTGGTTCTGAAAAGCAACAGACTGGTCTGCCTTTTCTAATTTGACATAATGACCTGCTGATTCCCAAGCCAAAGCCAAAGAAATTCCTGGCCAAAGAAATGAACTCTCTGACAAGCGATCCGCAGCAAAATGTTACCAGCCTCCTGGAAGACAAGAATAGACTTGGGGGTACAATAAAATGCTGAGGGGTTATGACAGTTGGCTATCTGATGCAGTTCCATCACCAGTCTTTTCCCAGTGGTAGAAACAGTTTTGAGTCAGCTGCCTGCCATAGGCAAGTGGTGCTTAAACAACCCGAAATGCACAGGCAGGCCATCAGCTGAATGGAGGTAGACTTCCAGCAGTTTCCCTGGAGTGAAAGGGGTCACCAGAGCCAGAAGTAGCAAACAATAGCACTTCAGCCCAAAGCAGCGACTAGACAGGCTTGCACTCTGAGCCTTCATAACTTGGCTACATAAATATATGCTTATCCTACTGAGTGCATCTCAAAATGGAAGTGTCTGTGCCTTTGCCTTGCTGCCTAACCTTAACTTCTTTCAGAAGTTCTTCTGAGCTGGCAGCCTTATGATTGTTGCTGGCAATGTGCTGTTTGCTAGCCTTAATTTCCCTCGTCCCACTGTCTACCTAGCAGCTTCGCTGCTTTGAATTGTCATCTTGATGTGGTTTCTGCACATTTCAAGCATTTGCAATAGATCCTTAGATCCAAACATCGTCATAGTAGTCAGTGCCATCAGCAGTATGATGTGTGGCCTTCCATCATAGAACCCCTTCTGACAGCTCTCTCAGTTCTCCCAGAAGCTAAGATGGCTGCCACCTGTGAATCCAGCCAGAATTCAAAAGATAATGCCTCCTGTTCTATTTTGCACAGAAATATATCTATTGCTAACTTAAAAATGGAAACAAAAAATGAAAAAGGGTCAGGATTCTTAACTTTGGGGTATATGGCATTCAGTTTAATCACTCATCATTTTATTTATGACTTATTTTATGGGACCTATTTTGTGAACTGCTTTTTGAAAAAAGGCATCAAAATTTGGAAAGATTTAACCCATATAATTTATATCTACTTCACCATATGAAATAAAACAGATAAATACCTCCAGTCTAAAATTTTTAATGTGCAAATTTAAAGAGAAAATACAGAACAGATACCTGTGTAACCTCTCGCCCATGATTCCATCACTATCTGTGCACTGAGATTTTTCAACTCCTCATCCGTAAACTGTGTATTAATTGCCGTGAAAATCTTCAATATCTTATAAGTATTCAGGTGCTCTGCGCGTGTTCTGTGAAAAGGTCTACAAAGAAGATTGGAAAGCATGTGAGAAAATGACCATCAAATCAGTCTGATTTTCCAAATAGATAACACCTCTTTTTTATTACTTTTGTTTGTTTTCATATATTGCACAACAAACCCAAGTACATAGTTAGACTTCAAAGAAAGGCAAGACTAAACACGCAATTTATTTTGTCAGTTATATCTCTGAAACAGCAAAGTGGCTATAGGATTAGGCTATTTTATCTCCGAGACAACTTTAACACAAGGATTACTTAGCTGAATGAATAATATTGCCCATCTCTACGATTTAAGTAAAAATATTTAACGGACAAATTTCTTCATGGTTGGGGGATGGGGGGGTGGGGCAGAAACAAATTTTGATGGCAAACCAATCAACTAATTGTTTTAAAAAGACCATCTATGGCAATGTTATAATGTCGGCCGCATTAACAAGCAGGCTGTGGGATTTCCACCACTCAGTAGAAGGACATCCCACTGTCAAGAGCTCCCAGTCAAAGTGTGTGCCTGCAGCTCTTCCAGTTTCAGCAGTGCCAAAAGGAACAGTGGACCCTGCTGAAACTGCAGGCAGTCCTACAATGCCGTGCCATGAAACAAGGTCACTCCAGAGTTTCTTCAGTAAGGAGGAATTGGGCACCCTAAGGACAACTGACGAGGGGTCTGAGGTTTGAGGGACTATGTCGTAAGGCACTATATAGGTGCATGACCAGAGGAACACTGCCTCCTGATGCACACATGATATATCTCCAGTAGGTACCCTCGTTCCTTTTTGCCTTCTATCATTTTTTGTGAAACAACAGCTAAAGAACCCTCATCCATCTTCATGCCCAATGAACTATAGCAGCGGAGGCAGATTCAGGCCCTTAACAGTCACATGATTAGATGGTTCACCAAGGCTCCATAGCAGCACTTTCCAAACCAATGTCTATTACTATCTAGAAGGACAAGGGCTGAAGATACATGGTTAAACTGCCACCTGCAAATTACCCTTCAAGCCACTCACCATCCTGATTTAGATATATATTGCCGTTCCTTCAGTGTTGCTGGATCAAAGTCCTGGAATTCTGTCCCTAATGGCATTACAGGTGTACCTACACCAAGTTACAACATAATTTTTGAATGCAGTTCAGCTCCATACGCCTGATCGTTTGCTATGATGTGGACTGTTGTCTGTTCAATAGGCTGGCCATGGTTCAGATAACAGATCATGAAGGGGGCTGTAGACCCAACTGTCTATCTGTGTTCCACTGCTGTGTCTGTGGTCCACTGTCCCTAGATAGGAAGCATATGTCATCTACTAACATACTTGAGACCTTTCATTATCAATATGTACCATTGGTTTGATTGCTTTATCTCCCCAACAAAATTTAATCTATATTTTATAAGTTTAATTTATACATTTGACTTTTTTATTACAGTGTTTCGCAAAGGGGCTGTCATCTTTTAAATTAGTTTAATTGGGTTAATTGAAATTGGTTTTTCAAAAAGTATGAACCAAATCAGACAAACAGTGATAGTGGGTTGTGAGTTACGAGTTTGTAATGTGCATCATTTTTATTTTTTCTGCGATGTGAGCATCATTGAAATGGTCATTATTGCTTGCCTATTCTGAATTGCCCTCAATGAAATAATGGTGAGCCATTATTTGTGCCCATCTGTTGTAAGTACACACACAGTGCTGTTAGGGAGGGGGTTCCAGATTTTTGACTTTGTGACAGTGAAGGAACAGTAATATGGTTCCAATTCAGGGTGCTGTGTCGCTTGGAGGGAAACTTGCAGGTCATGGTATTCTCATGAATCTGCTGCCCTTCTCTAAGAGTCTAAGAGAAGAGGATAGGCTGGTTGCCACAGTGTATTTTGTAGAATGAAGGCTAAAAATGGGAGTGAGATTTCCACAACATCCTGCTCCACATGGCCAAAGATTTGTGGGTTGAGAATCGATGCATGATGGCCTGATGACTGAGCAATGTTCAATGTTGTATCTGACGAGTCACAAACTGAAGCTGACCATACCCTTTACTACAGGCTCTAAACAACATCCAGGCTTGGACTGATAGGTGGTAAGTAACATTTGTGCCACACAGCTCAGTGGGTGTCCCTACACCCAGAAACGTACTACAGCAAGTCGAGAAGGCAGCTTACCAGCATCTTCTTAAAGGCAATTACAGACAAAAAATAAATGCTGCCACAGCCAGCGATGGCCACATCCCAAGACCAGGCAAAAAATACATAAATCACTACAGAAAACTGTTTTTCACATGTCACCTCTGATTTTTTTGTCAATCAATTTAATTCAGGTTAGAAGCCCTTCAGAAACAGTTTCTCCTTAACCACTCCATCAAAACCCATTGCATATTTGAAAACCTATTTAATTTGTTAATTTCATCTGTTCTACTGCTCCTGTAGCCTCTCCACAAAACTAAATTCTTTGACACCATTCTAATCAATCTCTTTTCATTCTCTGTAAGGATTGATATCCTCCCAGAGGTGTGATGCTCACAGTTGAGGCAGGAGGAGGCAGGTTGACAATGGTGGGATGGGGGAAGAGTTTGAAGTGCATAAACAGGGAGGCAAAATTGAGGAATGAGTCTTCAATTGTTACAGGAGGCTTGGAAGGAGGGTCTCCTCTCACTGACCAGGAGCCCGCAGGGTTAAAACTGCCAGGCTGTGCATTGAGCACAGGCCTCTCCCATTGCCCATTAAATCGCAGCAGTGGTTAAAATGAAGTCCTTAGTTAGACAGTAAATGCACATTTCAGAGCCCAAATTGGGCAACAGATAAGTAGTATAACCAATGTCTCTCTTGACGAAAATCATGGTGAGGACGAAGGCAGGCACACTGTCAATGGCACAGCGTGATAATGTAAGGATCCACTCTCCTGTTTTCCTGTCCATTGAAAACTTTACAGAACAAAGATAGCTGACATGTTTGTGTCAGTCGATGAGGAGTTATGCAGCCAAATCTCACCTTCCAGCTGTTAGTCTGTAACCTTATAAGTTACACCACCCCAAGAGATCAGAGTTTCTGAGTCCACCATGCTTTCAGACAGTGAGTTTCAGATCTCAATCACCCTCTTGATGACAGAAATTCCTTCTCAAATTCCTACTTTCCCACCGCCTCTCCCTGCACTTACCCCCAACCTCCCAACATTAAAAATCAGGATTATTATAATTGCAGATCAAAAATCAGGACCATATATTGCAGCTGCACAAAATACTTCAGTATCTAAACTATTTGGGGTTTCACAAGAGGCAAAATCTTCTGTCAAACCATTCCATGAGTTCTTGCCTCTGCAGGTTAAAAGAACACTTCAGGTTCATAACAGCTGAATTCAAACACATTCCATAGGTGAAACACAAAACTATTGCAGTAACTGTAAAAAGCAGAACTGACTACATTTTCTATGAAATCCTTAGAGGTTTTGAAACAGCCATTATATATCATTTTTTGCAAGATTTTATAGAATCATATAATACAAAAGATGCCCTGTGGCCTTTTGAGTCTGTGCTGCCAAAAAAACACTAAATGTACGCTAGTCCCAGTTTCCAGCACTAGGCCCATTGCCTTGAATGTTATGAATGATGCTTCAAGTGCCCACTCAAGTACTTTTTAAAGATTATAAGGTCACCTGGCAGGGCATTATAGACCCATTCTACCCTTCCTCAAGTCCCTTCTAAATCTCTTGTTTCTATTCACCTTAAAAGCCTGCACCCTTATAATTAACTAAGGGAAATAGTTGTTATCTATCCACCCTGTCCATGCACCACATAATCTTATACACCTCTGTCAGGACCCCTTTAACCTTCGCTACTCTAAAGAAAACAATCTAAGCTTATCCAGCCTCTCTTCATAGCTAAGATGCTGCATCCCAAGCAAAATCCTAGTGGATCTCCCCTACACCTCCTCCAGTGCAATCACATTTATTTAGAATATGTACATATTTTGTTATTGTTTCCAAAAATATAAACAAAAATGCTCTTGCATTTTAAGATAAATTGAGGACCTCCTGGCAACAGTTGTTATCCTCTAGCCTTGAACAGAAATTGCAGCTGAAGAAATTAATGTTGATTAAATCCAATCTATAACCTAAATTGAGAGATGTAATGTGACAAAACCTACACAAACTTACACTACATACACTAGAGTTAATTGCCTTTCTAAAGATGTGTTAGCAATTTGGTCCTAATGCTCCAAATTGTTGTATTATGCTCATCAAAAATCCATGTAACAAACTAAACTGGCTTCATTTAACTTTAATTTACGTTTTAATGATAGACTAAATTCACACAGATAAATTTGCTGATGCCTTGACACGGTCTGATGAGGTTATCATTTAAGGCATCAATTGTGCTAAATGAATCTACAGTGCTTCTCATAAGACAGCTGTGAATTGATGAATCCTTACGAACTCCAAGCTATTTCTAGCTATTCCAGTTGTCATTAAAAGGTATACCAATTTAGTTTGTTTTTTGAAAAATATTCATAAAATCAAAGAGTGCCCCCATAATGAAACATGCCATCCTGAAAATATTAATAACTCAGTGAAAATTGTGAATAAAGCCATGAGGAACTGACAACAATCAAGTCAATAGTAGGCATTTTAACAGGAAAGAGATTCATGTTACCAGCCAGTTGTAAGTTTCTTTTGAAAGTCACTAAAACACTCTTAAAAACCATACGGTGACAGAATCTGACTGCAACACATTTGCCAGAGAGTACTGACAAAGCAGCCATAAGAACAAAGCATTTAATTATTGGCTATCTGAAGTAATAGATCATAAAAGAAAATAGGTTATGGTTAGAAAAATTTGGGTTGATGTCAAACGTGGAAATTCAGAGAAAAAAGTAACCATAACCACATTTAATATGTTGAGTTTGAAGTGTTACATGTGCCCAATCTGGCATTGTCTACTGGTGTGAGCAAGTGAGCAAAGCAGACTTCACTTACTGCTAAGATTGAATGTAATGGATTCTATGGGAAACTAATTTTCTTTCCCATTTAACACTTCGAACTTGGAAAACTAAACATTAAAAAGGATACATGTTACAGGTATACTTTATAGGAGTTTATTATCTTCAGATATTCGATAATTAAATGCTCGGTTCTTACAGCTACCTTGTCATTACTCTCTGGCAAATGTGTAGCAGTGAGATTTTGCCACTATATGGATTTTAGAGGGCTTTAATGATTTCCAAACATAAACTTACAGCTGGGTGGTAACATGGATCTCTTTGACAGTACATGAAGAGAAATCAGCATCTGTGGCACAGATGTTTGCAGTCTCCCAGTAAAAGGCCTATTCTGTGCTGCACTTGGAGAACATGCATCAGCAGCAGCTGTGAAAACCATCACACCCCCAACTCTTTTTGCTGTTGAAATGTTCATCCCGTGTATTTACCACCCTGGCCTCAAATTTATCCAGCCTCTCGAGGTCATCCAAAACATGATCAGATTCTGCCCTATACCAACTCTAGATCATCTATTACCTCCATCCTAGTTGGTCTACACAACACCTGGTCTTAGAATACTCAAATATAAAATCATCATTTGCACGTTAAAGTGTTTAATAGCATCTTGACATCTCTGTAGATTTCCTCAATACTAGAATTACTTCCTCATCATACACCACTGCAGCCTTTACCACGACCACCACATCCTGCAGTTAGTAACCCCAGCACCACCCCCAAGACCACCCCACCCTACCACCCACCACATGCCCCTGACTCTTCTTCTTTGTCTTATAATTTGTACATATCTCTTTAGAGAAGGATTTATTCTAAAAATAATTTGCTTCTGAGTGAAGTTATACAAGGCTTTCATAAGATCGCACCAGGAGTATTGTGTGCAGTTTTGGTTTGCCTACCCAAAAGAGGATATACTTACCATAGAAACAGTGCAGGGAAAATTCACTAGGCTCATATTGTAGATGGCAGGACTGTTATATGAAGGGAGCATTGTTCAACTGAGGCTCACTAGAGTTTAGAAGAGGGATCTGCTTAAAACAAATAAAATTCAACAGGGCTAGACTGACAAAATATACAGAAAATGTTTCTCCTGGTTAGAGAGTCTAAACCAGGGGTCATAGTCTCAGGATATGGAGTAGACAATTTAAGGCTGAGATAAGGAAATGTATCTTCACTCAGAAATGGCGAACCTAAGGAATTTGCTACCACAGAAGGCTGTAGAGGCCAGGTCACTGAGCTCACTCAAGAAACAGACTGATAATTTTTTAGATCCTAAAGGGTTATGGAGAGAAAGTGGGAAGGTGTTGTTGAGATAGAGGATCAGCCATGATCATTTTAATGAAGTAACCAAAAAGATTAATGATGGCAAAGCGGTAGCTGCTGTTAACTTGGACTTTAATAAAGCCTTTGACAAGGTTTGCACGGTCAACTAATTAGTAAAGTTACAACACATGGGGTTCAGCGTGAGCTTGCCAATTGGATACAAAATTGGCTTGACATTAGGAGACAGAACGTGTTGGTAGACAGTTGGTTTTTGGACTGGAGGCCTGTGACCAGTGGTGTTCCACAGGAATTGGTACTGGGTCCACTTTTGTCTGCCATTTATATAGATGATTTGGATGAGAATATATCAGGCATGTTTAGTAAGTTTGCAGATGACACCAAAATTGGTGGTATAGTAGACAGTGAAGAAGATTAAAAATATCACAAAGAGATTGTGATCAATTGGACCAATGGCTAAGGAGTGATAGATGGAGTTTAATTTGGATAAATGTGAGGTATTGCATTTTGCTAATATAGGGTTTATACAATTAATGGTAGGGCCCAGGGTAGTGTTGTAGAACAGAGAGACCTAGGGGTTAAGGTGCATAATTGTTTGAAATTTGCACCACAGGTAAATGGGATGGTTAAGGCATGTATCACGCTTGCCTTCATTGATCAGACCTTTGAGTATAGGAGTTGGGATGTCACGTTGAGTTTGTACAAGATGTTAGTGAGGCCTCTTCTGAAGTACTGTGTGCAGTTCTGGTCACCCTGTTACAGAAAGGATATTATTAAACTGGAGTGTGTTCAGAAAAGATTTATCAGGATGTTGCTGGGAATAGAGGGTTTGAGATATAAAAATAGACTGGAAAGGCTGGGACTTTTTTTTCATTGGAGTGTAGGAGGTTGAGGGGTGACCTTATTGAGGTTTATAAAATCTTGAGGAGCATAGTAAGGTGAATGACAAAGGTTTTTTTCCTAGGGTGGAGTAGTTCAAAACTAGAAGATATATTTTTAAGATGAGAGGAGAAAGATTGAAAAAGGACATGAGGGGCAGCTTTTTTCTTACACAGAGAGTGGTTCACGCGTGGAACCAACTACCAGATTAAGTGGCGAATGTAGGTACAGTTACAACATTTAAAAGACATATGGATGAATTCATGAATAGAAAAGGTTTGGAGGGATATTGGCCAAGTGCAGGAAGGTGTTAGTTTAGTTTCGGAACATGGTCAATATGGCCAAAAAGTCTATTTTGGTCCTAGTTTTTACGTTTCTTTAAGACCCTGCCTGAAGCCCATGTCATTAACCAAACTCTTGATCAATCCTTTGGTTAGGCTTCCAGTTCTCTCTTGCCTTTATGAAGTATTGATGAACATTTTTCTACAATGGCGGGGTAAATGGCAGTATGAATATACAATTGGCCCAGTGATGATGAGTAAAGGATGTTGGTGCTTGGCTGGGTGTTTGTCAATCTGGGAGGTACATGGTTTGTAGTCATTCAATAAGGGCAGGTTTTGGGTCCACTTCTCTTTGCAATTCTCAAATATAATCTAGTCTCTGTTGTAGGACATTATAAAGCTTGCAGACAATGCAAAGCCCATTAAAGTAGTTGATCATAATCAGGATAGTTATAGGTTTCAGAATGACGTGGGCAAGATGGTGATATGGGTAGAAGTGTAGTAAAAGAAGTTCAGAACAGAGAAGTATGATGTTATGCACTTTGGAAGGATTTATATGGAAAGCTAGAAGACTACAAGTATCCTGATTTTGTAAATGACAGAGAAACTTGGCATTTAAACGTGAAAGTCCTTAAAAATGGGCAGGGCGAGTTGAAAACCAGGACAGTTATTTAGGTCTATAAATGGATGAATAGAATATAAAAGCAAGCACGTCATATTAGAACTTTAAAACTCACCGGTTAAACCTCAGCTTGGTGTAACAGTTAATTGTGCACACTACACGTCAGAAAAGATGTAAAGGCTTCAGGAAGAATACAGAGGGGTGTTACCATGGATGAAGGACTTTAGTTGTGAAAAGTTGGAAAATATAGAACTGCTCTTTTTGGAAAAGGGAATATTAGGAGATGACATAATAGAGATTTTCAAAATGAATACAGATTTGATGGAGTAAATAGGTGAAAAAATGTTCCCTGTGGCAAGCGTGTCAATAACTGCTGATCTGAATTCAATTCATTGGATAAAGGTCTAGAGAGGAGAAGAAGTTTCATTCAAGAGTTGTTGGAATCCAGAATGCTCTACCTGAAAAGACAATGGAAACCTTTAAAAATCTGTTGTGTGAGCAATTAAGAATGCGGAACTTTCAGAGAAGGATGTGAGAATATGCGAAAAGCAGAAGCATAATGGGCCAAAAGACATCATTCTGTGCTCTAATCCTCTATGATGCTAAATAAATTTTGCTTTTTAGACTGAAATTACAAATATAAGAACAGTTACTGATAAAGTATAGTTAATGACGTGAGGTGTGATATGATTCTGTAAAGGTCATTCAGAAAGATTTGCACATATATTTTCCAACAATATTTTTCTAACATTAGCGTCAGTTGCGTTAAGAGCAGCAAAATTTATATTTTAATCTTGTTTTGCATCTCATCACAAAGGAAATTCCTTAATCAACCATGAAAAGATTTTGATCATGGTAATGACAAGATAAATATATTCAATTTTAACAATAATGTTTGGAGGGCACTGGTATCCAAAAATTCTGCATTCACCAATTGCATAAAAATGGTATGAAGGGTGTTCTTGAGTCAAAACGTTCAAATCATACGGTCCTGGTGATGGTCCACAATGCTTATCTTTCAAAAACAAGTGATCAATATTCATTTGTTGGTTCATTTTCGTTAATTATGCTTTTAAGAGTGTGGTTAATATTCTTTTAAAATGTTAATCAGACTGAATATTGAACAATTAACATATCAGAGACAAAGGCTAAGCACCCAGCAATCAGAAAACAGACGGCAGCACTTAAAATGATGGATGTCATTTACCATCACCACACAGGTTTCTCCATGTTAACATGTTCTTTTGAACAGGATTTCAGCTGCAATGTAAACCTAGGAGCTTAGCAATTCTGGGCAGCAGGTTGGGATGTCATTGCAGACTTTCTCATTTGTGAAACCTTGCTGGGAATGTATGGCTGGTGTAGAACAGCTCCAAGTGGAATGTTTAAAGTTTATTTATCAGGTTTTCTTATGACCTTGCAAGAGGAGGAATGCTCCTTCAAGAATCACAAAAAAGATTGTTTTGAATGTCAAGATTAAGGTAGGACCTCTCCTGCCACGGAATCCCAATATCAATGCAATTTACAGCAAGATTTTCACCTTGGACAGCAGTAAACCTACCCCAGCAATAGCACCCACTCACTACTCCATCAGTCTAAATCACAAGGGTCAAGTAGCACATCGCATCATTGTGTTTAAATTTATCTCATTGCCTTGTAGACCCACAGCCTTCCACTAAGGTCTATGCACAAAGAATTGACACTGAGTGTAATTTAACTTTTGGCAACAATTAAATTATGTGATGTCTGTGTACAACTTTCCTGAACTTCCTTTCTGTTGGTTATTACAACTGCATGAAAACAACTTAAACAGTCAGGTATGACAGCCAGGTGTAACTGTTAAGTATAACACAGCACATCCTGGCATTGCTAATCCATTATAGGTTGCTGTACCATGTCCTATCAGTAGGGCATTGATTTTTGGCATTGGAGATCACCCTGCAGTCTAGAAACAACAAAACTTAGTCTTAGGGTTTGCAATTACGGGAATAGGGTTTCATATTCAAACAATTGCTTCAGAAGGTCAGTTAGGTCTGGAAGAAATAGGACAAAAACACACAGCATTTAAATATAACCATGTAGACAGGTTTAGCAAGTTTTGGTCAGGATTTGGGATCAATGGTACAAGAGACCTATGGTCTGAGATGATTGGAAACATAAGAACATCGGATTATTTAGCCCTTTATCCTGTTTCACTATTCAGTGATAAAATGACTGATCTGTGGCCTAAATCAACATTCCTTTGCCCCATATCCTTTCATATTTTTTATGAACAAACATTTATCAGTCTCAATATTAAAATTAGCCGTTGATCTAGCATTAATTGACATTCAAATAACCTTTCATAAAGAAGTGTTTCCTAACTTCATTCCCGAAAGGTGAGGCTTTAATGTTTAACCTGTGCCTCCTTGTCCTAGCCTCCCCAGCTACTAGAAATAGTTTCTCCTAATCTACTCTATCATGAAAACCTCAATCAAATCACCCCTTAGTCTTCTGAACTAAATGGAGCATAATCTTGGTTTGTTTTCTACCTCCTTGTGACTTAACTCTCGGAGTCTTCATCACATTCTAGTAAACCTCAGCTGCACTCTCACCACAAGGCTAAAATATTCTTGGTAAGATTGGGTGCACAGAATTGTGCACAGTAATACATTGGCTAATAAGAGATTTGTGTAGCTGAAGCAAGACTTCTCCTGCCTGGTATTATATTCCTTTGAACATGTTTTTCAGCAGCAGAGGGGGAGGCGACAGCGAGACCAGGGGGCTGCCGGGAAGGTAAGTTTTCCCTCTTAAAAGGACTTACCTC